>NC_090447.1:739622408-739932180 GCF_031143425.1 Pleurodeles waltl | reverse complement strand
AACTGACGCATTTCAAGTGTAGCTTTTAGGCAGCAATATGGAAGTCAAGTAAGTCTTGTGATTATGTTTCTGCTACAAAAGGATCAGACTTTTGTCTAGTGGCAGTTTTAGTGCCATAAAGAAGCGCTGAAGGTTTATATGACTACTGCAAAGAGCAAATCTGTATTTTAAGTAAATAGCTGAGTACGTAGTAAAGTCAGCCACTACCTGCGCTATAATACAAATTAAATGTATGTGCGGGTGGCTATGGAGTGATGAAGAGCACGTTTGCTGGGTGGTAATGAGGGAATCCGAGGAGGAGGACCTGGGAGTGGGAGCACAAATAATGATTGTTGGACTGGGCGAAGGAGGTGCTAAAGACTGTGATGAATGGTAAGTGACAAGGTGTTTGAGTGTCTTGAAAGAACGTGCTCATTGAGGTAAGAAGCGCAGGTAAGGTGGCCTCTACTGTTGCACGTATCACACACACACACCACAATTTTGTGACTGTCTATGTAGGCTAGTGTTTTAGAGCAACAGTTTAGCCAATAGCAGAGATGACGTCACTTTGGTTATAGAGGACAGCTCTGACATAGGATCAGAGACTGCGACAGCAGATACTGAGACAGCATCTGAGGGATAGGACAATGGCGCAGACTCTGGGAGTGATTTTTCAGTTGGAGGAGTCCCATTGGATATCTCCTTCCAGTAAATTGTGAGGGAGGTGATGAGGGCAGTCCTGCTGTCCCTTTGCAAGCACAGTCTGTGCAACAGGGCAACAGTGGGTTAGCCTAACCCAGAGAGCAGGTGAATGCGGGGGCAAGCACAGAGAGGGTGCTCTCTTGGGAGCTCCCCAATTTAGTTCAGCCCCGAATTCCACTGCCCAAACTGGTTTTGTAAGGCAGGCACCTGTGTTTTTGGTCCTGGTTTCGGCGGCTATATGGGGAAACATACTAAACCCAAACATTTCTGGAAACTAGACATCCGGGGGAGTCCACAGAGGTGTGACTTGTGTGGATTCCCCAAAGTTTTCTTACCCAGAATACCCTGCAAACCTAAAATGTTGAATAAAAACTCTATTTTTCTTGCATTTCTGTCACGCAAACTACAGGAATATGCTGCGATCACAAAATTCCTACCACCCAGTGATTCCTCACCTGTCCTGATAAAAACACTACCCCACTTGAGTGCTTATACCGAGTGCCTGCGTAAGCAATGGATCACCCCAGGGTCAGCAGTTGCCTCATGTAAGTACCAACATTGACCGTTGTGTGATCGATTCCTGTCAAAATGTGATGTGTCCACGTTGTGTTTTGGGGCATTTCCTGTCGCGGGCACTAGGCCTACCCCCACAAGTGAGGTATCATTGTTATCAGAAGACTTGGGGGAATGCTGGGTGGAAGGAAATTTGTGGCTCCTCTCAGATTCCAGAACTTTCTGTCACCAAAATGTGAGGATAAACTTTTTGTTTGGCCACATTTTGAGGTTTGCAAAGGATTCTGGGTGACAGAACCTGATCAGAGCCCCACAAGTCAGCCCATTCTGGATTCCCCTAGGTGAATAGTTTTAAAAAATGTGCAGGTTTTGTAGGTTTCCCTAGGTGCCGGCTGAGCTAGAGGCCAAAATCTATAGCTAGGCACTTTGCAAAAAACATGTCAGATTTCAATGTAAAAATGTGATGTGTCCATGTTGCCTTTCCTGTCGCTTGCATTAGGCCTAGCCACGCAAGTGAGGTACCATTTTTATCGGGAGACTTGGGGGAACACAGAATAGCACAACAAGTGTTATTGCCCCTTGTCTTTCTCTATATTTCTTCCTTCCAAATGTAAGGCAGTGTGTAAAAAAGACGTCTATTTAAGAAATGGCCTGTAATTCACATGCTAGAATGGGCACCCCGGAATTCAGAGATGGGCAAATAACCACTGCTGCTCAATACCTTATCTTATGCCCATTCTGGAAATACAAAGTTTTTCTTGATACCTATTTTTCACTCTTTATATTTCAGCAAATGCATTTCTGTATACCCGGTATAGAATGAAAACCAATTGCAAGGTGCAGCTCATTTATTGGCTCTGGGTAGCTAGGGATCTTGATGAACCTACAAGCCATATATATCCCTGCAACCAGAAGAGTCCAGCACACGTAACGGTATATTGCTTTAAAAAATCTGACATTGCAGGAAAAAGTTACAGAGTAAAACGCTGAGAAAAATGGCTGTATTTTTCAGCTCAATTTCAACATTTTTTTTTTCCAGCTGTTATTTTCTGTAGGAAAACCTTGTAGAATCTACACAAATGACCCCTTGCTGAATTCAGAATTTTGTCTACTTTTCAGAAATGCTTAGCTGTCCGGGATCCAGTATTGGTTTCACACCCATTCCTGTCACTAACTGGAAGGAGGCTGAAAGGACCAAAAATAGTAAAAATGGGGTATGTCCCTGTAAAATGCCAAAATTGTGTTGAAAAATGTGTTTTTCTAATTCAAGTCTGCCTGTTCCTGAAAACTGGGAAGATGGTGATTTTAGCACCACAAACCTTTTGTTGATGCAATTTTCAGGGAAAAAACCACAAGCCTTCTTCTGCAGCCCTTTTTTCCCATTTAAAAAAAAAAAAAAACTACATTTTATGTGTATTTTGGCTAATTTCTTGGTCTCCTCCAGGGGAACCCAGAAACTCTGGGTACCTTTAGAATCCCTAGGATGTTGAAAAAAAGGACGCAAATTTGGTGTGGATAGCTTATGTGGACAAAAGGTTATGAGGGTCTAAGCGCGAACTACCCCAAATAGCCAAAAAAAAGGCTCAGCAGCTAAGATGTTAAAAGGAGCTTGTCTTATTTTGCTTGTTTGTGTATCCTTGATTTGAGCAGCCGCTCACGATTATTCTTTTGTGTTTGGTGTTGGTTCTTCATTGTTTCCACTGCTAATCTGTATTGCAGACAGAAATATAGTAGAAAAAGTATTTCATTGTTTTTTAATGGTTTACAAATAGTTTAAGTGGTGTGGATTTGTTGCCATTTTTAAGGTTATTTAACTTAGTTTTTTTGGCAGGTGCTTTTTCAGTTGTGTAAGTTCAGGCTCTAACATGGTGGTGGTTTTCAACTCGGGCAGAGTGGCACACTTGTTTGCAGCCAGTTATCTTTGTATATATCAGTGCAAACATTTTTGTGTTTTAGATGTTCTCTTTTGTTTGATTAGTCCTGTTTTACTAATTGCAAATTATCTTTAGATTTGAGTGTCACTAGTTAAATTTTCAGTTACCTTTGCTTAATAGGTGTTACTTATATGCAGAATGCTAATTAAAGTGATAGTTTTGTCTGGTAACCTTTTTTATGTTATTTGGAGATTCACTTAATAGTATTATTCTTTTTTTCCTACGTTTTTGTGCTGTAGTTATCAATTATAATGATATTTGTGTTCTTGATATTTTTGTTTTCTGTATTTTGCTGCTCTGCATTATTTTCAATGATTTTTTGATAGGTTTGGTTGTCTATATTTTGATTTTCTATATTTGTTAACTTTTGCTTTTTTAATGACAATATATTAGTAATTGAATTTAAGTAAATTTAATAGGGCTTTGAGAAATTCAGTAGTTTAGTGTTTATGCAACAATATTTTGTGGTGGATATTATGTCATAACACCAATTAGCAATGCTGTGTGATATGGAGCTACTTAGGGGTGTAGTAATACAACACATTGGGTTTTATGTATGCACACAATGTCTGCATGTTTTATTTGCTCTGAGCATTTTAAGCACATTCTGTCAGTGATTTTCATGTGCTGGGAAAATAAGTTAGAAGTGTAGTATTTCTGCACAGCTCATAATCAGTTTTTTACTGTATTATTTATCAATGTGGACTTAACCGGACTCAAGCACAAAGTTGTGAATGACCTGATAATGACCTGCAAAATAATTCATCTTTTGTCGAGATGCTTATTTCCACAGTCTGCCTCTGCTGGCTCGGAATCTCAAATAAGAAAAAAGGTTGAGCATGAGCTTGTTTTACCACTGCTGGTATTGTTCCCTGTCCTTGCACCGCTGAGTGAATAATCCTTGGATAGGTCGGTAGTCAAAGCCTCAAATTACCTTGGAAAGACTTTTAAGTTTAAACAATTTCTTCAGTGAGGATTGTACCTTTTCTAGCTCAGCATACGTACCATCTCCAGTTGCAATTCTACACTTAATTTTGCCAGGCAAGTACAATGTCCAATTTACACATTTATTAGCTTAGCATTTGTATTCCCTGAACAATGACCCTTTTGATTCTTTTTTTCCCCTTTTCTCTATTTCATGCAGCTGATTCCAGTAGATCTCTCCTTTGGATTGTTGATAGAGATTCTATCTTGCCAGTTGATTTAAGAGAATATAATGAAGCTGACAAGGCCTTTGTGATGTGGTGGCCTCAAAGTGATTTGATGTGAAATAATGTCTTGAGATCTACTCACAATAGCTTTGTCTTTGTCTTTGAATGTAACACCAGATCTCCTAGTTTGGGGTTGATTGTCAACAGAAATCCTTTTCAACCTCCAGTCAACTCTGTTAAAGAAAAAGTATACGGGAGGACACTCCAATTTAAACCCAAAACATCTACACTCCCAGTTCTGTCGAGTTCTAGACCAGCAATCACAAGATTGACAATTGAGGTTGATAGGTGACAATAGAATGTTATCTCAAAGGATTAACTGAAAACAAGGTTGTAATTTGAAGTCATCAATAGTAAGGTAGAATACAATTTCAGCAAGTCAGATTAGGCAGTGACACTCCTGCCCTATCTTAGTATAATATGAATATTAGATATGTTAGCCAAGGTAGCCAAGATAACCAAGCTAATATTCATCGGTCTGCATACAACCTAATCTTAGTGTCTGACAACGATGAGCCACAGGACAATGTAGATACTGCCCCGTAACACAAGAAGTGATCCAGAACACTGCAGGAGAGAGAAAAGAGAACAAGCCAATGGCATTAATATATTAGGGACGGTGGTTGTTAACACAGACCACCAGGCAGAAAATAAAAAAGATGTGGGATGTGGAGCAGGAGCAGGAGCAACCTGAGGAAATGCCAAGCTTTACAACATGGCTATTGTAGCTAGGCAACTATGTGCAGTCCACCCACTCAGCCTTTCCTGGCCTGCAGGAGCTGCATGCATCCTCTGACCTAGCCCAGCAAAATGGCATCAGCATCCACAATGTGAGAACTTTAATGCTTATATCTCACATAAAGCTGTATTACCATGGTTATTTTTGGATAAAGCTAAAGCCACACATGTTTTGGGGATTCAAAAATCAATGAATATCGCTTCTTCAAGGTTGCTTTAGCTGCATGGATGCTTTTTCTTAAACAGAATCCCCTGAATCTGTCTCCAATGGATCATCGGCATATTATCAGAACCAACAATATTGAGCAACAAAAAATATTGTTACAAAAATATTGATAACAAAAAAATGATTTTAGTATACTTATAAGGTAAGCACAAAAATATTGTTTCACATTCATATATATATATATATATATATAGTATAATGTAATAAATATTCAATATTTTAATATATACCATTAATATAATGTTAGTTAAATAAATCTCACTAATATTTAATACTGTTGAAAAATATATACTTATTTATTCACACACACATATATATATATATATATATATATATATATATATATATATACACATAGATATATATATATATATAGATATATATTCATTCTCCTCACGCATACATATATATCTATATATATATATATATATATATATATATATATATACATATATATATATATAAATATATATGGATAGATAGATATAGATATATATTCATTCTCCTCAATGGGCCCCTACTTAAGAGTTTAAACTGTGTTGGTGGTGTTTCGTGTGCAGGTCGGGCATCCTATCACCATACAGCATTCACCACTTCCGGTCTTCTTGGGAAGAAAAAACACACACACTGCCAAGCATGCAAGGCAACAGATTTTAATTTTATTTCCCATTATGGCACCAACAGCACTCGGATTACACACCCAGCGTGCTTCAGTGTACAACGCCTTGTTCACAGGTGGGTTGCTTGACTCTACACCATGTTTTAACAACAAAAGAGTGATTTATAGGATTGATTTAGTTTATCCTGATGAACAATGTAACCAGCTTATCAAAATTGCCCAGGCTACATGGTTGGGTTGATATCTGCACACTAGGGCTATATGTTTGGAGAGTATAGGTTTGCCCACTTGGGCTAGATTGGGAGTTTTGTAACATACAGGTTGCACACAGATTACACTATCTGATACACATTATTGCAGAAGAAACCATCATGGTTTGGGGTACACGTGAAAGAACATGATTGCATTATTTCTTGAATTTTTACTATTCCTGGGGCAGTTGGGAGGGAGTTGGGAGGTACCTGTGCAAAGCATGACTTGGGAGCAGTTATTTGTTGTAATACAGCACTAGATGTCAAAGATGGCTACCATTGTCTTTGTGGGAAAGGGGCAAGCTTTTTAGTCCTTTGTTGTTTGTCACTGTTTTGATGTTAGAACATGGTGTAGAGTCAAGCAACCCAGCCATGAACAAGGTGTTGTATCCGAAACGCGATGGGTGTGTAATCCGAGTGCTGTTGGTGTCACAATAGGAATCTGAAATTGAAATCTTTTGCCTTGCACGCTTAGGAGTGTGTGTTTTTGATTGCTAAGGAGACCGGAAGTGGGGAATGCCTATGTATATATACATATATATACATAATGTGATACAATTATTATACATATATATTTTACATTATATAATTTTTTATATATTTAAATTCACTACTATAAAGCACTATATATAATATATATATATATATGTATATATATAGTAATAATAATATAGTACATTGTTTTACATAAAAACAGAAAATATTAAAATAAAAATATTAACAATTAAATCCCAAAATATTATATAAATTACTAAACCAATCAAATAAAAAATAAAAACAAATTTACATGAAATATTATAAACATTTACAAACAAAACAATTGTAAGCATATCATATAAAATAATAAACAAATATTAATATAAATGCATTTAAACAATAGTAAGCAATTTATTTACGTCTGGGAATAACACATACACTATTCACATTTGAGTTTATGCAACAGAATGGAAAGCATTGGACTTTGGAGTGGTTAAATTTACTATCCTGCTTCAGTCTGTGCAACAGTAGAAAAAGCGCTGGAATTCGGATGTACTAAAATTACTATTCTCACTCCAGTCTAAGCAACAGTGGGAAAAGAATTGGATTTTGGAGGGGTAAAATTTACTGTTGCTACTCCAGTTTGTTAAACAGCAGGGAAAGCGTTGGACTTCAGCCAGATCGGCGCTGCAGTGATCCTAACAATGGCTAACCTTACACCAGCCCCCTTTGGCATACAGGAGTGACGACTTGAACCTGCACATGGGCAACAACCCGAATGGTGCAACAGCTGTCTCTTCATACCTTGCTATCGGGATCCACTCGCCAGGATCACCCTCTGGACCTATCTTTCACCAGCATTCTCCTCTTCCTCATGGACACACTGGTCTTGGCAGGCAGGCAGGAACTGGTGCTCCCAGTTCCAGAGGTAGGTGGTCTTGGATTTTCCTGGGTGATGTTCTCACACCTAGTCATAGGCAGAAATCTTGCAGAGCGTCTCCTCCTCACACAGCCCAACTAGCTGCTTGATAGTTGACAATTTTGAGGGCCTCGAATTCCCCTTCTTGTAGTCCATTTCCAAACACCAAATGTAATTTAAAGTGTGAGGCTTTATGTATGTGAGGGAGTCTGCTTCCTTTTGAAGTCTCGACTCCCCTGTTCTGCCCTTCTTCCAGAAAGCAGTCTGTCACAGAAAGAGCAACTCCAAATCTTATAGCCACAACAAAGTCCATGGGAGTGACTAGACATTCATACTTGGATATCAGCCACGGTGATATGTGCATCAAAAGGTTACTCCAGGGCCCCAGCCCTACTCTATGATTCTTGTATCAGCCCCCATTTCTTCCTTATTCGTGCCCAGGCCTCTTTGCAGTGATTTATTGATTAATCAAAGAGCACCATTTGAAGTGTACTGAAGAATCTAGGTCTTTTTTCCTCAAGTGTGCGCTCTATCCGGCTACAGGAATGCAGCAATCCACAAATCTGTCTGGAGGGATTCATCATCTTCCACATGCTCTTCCAGCCAGCCCTTGCTCACCGAAAATTGAACACGAAGTCTTCCATATATTCTACCATTCATAGACACACATATGCTCAGCATACGCATAAAACAAAATGTGATGCAATGTAGGCCGAGGGCGAGTAAGCACACAGCAGTGGAACTTTACATGCATAAGCCTGTAGCCCTCACTCCAGTGACAGAAGTAGAAAGGCCTGTTCACTTCTACTGATCACTACACGGTACACTGCCAGCACCGCACTCGTGCTGCTTAACTGCCTGCAAATGCAGAAGCCATTTTCCACCATGAGAATTGGGGTTTGTGTGCCCCTTCAGTCCAACAAGGCCACAATTTGTGAGATAGGCCATTGCCATGGTAAGCATGCATGATCTGTGTTCACTCGTGACAACGCAAATCAGCACCAGGACTCCACATACCACTGCAGCTGGGTCACTCATGGCAGGGGTGCATGTCCGTCACCATGCAAGGCACTTTTCGGTCCCACCACTTGTGTTTTTTACCCTCCATGTCCTTTTTCTCTAGCCACATCCAGAACACTATCATAGCACACCTGCCAGCCTCTGTTAATGCCCTCTTTAAGGTTCTTCGTTTCCTTGGAACTGAAAATGATCAGCTTAGGATAAACTTCTGGTATCTTCTCTACATTCCTATCTATGTCTGGATGAGAGTATTCTCCCCTGAGTCTGATTTGCACTTCTCTTTTAAAGTGTTTGTGAAATATTTTGTGTACCCTGAGTGAATGGTTGTGGATAATGGATGCTCTCACCCTTCCTGGTTGCACTCGACTGAGGGGGGCAGCTACTAGAACACTCTCCCTATCTGGTCCCAGTGGCGTTACCACATGGGGTTGAACAAATGAACACATATACACACAAGTCTTAGTGTCATTTGTTTTGGGTTCAGTTTGTTTTCTTTCTACACACTGTGAGTTGGGTACCCCATATGTCATTATCCACAGAATAGTACTGGTTATGCATAATATGGTATAGAAGGATGCAGACGTCAGTTACTGCGCTGTACATGCGCTCCCACCCACTCAAACCTGCTATATGTCACAAGCGTTACTTACCGCATGTCTGCTTGGCTGTAACATTTGAGATCTTTATTGTGCTTTGTTACACTGTACTTTATGTTTCAAACTCCAATAAAGATATTCAAAGAGTAAATAGCATGCCATCTTATTTGAGGGAACCCAGTCTGATGATCTCAAATTTATAGTATCTTCTAAAGGCAAAAATACTCTTGTCTTCGGTCACCAAGTCTGTTCTCTCTGTGGGGGCACAAGTTGAGTCAGCATCTGATGCCTTTCTCTACAATTGAGGTAGAGCCTCACTAAAACAATCCGCTACTATGTATAGTATGAATTATCATCTCAGAAAATTGCCAAAAAGCAAGAAATGTGTATAGGAATATTTCCTGTACTTATTGAATAGTGTTTTACCTGTCACACTATTGAAAACTACTAATTGAGGACACAAAATATGGGGGCCTCACTACAAGCGTCCAAGGTATATTACCCAGTAACCTCCCCCCTGAAATTACTAATTCTGAAAGAATCAATAACTCCAAGGAGATAGGTGCAGGCAGAGTTTTCGGGCTTTACCTGACGGACCCTAGGGGGCTCCTAAGCAATGAAGCATTCCCTTTAGTAGCTAGGTCAATCTGATCTTGAGTGTCCTGGTTATTCTTCAATGTACACTCTTCAGAAGACGAAGTCTCTGGACAAAACACACTGGGTCACTGTGTTCCCACAGGGATTATAAATATGATGAGGCCAGTAACTCCTGATCAAGGCATCATCAGAATTAGGTTGGCATTTGTAAATAAGGCACCTTTGTGTGTAGTATTCCCTCCATAGACACCTGCGCACTTTAACATTATTTGAATTAGAACTTTGAATACCTGGGATGGCTGGAAGTTGTGTTAAACAAGCATTGGCAAAGCTTATAGGTCTCACGTATGTGAGAGCTATTGGCTTTGTTAATGTATTATAGCCATGTTATACAACAGCGTGGCTAGTGTGTAACATGGCTAAAAATGTGAACACTAAGGGACATATTTATACTCTGGTTGCGCCGGAATTGCGTCATTTTTTTTTACGCAAATCCGACGCAAAGCTAACTCCATATCTATACTTTGGCGTTAGACCCGTCTAGCGCCAAAGATCTTGGAGTTTGCGTCATTTTTTAGCGTGGACACCTACCTTGCGTTAATGATATGCAAGGTAGGCGTTCCTGTCTAAAAAATGACTCCAAGGCATGTGCGCCTTATTTAAACTCCCGTGCAAAAATGACGCAGGGGAGTCGGCGGGTCAAAAAAAATGACGTCCACCCGCTTTTGCGTCATTTTTTAACGCCTGGTCAGGGCAGGCGTTAAGGGACCTGTGGGCTCGGAAGGAGCCCAGAGGTGCCCTACCATGCCCCCAGGGACACCCCCTACCACCTTTGCCCACCCCAGGAGGACGCCCAAGGATGGAGGGACCCATCCCAGAGAACTTAAGGTAAGTTCAGGTAAGTATATATATATATTTTTTTGTGGCATAGGGAGGCCTGATTTGTGCCCCCCTACATGCCACTATGCCCAATGTCCATGCCCAGGGGACATAAGTCCCCTGGGCATGGCCATTGGGCAAGGGGGCATGACTCCTGTCTTTGCTAAGACAGGAGTCATGTCAATGGAGGGTGGGAGTCAAACCAAATGGCGCAAATCGGGTTGAGGCAGATTTTTTGCCTCAGACCGACTTGCCCCATTTTTTGACGCCCAAGCTCCATTTTCCCCTACGCTGGCGCTGCCTGGTGTGGGTAATTTTTTTTGACGCACACCAGTCAGCTCCGCCGGCTAACGTCATTCCATAAATAAGGCACCTGCATGGCGCTTTGGAATGGCGTTAGCCGGCGTTAAAATTTTTGACGCATAACTGCGTTGGCGCAGTTGTGCGTCAAAAAGTATAAATATGGCCCTAAGTGCTGTGACGTGACCAGAGCTGGATTCATAGCGTTTTCTTTCTGGCAGGAGAGTGGCAACCAACAACGATGGGAGAGGGGATGCAGAGACATCGCAAGCGTGATGACATGGCAAACACTGATTGGGTCTTATTGCTTTTTTCTCGTGGAAGGGTGGGGTCAAGGAACAATGATGTGAGATGGGACGGGGGAGGGAGAGGAAGCAGGCAACAATGATGGGGGTGGCAAAGAACAACAATAGGAGGAAAAGCAACAACGACAGGAAGGAAATGGAGGAGAGGCAAGCAAAAAGGAGAAGGGGGAGAGGTGACAAACAACAATGGGAGGGCAAGCAGCAACAACGTGAAGGGAAGGAAGCTACAACGACAGAGGGACACACAACAACAACTGGAGGGGGGAACAGGGGCAAACAACAATGGCAGGAGGCTGGCGGGTGCAAGTAATGGGCAAGCAAGGACGATAAGGGAGCAACGACGATGGGGTAATCAAGAAGAAAAATAAAGTACCCGAATTAGAGTGCGAGCATCAGAAGGACACTAAAAAAACAATTAATGAGTACTTCGTCTATGCTACATCGAAGGGACAAACGCACAAAGAGATAGTGAGCCCTCTGGATGTGCATATCGATTCCCTGCACTGAACCAGGAGTGATTAAAAGAACAGCATGTTAGATGATATTGTTTTGAAAATGTATCCGTTCTCTTTTCCAATGATTGCCTATAAGTATGAAATGGGCAGTGGAAGATGTATAGTACTTGCTCAGCAGTACTTAACTACTAAAACTAACAGTGAACTCCAAGAGGATTTCACAGAGTCTATGTGTGTAGTATGCCTACTTCCACTTGCACAGGGAACATTGACTTTACAGGAACCAGAATGGGAAACTAGCAGCTGTTATTCCTATGTGTTTACCTCTTCTAACATGCTACCAATATTACCTTTCACCTCCATTCTCCATCTACCTACTCACGGGTGACTGGGATCAAACAGCGAGAAGGCCCTACAGCTGTGTGCACTTTGTCTCAAATGACCATCACCCAAGGACTGCACATGGCAACAGTTGCTCCCTATCTCACAGCTGGCAAATATTTCAACCTGAGCTTCCACCTTTACTACTGCAGGCCTTTATCCCAGGCTCCTGCCTGGATCAGCAATGCATCATACTTTCCACGCACATGCACTGTAGCACCCTTTTACAGGTCCCTTGGTGGTCAAGCCTTGAAAAACGAGACACATGGCACCGCTTTCTATCACAGGAGGAAGAGGGTTTCTCCGTTTGGTGAAGTCATTGATAGGAGGTTGCAACTAGAATGGGGCTGGGGGTATTCTGAGGCTGCATTACCTCTTCGCCCCCTTCCCTGCTCCTCTCATTAGGGAATGAGGCATCCATGCCTGTACAGACACTTCTCTGAGCTCACATTCCTGATAAAATAAACTTAACACAATCTCCACCCCTCCCTCTTGTTACATTTAGCTTTGGCTAACCTAGCCCGTTCATTTTTATCTTCACAGGCCAGCTGAGTGCGGGGCACAGGCTGCATCGATTCATACTTTGTCCATCCACTCCCCCCGCTTGCAGTGCAGCAATAAATTCCAGACTGTCCTGATGAGCAGTGCAGCACTGATCATAGCATAGTTTGTCAGCACTATTCGTCATTTAGTTTCATTAATAGTTTATTCAGTCTGGGATGCCAGAGGTAAAATTGGTGTTTTTGTTGCAACAGAGGGGTAACAGAACAGTTTTCCCTTTGAAGCAATGGTTGTTTGGTGCTATATTCATAAATGATTTTATGGAAGGGTAAGAGGCGCAGTAGCTAATGACGGAACCTATAGGTCCAGGCTATAGGACTGTGATGACTGTTAAACATGCTGTTTTCATCTGTAGTATTGCATATTCTCTTGGGATGTCTTAAATATTCCAGTGCTTATTAGTTTCCCGAGTGAGTGCAAGCTAAAATACCAACAACACACATAAGCTCGCTAGTTCGTCATCAAAGTTGTCTCATTTGCTAGGCTATCAGAAATGCTATTGTCAATATTAATGCAGGTAAATGCACCAGCATTCTTTGACTTTATATTCTTTACATTTGTATTAAGATCCCAATCTATTTTATGGGGATAGTATTAAGGCAGACGGAATATCTGTCACGTTTGTGACAGAGTATCCTCTCGTCTGACATCTAAATCGGGCCCTTAGTCTCAATGTGAGAAGTACATCCATGTGTCTCTGATTCCCTGATCAATCAATGAAAAGTATTATAAGGAGTTTGTGTACACCAAAACTGAAAACGATAGTTGTTGTGTAGTTTACTATAACTCGAGAACATTGTTTTTTTAGGTTTTGATTCATAACCATGAGGTCTTTCCAAATGAGGGTTTCAAGGTGAATAAGGACCTAATTACGATCTGGGTGATGCAACTGCTGGACAGCTAGGGCCATATTTATACTTTTTGACGCAAAACTGCGCTAACGCAGTTTTGCGTCAAAAAAATTAGCGCCGGCTAACGCCATTCTGAAGCGCCATGCGGGCGCCGTATTTATTGAATGGCGTTAGCCGGCGCTAGCAGACCGGCGCTGCCTGGTGTGCGTGGAAAAAAACCACGTACACCAGGCAGCGCCGGCGTAGGGGGAAAATGGCGTATGGGCGTCTTAAAATGGGGCAAGTCAGGTTGAGTCAAAAAAATCGTCTTAACCCGACTTGCGCCATTTTTTTTCGACGCCCATCCCCCATCAACATGACTCCTATCATTGTAAAGATAGGAGTCTTGCCCCCTTGCCCAATGGCCATGCCCAGGGGACTTCTGTCCCCTGGGCATGGTCATTGGGCATAGTGGCATGTAGGGGGGCACAAATCAGGCCCCCCTATGCCACAAAAAATAAATTAAAAAATACTTACCTGAACTTACCTTAATGCCCATGGGATGGGTCCCTCCGTCCTTGGGTGTCCTCCTGGGGTGGGCAAGGGTGGCAGGGGGGGTCCCTGGGGGCAGGGGAGGGCACTCTGGGCTCATTTTGAGCCCACTTGTCCCTTAACGCCATCCCTGACCCAGGCGTTAAAAAGCGGCGCAAATGCGCCGTTTTTGGCCACGCCCACTCCCGGGCGTCACTTTTGCCCGGGAGTATAAATTCCACGTAAAGGCCTGGGAGTCATTTTTTTAGACGGGAACGCCTCCCTTGCATCTCATTAACGCAAGGAAGGGGTTCACGCTAAAAAATGACGCACACTCCGGGCACTTTGGCGCCCGAAGCGTCTAACGCCATAGTATAAATATGGCGTTAGTTGGCGTGTGTTTAGCGTCGAATTTGCGTCGAAAAAAACGACGCAAATTCGGCGCAACCAGAGTATAAATACGGCCCCTAATACCTTAGTGGGGAGGCGGCCACCAAGCTTGCGGCCTCCACTCCGCCGTATTATGACTTACCCACCAGGCTGGCCGGCACCGACAGTGTGGCGGTATTGGCCTCAACTCTCCCTGAGAACTGAAGCGAATGCTGGCACACTATCGGTGCCGGCAGCACACTTGGAATATGCACTGTCTGCCATGGCAGACAGTGCGCATTCCGAGTGTGCTGAGGAGGGAGCCCCTCCACTGCCCACAACATGGTCATGGTCAGTGAAGGGGCCTCCCTGTGGCCCTTTTCCTACCTTTCTTCCTTTTCATTGCTGTGACCCAACTATGAAAAGGCTGGTGGAAAGGCAAGTCTTGATTAGCACGACGGTGGCCACATCCGCATGGTGGTGCTTGACCATGACTTGCACCACAGCTAAGTTGTTGGGATCCATGGTCCTGGCAGTGGCAGCCAGCATCATAATCTGGTGGTCGGACCCCAAGATTGCAGCTGTTGGACCACCACTGTGAATGTGGCGGTCTTAGGACCACTGAACTCGTAATCAGACCCTAAGTGTGTTTTTGTGACATGTGTGTAACCATAACAACAAAGTTTCTTCTGTGGATATGCATAAGTTCGTCATAGTGAGGGTGACCAAAGAAGACATGTAGAAAATGTGCCAAGCTAAGCTTTGCTCACTGCAAATTAATTTCACCTTTTAGCAAATGTTTCAAATTGGTTGTTTCTGGAATAAAGTAGTTCCTCATTCACCATAGTTCATTTCGTGTTGATCACCCACTCTGCGTAAATTGGAATTTCTTTAGATCTCTATTTCAGGACAATCAGGGTACAACCCATTAAGAAGCTAATAAAAGTCAGATGCTCTATGATGTTTGCCCATCCTGGCTCCCCACACCTGCCCAGAATAGCCACATATGCATCCCATTCCATTGAGTTGATCAAATCAAATGCATTTCTGCATCTAGAATGGAACCATCAGTTGATCCATAATTGTCTGGGCCAGATCGCTCATTTCCCATAGTGAGCATTGGCTGTCATGTGCTAGCCAGGGATGGATACATTTGGATTAGTAAATATAAGTCTTTGGTGGATACTGGACAGTGTCAGAGAAAAGATTTGCATGAAGATTGTATATTCTGAATTAAGTAGGTGGCTGGTATGATCCACAGGCCTCTGGGTCCTCTTCTTGTTTAAGAACAGCAACCAGTTCACCTTGACAGAGGTTTGCTGGGGATTGGTTCCCAAAAGAATGAGCACATTGGCTAGCCGACATGCCAGGACCTCTAAGAAGAGGCTTTTCATTTAATTTGGGAAGCTAATTAGTCTTGGTGCTTTCTCTGTAGTTGAATACCTAATTACCAAATCGATTTCCTTCTGGTCTGTTAGCTTAAAAGAATCTCTTGTATGTCCTGTAATATTTCACTTAGCTGTTTTTTCATAAAAGATTGTGCCTCTTCTCCCGCAGTTCATAAAGAGTCTTGATATTACTCCAGATAACAATTCAAGAAGATCTTTGCAACTTTTGCAGAATGTTTTTGGAGTCCATTATTTTACTCTTAATCTGACTTACCACTTACCTTGCTTGGATTTTCTAGGTAAAAAAAAGAAATACACCCACCTTTTTAACTTCCTCCAAAAACTTTTTTATTACATTGTCTGTTGATTTATTGTTATGATTTGTAGCCACTTTCTAACACCCTCCCTCCAGGATTCGAGTTCCCATGTAGTTCCATTTGTGGGGTTGCGATCCATGAAACCTTGATTGTTTTGAAGATCTTGTTCAACTGATAAATATCTTGCTTCTGACATTTTCTTGTTAGATCCTACAGAAATCAAGATTCCCAGGTTATATTCCTAGAATGTATCCCTAATTCTAACATCTTCTCATTCCATTCGATAAATAATACAGGATCTGTGCCCATAAAGACATTTGCACAAGTGGGGGATCCAGAGGCTGCATGTCATTGTTGTACTCACTGCTGAAAGCAACCACCCCTATTACCAGGCCTCACCACATAGCTTTTTCGGGAGCGCATATTAGGGGAGCCAGTTAGTCCTGAACAATGGCGGAAACTGTGGCGAGATATCCCAAAATTCATTCATTCAATGGGCATGAGTGAAGCTCACTGCAAAGTACTTTATGATTTATGAAGTACTTTCTAACCTTAAACAAATCTACCCCAACACAACTGATCTTTGCTTGTGTGGGTGTGGATTTCTCAGGGATTTTCAGCATACCTGGTGGGACAGCCTGATTAGTCGATCTTTTTGGTCTGAAATTCTAGCTCAAATCAAAGATACATTGTAATATCCCCACACAGATACGCCTGGTTTTATCCTACTAGGGTTATTGGAAGACACCCTTAAGCACCAAACCTCTGGTAATTGGTCAGTTCTATGGCTCTGCCTTGGCACAGCTAGGATGGCCTTGGTGGCTTTGTGGAAGAAGATGGAGGTTCCCTCAATAAGCCAGTGCATGTGTGGTTATGGCACAAAAACTTAGAATACATCTGGGGTCCACTGATGAGATTCGTTTCTGTAGACCTACCACTTTTTACTTGTCCTGCCCATACACGAGTGCTCCACCTCTTCCAGATTTGATACTGCAGGAAGCAGGCAGCAGTCCCAGCACTGCCCGTTATCCTACCACAATGCCTTCTCAAGTATTATTACACTCTGTCCTCTAGATATGATACATATTGTTTTATCTCCACCACTCTACTTTTATTGTTTAGGGATGCTTGGGGGGAGGGTGAGTACGATGGGCAAATATACATATGCACTTCACTGTACAATTAATAGAGATTCCTTCCTTTGATTCCACCTTGATATTTGGAGCTTTTTTTTAAGCAAACTGTGTATCTCATTGGCACTCATACTTGCAACTTTGAGGTTTAGTATTGATATCACTGTCTGAATGTAACCTTGAAAAATTCAATAAAGACAATTTGAGAAACAAAATAATAAAGGATCTGTAAAGAGAGACATGTTCTGCCCATCAGCTGTACCTGATCGACCTAGAACATTTGTCGTCTAAACTAGAGAATATACCAAATTGTGCATGATCTTAAAGTATGGGGGAAGGATGTCCACCTTATCACATTTCAGAGTCTTAGACCATAAAAAGAACCTGACTTATGCTTGGCTTATAGATTGCTGGCTTTGCATAAGGATGCATTTCATTGCTTTACATCTGCTAATCTGAAACTCTGTTATAGCAAACTTGTTGTTTTTCTCACCAGAGTCATTGCTTTAAGCTATCTGCCTTTGCAGAACAGAATGTATCTTTCTCATTCATTGCAATATTGGAAATCCACCCCCATAATGGCAGGCCAGGAAAAAAGCTAATTCCAGGAGGCGTCGCTCTTCACGATGAGAGTTGTCCGTAATTTCCCTAACACTGTTGTTACCATAAGGTCTTGAGAAATGATAATGTCACAAGTCTACATGACAAACCGTTGCTATGCTTCATTTACCAATTTCTAAATCAATGTCCATGTATAGCTAAAGGTGTTGTTCTGATTAATAAGTGGATAAAAGGGTTGAAACCCCTATTGTTTCGTTGAGCAACTGGCTCACATTGGCTGTGTATCATTTGTGCAATATGCACAGAATGTATTGTAATCTATAAAACCCTATGTTACCTTCTGTAAATTCAGCAAGTCTACCCCAGTACTTAGCTCCTCGCAACTGTTGAATGATAAAGTTACATATTAATCTTACTGCTTTGTGTCTTTATTATTTAAGACTTCCACATATCCACTTTCTTTTTTATTTTCATCTGCTCACTCTCTCAACTACCAGCCTACGGCCATTTGCAGCCCCACTCTACTGAGTCCCACCCAGCCTCCATAGTGAGTATGCTGCTTAGCACTTTGTTGACAATGTGAGGTTTAGAGTGACATGGATGCACCTCTGATAAATTCAAATAAGTTCTTGAACGAACGTAAGGGGGAAAGAGAGTGAGGCTCTAAGGCATATGTCTTACCAGGAACACCTTATTATCCACAACTTTCACAACTCTCATTAGGAAATACCAGGGCTTCAGGGAACTATGACAATGTAACACAGTATAACATAGCCCTACATTACAAGGGGCCCAGAGGGTGCTATGGCAAATCATTAATCACCTTTTCACTACAAAGTACATTGTCACATTGCGAACTAATGCATTTTTGGAGGCTCCACTATCTTTGCTGTTAAAGTGAAGTACGCTCCTTGTGAAAAACATTTCTAGTGATTCAATCAATTGCTTGCTTAATATAGAGTGTGGAGACAAAGAAGTTACATGCACATGGGAAAAGGCTTATCACACGTTCACAGATAACACTCCATGAAGGGTATCAATAGATAACATTATGCAGCTTGTTTGGGTGTTCGTCCCTGTTTTTTGAGAAGGTCATCTGATAATATGAGAACCTAGGTCAGATCTGAGAACAAACTGGATTATACTTAGCATAAAGCGAAGGAACTTGTTCCACCTTTTCACAGTTATGTCTTAGAGCGTTAGGCATGGGTGCTTGCACTCTGGTTTGAAGCTTGCCTGTTTTTTACTACTGAAGGGCAGTGCTTCATTTATAAATAAAAACGTGCTGGTGCCCAAAGTTCTCTAGTGAAACACGCAGCTGCTGCAATTAAATGTGCGAGCACAGAACAGTGGGGCAAGTAAACTTAAAGCCATCTCGAGCCTCTTTAATCCATTCACAGCCACTTCCAGTCCCTTTTGCAGCCTTCTGCTTTCTCCCTTTGTCAGGCTTTCCCGTTTTTCTCTTCCTCAGCCTTTCTCATCTGTCTTTTGCTTTTAGTAAATGCCAGATGCAGAAAACTAAGAGGTATATTTATACTTTTTGATGTAAAACTGCACTAACGCAGTTTTGCATCAAAATGTTAAGCACCAGCTTGCGCCATTCTTGAGCGCTAGCCGGGCGCCATATTTATGGAATGGTGCAAGCCGGTGCAAAGGCAAAGGGTGGGCTAGCGTAAAAAAAAATTACGTTACCAGGGTGGGGGTGGCGTTATGTGAGAAGGGGGTTTTGCACTAAGAAATGACGTTAGCCTGGTTAGAGGCAACAAAAATGCCTCTAACCAGCCTAGGGTCATTTTATGATGCAAAACAATCCATACCACATGAGTCCGGTCTTAGAAAAGACAGGAGTCATGCCCACCACCCTAATGGCCAGCACAGGGGACCAGTGTCCACTGGGCATGGCCATTGCACCCTGTGCATGCAGGGGGCACCAAGTTCGGCCTCCGATGGCACTTTAATTAAACAAAATACTTACCTATACTTACCCTACTTACCTGTGATGGGGTCCACTATTCTCCAGTGTCTCTCTGGTGTGGGTGGGGGTGTTCCTGGGGCTTGAGGAGGGTGTCTATGGACCCATTCCATGGTGTTTAACCAAGGAAATGGGTCCACAGGTCCCCTAACGCCTGGTCTGAGCCAGGCATTAAATAATGGTGCAAAGCAAGCTTTGCACCATTATTGAGCCCCTCCTTCCACCCGTGCATCATTTTAGCATGGGGGATAAATATAGGGCTATGGAGTTAGCACCATTTTTTAGATGGAACACCTACCTTGCATCTCATTGACGCAAGGTAGGTTCACGCATCTCAAAAATGTTTCTAACTCCAACACATCTAACATCAAAATATAAATACAGAGTTAGTTTTACGCCAGATTTGCGTAAAACAATGGCACAAATTCGGTGCAAATGGAGTATAAATATGCCTCTAAGTGCCGGCCCTCAAAAATAAGTGATGGTGCCTGCACCAGAAACCACTGGCTCATATTAAGCACCGCTAGAAGGGGTTGAAGAAAAAGATGGGTAACTCAAACATTTATTGTCTAGTGCACTCAATATTGCATCCATCTATGCACCACCTAAATTAGAGGAGCATATTTCTAAACACCATCACTTGTGTGTTGCAGATCTCCATCACCATCCTGTTTTTCTAATTGTACTTCACCACATGCTGTAATTGATGCTTTAGACCTTTAGAAACAAGTCATCTACATACATTCTTACATTCTTGAAGAATGCATTAGGTGTGTCAAGTAGATTTTAAACAGGGTTGGCCATGGATGCAGCCTTCATAGATCGTGGCTAATGTGCGGGTGTATAGACTGGATGTACGGTGAATCAGCATCATGTCCAAAGTGAGAAGTGTGAACCCTATGTTTACTCTTGTCTATTGCAATGAAGGCCACACGTGGTCAATACAGCAACATTTTTTAATAAATGGAATTTTAGGGTCTCTTTAGAAAAAAACTGATTTTTATTTGAAGGTGCACACAGATGTAAATTTGAACTTGCACACTTACCTGGTTAATCACATACACCTTCATTTTGTAATACGTAATCAAGACAATGGGTCACTTGAAAGTTTCCTTTAACTCTTTATTTTATTGTTTAAGCTCCTTTCTTGACAGACCAGAAACAAAATATTGATCATATACACTAGGATATAGACTCTGTGTTAGGAAGTTGAACTAAGGATTTTAAGTTTACGTCTGGTAAACACCCTCTCCATCAGCTTCATTTAAGGCTACTCAGTACGTCGTTGTAATAATACAATTCGTGTCAGTAGAGTGTAACATGCACTCCACAGACTCGTCTGTTGTGGTAGGTGCTACTGTCTCAGGCACCCAGATGTCACTAGACATCACCATTATACACAATCGGGGCCGAAGAGGAGCCTGGAGAAACAAAAGCAGTTTTACTTTATACTGTAGGAATGATTTCAGACAGGTAGATGCTCACTTTCAAATTGTAATAAGCAAGCTATCCAGAGGTAACACTCACATAGATTATTGTCTGCAAGACCCAAATCTACTTCAGAGCCTCCATCATTCGTAAATTCTGTAGCCAGAACTTAACAGTCTGCATATTAAGGACAGTGAACACGGATACACACATGGCAAGTGAATCAAAAGATCCGTACTCCCGTGGGCAATAGATCGCAAGACCTCGCTCCTTCAGAGTACTCTCACCAATGAAGAAACCTACAACTGAAGAATACCAAGGACTGGGACCAGTTTACTGCATACCACAACAGAATCATGAGACCGACTGGACACGCTTGTATGGGTTAATGAAGTGACAAGACATGACCTTATGTTTTGGAACACACCCCATTGTTAGACAATAATTTGTTTATCGAGTCATGTAGGAATCTCATAAATGTAAGTATTTGGTGAACGTTTAACTATACAAATAACGCATAACGTAACGTGTCGGTGTGTGAGGGAGGCTTCTAGCGAATCATGTAAGAAGAATAGAATGCTTGAAATCGATTTCAAAGCTACCTGAAATACTGTGTTCATAATAAGACTTAATCACTGATTACAGGACATTGCAGGACATCGAACCAGAAACTGAACACAAAATGATGTGATGTTCCTTTGTAAGGCCAATTGTGCTACTTATAGCATAAGTCACCCTTTTCTAAATGAAAACCTTTCCAATCTGCGTCCCATAGGACGAGAATGTGAGGCAGGGCCTCCTCTGTGTTGGTCTCTACTTTGTGGCACACAATCCTCCTGCTTCCTCAAGTCTTCTGGTAGTCCCTTTCATTCGCAGGAAGAGGCTTTCGGCTTTCTGAAACAACCTCCCTTCCCTGAGCCTCGATTCAAATCTGCTCTCTTTTTCAAAAAATACAAGACGATGACATAGTTGTTTCCCATCCAGGATTAGTTCTACTCTTCCATTGCAGTCTTGGCTTTCTGCACAGCTTACCTCAGAGTCACAAAAATGTTACGCGGAAAAGAACTTTGTCAAAGCCACATCTAGGAAAACATAATCAGGACTAAAACACGACTTTCCTTGCAAGAATGCTCAGAATTGATCCTTTTGCAACAATATTGGAAACATTTTTTTGCAGCTCAATAATTCTATTTCAATGACATAACTAAGGATAACATATGTTTCAGGCAAGCAACAATGAGGCCTGCAACACGAAGAATCACAACACACATGAAGTATCCTAATTAGACATAAATACATAATAAATAAATACAAAATATGTTAATACAAATATTTGCATAGTCAGCAATGGAACCTTGGGTGAAAACCTTGGCTGTGAATTGGCACATATTGGGCGACCTATAAACGTACTCATAAGTTAAATATTGTTGAAATGATAATCAAATATACGGACAGAGTAAAAGCACTCAAAACCTCACTTTACTTGCATCATGCTTTCGAAAATGTATACTTTTGGTATGACGAAAGAGAGTGTTTATAGTATCTGCCTCGGCATTCCATATCCGGTCATTCCAGACTGAGATGCTCCCTTGTTACTACCCATCTGCAGGCCTATCATGTTCTGTCCATGGCGGAGTTGTTCTGTCGAAAATTCCCTCCGATTTGCTTGAGCTTTTCTGTTTCAAAGCAGAGAAAGAAAAGTGATGTGAGACTTTTGGCTATACTTCACAGGCAGCACACATTTGTCTGAATTGTTCTTGAAGCACCTGAGAAACAAGAGATTTCTTAGATCGGAACTACACATTTAGAAATAACTTTGAGACAATAGCACAAAGTTAGGCTTATATCTAAAATGTGTGAAGAACTAATACGTATCACTCAGTAAATAGTTTAATATAATTATGGTGAAAATTTGAACTGGACAAGGACTCTTTTACAATGTATGTTTGACTTGGCAACGTATGTTTGACTTGGCAATTTATAATGGATTTATGTATTCAACAAGCAAACGGGTTCTGTGGTGAGCATATGAGGTGGTGACCTAAAAATTAAAATTGTAATAAATGCGCTGATTAGTAGTATAAGGTGATCAATCCTTGAGTTTATAATCTGGTCCCTAAACTAACAATTTTGGTGAGAAAACGGCAGTCCAAGTAAAATTCAGTCAATGTTTCAATTTACTGATGTAATGATTATGCCAGACTTCTTCAGCTTGGAGCGGGGAAGGGTATGGATCAAAGGGCAGTTGAAGTAGCACCTGAGGCAAGGGTCAATGGGAACAGTGCATCAGCAAAGAGGCAAAACAGTACGGTGCACTGTTGAGTCGGGGGTCAAAAAAAAGAACCAAAAAGACCTGGGGCCAGATGTATGAAAGGTTATTACCAATTCTACGTCTATGGAAAAATGTGTTCATACATATGGCCCCTGGAACAACAATTTATTTTGGCATGAACTGAGGTAACCTTCAACATGGGTGTACTATGAAAGGTAAATGGAAAGAAGGGCACCCTTCCCTCTTTGTCATGCATCAAATGCTTTATAAGTGTACCCCATGGATTATAATCAAGTAGCTATGTTGATTCATCTTCTTCGGTCTCTTTCTGTCAGATGCCTCGGGGATACATTTCACTTAAACTGCTACATATGCTTTCAACTACATCTTGTTGCAGCAAAGGTAGAAACTCAAGGAAATCAAATGACTAAATAAAAATGCCTACTAAAACCAGTAGACACCATTAGGTACTAATAGTCAGTTTTAACAAGTTTCTAGAATAGACTGAAATTGTCTCCAGAGCAGTTATTTAGATGTAACATGGTCTTGTTTTGTCCAGTGTGGAATGGAGTGGCAACAAGTGATCATAAATGCCACCTCAGCAAGTGTCTGAATACCGAGGCATTTTAAACAAGATAGCATCTGGGGAGTAGTTTCAGAGTTTTTTTTTGGGGCGTGACACCCCCCCAAATATTTGCACTCTAGGCTTGGTACTTGAGGTTTGGGGGCCCTGAGTTGAGTCTGCTATCTCTGTGTAGGTTTTTCTAAATCGGAGACAGCGCTTGGGAGAGAGAAAGACAGAGATATCGAACTGGTGGCTGATTTTCAAAATGTGAAACAAGATTCCCTAGAATATATACCATTTTCCCTGCTTATCCAAATTGTGTAATCCTAGGCGCATATTTTATTTCACACAGCCCCCTTTGTATTTAGTATCACATATGAGCACATTATAAATACTCGAGCTCAGGATGTGCGCTGTATAAGCATCTCCTATATTTGATTTAATAGACTGGAATGTCTTGCTCTCTATCAAAAGAATTTAAGCAACGTTTAGGGTTTACATGACTTCTGACTTACCTCTTAGTTCACCAGTTTTGTTGTTGGAGGCAAGCCATTAATAGATAAGCCATTTTAATAAATGTCTGTCCATGCAGAAACATATTCTGATGTACTGAGGTGAAATATTTCAACATGTTAAAAAAATACACTTGTTTGTATTTTGAAGAGATTGTATCACATCTTTACATTATGTTTGTTGCACAATATTCATGCCAAATGTTTTCATGAACCAGCTTGTGCATGGACTCTTAACAGCAAAGCCATAACTATATCTCAGTTCTAGCTAGGCTCACCCTGTTAATCTGCCTCTGCTCCCTCCTCTATTTGTGACCTGGACTTAGCACATGGGTCTATCAGTCACTGGATACAATAATTTAGAAATGCAAGTACTAGAAACATGAAGCCCTACCCACATGTACAGATTTGACTCCTCTGCCATCAAGGCTTTTTCTAGCAGAGACAAAGAAGAGTGCCTGCAGTTAAAGTACACTCAAAATAAGTAATCCAAGATCAGGAACTCCTGTCTGTTTCATGTAACCATAGCGATGAGGTAGGACTGCCAGGGCTAGGTGGAAGCAGTAGGGACAAAGCAAGGCATTCTTGGTTTGGTCATTGGGTCTGGTGGTCCTGTGTCATGTGTCATATGTCTGCATCCGTTTTTCACATTCTTCTGTTCTATCCAGGTATTTACGTATAGCGCGAACCAACCTGATCAGGCCTCCCATTGCTGATGACAACTCACCTGCTGACTTACTAGATGTACTTAGCCAGGTATACTATTGTCAGTAAGTTAAAAAATATGTGTCTTGGGTTTTATGGAGCTAGGTACCAACTGGTCCATTCTGAGCACAGGAGGGAGGCTGATCCATAATTTGGAGACAAGCTGGCGAAGGAACGCCTGCCACATATGGGCTTGTTGACCTAGGCACTGTCAGCAACCATAGATTGCCAGACCTTAGAGACCAACTGGGAATGTAAGGGTTGAGAAGTTGCTAAATGAGTGAGCCTTTCCTGTGTATTGCCCGAGGAGCTATGCACAGTGCCTTGAACTGAATTATTTTCTGCACTGGAAGCCAGTGCAGGGCTGCTAAAGTGGCAGATTGATGTTTGGGGATTTTGCGGAGAGTCCGTGCTGCAGCATTTTGGATGACTTGCAGTCTCTTTATAACATACTTGGGACTTCCCAGATAGAGAGAGTTGCCATGATTGAGAGTTGATTTGTCCCTGTATGACCACTCTTCTCGAAGATGGTGGTAGCAATTATATACCTTTCCTTAAGGTTCTTCATATTCCGAAACATGGTTCTGTGAGTTTCTTGGCCTGCGTTTCCATGGAAAGCTTATTGTCTGCCCAGAAGCTCAAGGTTTTTACTGCACTGAAGGGCTGTGGAAGCTCTCCGAGGTAGTCTGGCCATTACACTTCCTTCCAGCTTGAGAGGTTGTTAACAACAACTAGCACTTCTGTCTTTATGCCATTGAGTTTTAGGCTAGTTGTCAGTCAGTGACCTGTTTTAGACAGGAATTCAGTTGAGTGGATATATGTCCAGTTTCTGGTATGAGGGCTAGGATCACCTGTGTGCCATCTGCATAAGATACAAGTGTGAGGCAGTGTGCACGTATAGCCCCACAAAGAGGAGAACATATAAGTTAAAAAGTGTGGGGCTGAGGGAAGAGCCCTGTGGAACACTAACATTTTTTGGAGTGGGTGGTTGAGAAGAGAGTTTCTTTACAGACCTGGAAGCTCCTGTTTTACAGAAAGGCTGCAAGCCAGTTGAGAGTGGCCGCTGAGATTCCAGCTTCCTCCATCCTTTCAATGAGACTTGAATGTGAGACAGTACTGAAGGCCGTGCTCAGGTCTAACATTATCATGGCTGCAGAGCAGCCTCGGTCTAAGATTATCCAGAGTTCCTCCGTGTCTACTAACAGGGCAGTCTCAGTGCTACTACCTTATCTGAAACCTGTTTGGGTAGGATGTAGAATGGTGTGAGCTTTCAAGAAGCTAGGGAGGTGTTTGCCGACATGTTTCTCTAGAACTTTACTTGCTAACAGGAGTTGGAAGATGGGTCTCTAGTTTTATACATTATTTTATATACAGTGTCTTAGTATAATTTGTTATCTGAATAGCATATAGCCAAAATAACCAAAATTGTTTGATTGATTAAGTAAATTATCCCAATTCTTAAATATGTTGGATGTGAATCTGATTTTAGGCGGACTTAAACACAGGTTGAACTGTCTGGGCCAGCATCCCAAACAATACAAGAAACAAAAAGGTGCATAAATAAAATGTACCTCAATCCAGTTGGAGACTGATAAATGCAAGGCAAAACAATGCCAAGCAGATACCAAAGTCTCCTCTGCGATCTGGAATGGTTAAACAAACAACAAGTTTAAAAAAGAGAGCGGAGAGAAATGTACAATGGGTGGGCAATCTACAAAAAGGAACATTGAATAGGGAACTTAAAACAGTGAAACTGAGAAATGATAAAGGCGCACAAAATCTCTCGTAACCTAACGCAATGCCCCTTTCTAGTAAATTGCACTGCATCAATAATGTTCTGGCCAGTACAAATACTGCATTTAGTTCCCAGATTTATGTGAGGTTATACTGTAAATCAGTTGATTTTGGATCTCTAAAACTCTTACACCTCTCAATATGCATTATCCACCAATTGTCAATCTTTCTTGATGCAAGGCAGGTTCAAACAGTACTAGTGTTTAGAGGGAGAGAACAAATTGCCATATCTTTGCATATATAATGCTGTTCTGCACTCTCCCTCTCATGTAATGTAGCCCATCTCCTTTGATAGCTGCACTGCACTGTGCAACAGAAACATGAAGCACTCCAATTTGCAGTGGGATCCACTGTTGTGTGATGTTACTGTAATTCTAGTAGGTTTTGTTTTGCTAAAGAATCCCAGTGAGAAAAGCATAATCCTAACTTGCATGCCTTTTACATTTTTAAAATCTCATTAACCACACACATTAGAGTGCATTGCTAATGCTATAATTCGTTTTTTTAGTCTCCAGGTGTTGATGTATAGACAAATTATTTGATGCTCTCTCTTTGTTCATACTGTTTCATAATCACTCTTGCCTCTTGCTATTGTCTGATATTTAATCACACTTAAAGTACTTAGCAGTTTATTTAGCTAGTGTAGTCAAAATATGTGTACTAATCATAGATTGTTAAAATTTAATTTAGATGATATAGATAACTTCATAGTTTATCAAAATATATTAAACATTTGAAGCTGGTGCACTAAAGAAGAATAGACATTTTGAAAATTACTTGTTGCTTCAGAAGATTTAGACCTAGGTCCAGCCCTGTCCAGGAATGTGATTGTAGACTGCCTTCTGAAAATGGCTCTGGGATCCCTGATGCAATGTTGCATAGAACAGGAGCTGGTTCAGTCATCAATATTCCTAGAATTGGTCACATTTTCCCAGTGTTTGGAACTCTGTTAAATGAGGAGATCTTCAAAAATGGCTTGTTTATCATGATGATAACTTCTTGTGATTTACACAATTGTTTAAACTATTGCTTTCTTTAAATGTGTTAAGAGTTACCTGGGAAACCAGCTTGGGTCTCCTTGATAGAATCCATCATTCTTTGTGAGAGCCAGACTGCCAAGTGCCATTAAGGTCCTTTGAACGGCTGCCATTTCTTTTCCTAAGAATACAAAATTCAGAATGTTAATCTTTGGATGTCAGATCAAAGATATACTGACCTTCACAGAAGTAGCACATGTAGAGAAAACTGATGCTTAATTGTGCGCATATTATGACACACATGCATACTTTCCATTTCAGCCAATATGATTCTCTTAAATCTCTCACAATTACAATTGTCTCTATCCGAAAGAAACACAATTCTCTAACTGGTCATTTTACCAAAAATAATAATATGTAAATGGCCTCTGAGTAAGAAATGAAAACCCATATTTTTAATCAGCTTCCTAATAATGTGCCTTACAATTTTTAGACCTTGAGCAGATATAGCTTGCTAATCGTCTACGCAAATGAGAGACAACTGAGTGAAACTCGCATTATATTCTTTCCAGATGTCGATTAAGGACCAATTGGTCATCCAGTGCTTCAGCGCTGCCGTCTGTTAAATAGCAGCAGTGTGTGGGGCAGGTGGGATGGTACTGGTCGCGATCAATATTGAGTATCCCATTGAAATCTCCCCCAATCACCCATGGAAGGTGGGACCATGCTGCAAGGATGGGGGAGACATGCTGCAAAAATAAATCTTGTTGGGAACATAAACGCTGCCTAATATCAACATTTCCCCATCTAACGTCCCACAAATAAATAGATATTGACCTTCCATCTGACTTCACCTCTAATGCCTCAAAGTGAACCCCAGCACGTACCCAGATCACCAGACCATGGGCAAAGCCCGAATATGTGGTGGCAAAAATATAACCTCTCCATTTATTATGCAACTTTATGAATTTTGGGGCAATTAGGTGAGTTTCCTGTTGATAGACCATGCTCACTTGTTGGCGATGCAATTGAGCTAGGCTCCTGTGTCTCTTGTGTAGTGTCCATAACCCTCTCACATTCCACGTGAGTATTTTATAGTGTTGGGTATGTATCATATACACAGATCAGTATTGTTCGCTCTCTTTCAACTCCTCCCCGGGCAAAACCACTGTACCCAAACCCCCCCACAATGCAAGTTCTAACGGAACATCATGTTCGACCAACAAAATAAAATAGAACTAACTCTGTACAATGTAATAATAAAACTTTTGGCAATTGTTAATTAAGAAGAAGGATGCCCCATTACTACCAAACATTGAAGGTATAAGCTACTTACACTTCATCTAGGCCCCCTGAGAATCCTGATATATGACACAGTAGAAAAAAGAGAGGAGAACACAGAGGATTAGGATGGGAGCATGTGTCTCACTCCAAATCCCTCCTGCATCTTAAAAAACGTAATAGACCATATGCAGTGTACTCAGGTATTAGCAGTGGCATAAATCAGGTCTGCAAGTCTGCCATTTGAGGAGTCAAACTAGGAAATAGTGCCATACTTTGATTTGAGTCAGAGTCAGATTCATTACCAGCCGAAGAGCTAGTAGACAAGGCACGGTTATTCGGACTCACAGAAATCAATGTTTCAAGTACAGCCCTCCTACCCTCTAAGGCCTGTTGGGGAGGGGGTACTGCCTTGGATATAGCCTTGCTCGGTGGGCTCCTTCGGATCAGACCATGGTTCTTCCTTAGGCACTGATCAAAGGGAGGAGGCTGTCAATGACTGGGATAGTTGTTTTCCAGCCAGTCCCCCACCTCGTGGGTAGAGTCGCAGAAAGTGGTCTTTTGATTGTGTATTACTTTCAATCGGGCAGGGAACAACCAGGCATAAGTTATGCCCTCCACACGCTGCTGCTTCTTGACCATCGTGAATGAGGCAAGTTTTCTCTGTACCTCGAGCGTGTAATCAGAGAACAGTGAGACCCCTTCATTGCCCATAATTAAGGGTGCATTTTCTTTGGCTGTCTGTAGGAGAGTGTCGCAGTCCCTGAAGTTAAGGATACGCCCAATCATAGGCCGTGCTGGTGTGCTAGTAGAAGGGCGTCTGGACGGTATGAGGTGTGCAAGCTCCACAACAAATAGGGGAGAGAGTCCTTGTGGTGCTACCATCATGCAGAGCCTGTCTTTAATGAATTGCGTGGGATTGGAGCCCTCCGTTTCCCCGGTACACCTATAATTCACACGTTGTTGCATCGCATACATCCCTCTGTGTCTTCTGCCCTGTCATGGAGGAGGGTCAACTGTTTTTGAAGATCCAAGATAGCATATGACTGGGATGCTTGCACTGAGGTGAGTGACGATAGTGCCACCTCTGCTGCAGAGACTTTTTCTGAGAGTTTGCAATGATCATCGCGCAGGAGGCTCAATTCAGCTGAGAGAGTGTCAATGCGATGTTCTATGGCCGCTCTGGAGTCTTTGGTTTCTTGACGTATTACAGCTAGTTTATCCGGGGCAGGTGGCAAGGGCTTGGGCGGAATGTAGTCGGCAAAAGTGGAAGCTACACTACCACCCGCAGGGCTGTTAGAATGCTTTGAGCCATGCTGAGATGCCAGTTTGATTTCTTGAGCCCCATGATGATGTGAATAGCACTATATTGGTCGCCCCAAGTTGGTCCACATAGTCGATGTGGCACACTCTATTTGCACCAATAGATTAGAAAGGCAAGGCAGGTGACCCACGTTGCATCATTTACCAAGGCACCCCCACTAACAACAATTAGGGGCTCACCCCTAACACATTTCCAAGAAGTAGAATAGATGTAGATGGGTTGCTGAGCAGTCTGGAAGTAAGGGGTGCAACAAGGGCACCGCACCAGAACACCAAAGAGCCAACAGTGCTATTGTGCCACAAATGGGGACCAAACAAAGAGCTTATCAGTGTCAGTGGTATCGGTTGGGGTCTGAGCGTTGGTCACAACCATGGAGCGCCATCACCTAGAATGTGTTGGCAATACGGCAGATGCAGTGCTGTACGTGTTGCGGGGCTCAATTGTGCCTCAGGACCCTCACTTAACATTGAGGATGTTATTTCTGGCAAGCCTTTAAATGTCCAGTAAATTATGGTTCACAACGTAATGAGCCTTAGAGGAACGCATTGCCACCAAAACTCTACTTACCGTTATCTCCAACCGTGTATTTACGCGATACCACGTCTGCTCCCAAATTTAGCTGCTCTGCTTCTGGTCAGGTCCACCGGCAAACGTACAGCTGGCAGATTCCCAGAGATCTGAGAGTGTGAGGAGTGGGCTCCGCTACTGGACAGGCACCACGTTGTCAGAACACACACAGCCCTCACTCACCGCCAAGCACCATGGGCCCCGGTCTCGCCATCTCGCTAAGCAGGGCTCATAGCGATTCCCTTGTGTCACAGCGGCCGCACCATAGCAGCGTCCAGCAGTAGAGAGGGAAGGAGGAGCAAACTCACTGAGAGAAACGTACCGGAAGGGTCACACTGGGCCTGTAGAACGGCCGCGGCAAAGTATGGGAAGGTCCAGCCCATCTCGCCTCATCAATCCCCAGGCAGCAGGCCATAGTAATCTGGGTCCCTCCACTGGAATCGGACAGCAAAAGCCTGGAAATTTCAGTGCTCCCAGTGTGCTGCGAGGTTAGTAGATGTGCTCTGGCACGCTCATAATACTAATGTTGAGAGCATTGCTGTTGGATTAATGTGGATTCTCGGGCGGCTGGCCGGAGCTAAAAAATGTATGACCGCCATCTTGGCGGCCGGCCACGTCCCCACTTTTATGGGTTTTTCATGTTTGACCACTGTTTGGTTGGGCTATCTGTCACCACCATAGAACTACATAGATGATTACATTAAGCCCTTTGTGTACCGTTTAGGTTTTGTACATGGGGTTCAAGTAGTCCTTTTATTAGTCTACAGCAAGTGTGTGCTCTGTATTTACTGTGCTGACACCACAGCATTTTAAGGCTTTTTTGCTTTGTATGACAATCTTGCTATGTGGATGCCTCTGACTGTTAAAACGACGGTGCTATTCGTTAACTACTCTAACACAATCATTTGTTTTACTTTGCTGCCATAATAAAAAGTTGGTCATAATATTTTGCTGAATATGCTTTTTAGGTTTAACACCTACAGCGCAAACTTCATCTTTTGATTCTTGTCATAACACTGTTCTTTGCGCTTATTGCTTAGCACTGCTAATATAGTTTGTTCAGGGAGAGAGCTTTACTCCCAGCATCTATGTTGTTGTAGGCTAAGATGATGCTTTACTACTGGATTTTCATTTTGGGAAATCTGTAGGCCACACATGCATAAGTTCCCAAATATTATGAAACACGCCTCCTAATAAAAAAAGAGAATTATTGTTTTAGCCAATGCTTGCTATGCTGCACCTTTTTAAGAAATATGAACGTTTTATGAGTATGTGCCTCTTAAGCCTACGTGCACCAGATGAGAATCAAACACGTATTCACTTCGCCATAGTTTTTGCACCACTTACAGCTGAATCAATGTATTGATCATTGGAAGGTCAGATTAAAGATAGGTGTGGGAAACACACTGGAAAATGTTAGCAAATACTCACACAATGATAATGGTGTACATCTAATTTTCACTGCATTTTTTCTGGCCACATCCATGATTGCCACTGAACAATGTAAGTTCAAGACTATGCATGTTTTGTTAACACAAGAGTTGCATACTCAACATATACGTAAACTACACCTCTTCAAATGTGATTTAGGTTTGCGGATCACACATACAAATCAATTAACTTACACAGTATGCCCAATGTGGCCATACAAGGAAAACTCCAGTCAGGAATAAAGGTAAGGGATTTATTACAAACTTAGGCTCACAGTCAAGTAGACAACTCGCAAGACAAAGTTATAAAGATTCAGAAGCAACAAGGGTTGACGAAGGTGACGAATCAAGTTCAGGTGGACTAACATTAGGAGAACTAAGCACTCAACAAAGACTATGCAAAACATCAACCAAATAATTTGATGTACAGAAAATAAACATTGCTCAGTCTTAAAAAACAATAAGGCAGTTTAAAATCATCATTTTTATATCAGTTGGACACTGGGAAGCCCCACAGTTAGCCAATCAGATAAAAACATATGTGGGGCAGAACAAAAGCGGGCAGAAGACAAAAAGATCAAAAAGAATTTGGAAAAAGGTAATCTCGAGCAACCAGTTACTAACTAAGGTGGGCAAACATATAAAAAAAGAAAGTGTCAGCAGGTAAGAAGCCTGGTCCAAAGTCTTCTGTAAAGGTTAGGAAGGAAAATCCCTAAGTCTCAGTAAGGCATTTCAAAGAGGCAAAGGCAGAGAGGAAGATAACTCTCCAAGGGACTCAGCATGTGGTGTTTTCATCTGCAAGGGTTCCAGTGAGATTCTTTGCTGGGGTCTGTTGGGATTCTGACCAAAGCACAGCTTGGCATTGATGTATCAAAATTCATATGGCAATCTGATTCATCTGGGCAACATTTAATGTTGAATGGGCATCATCCAATAGAAATCGATCATACAACTCCAACTTAAAACATCTTCAGGTTTTCCCAAGTCTGTCATGAGAACAGCGTCAATCCATGTAGCTCCACATGAGATTAAAACAAGGTCGATATTGTTTCAAAAGCGGCGCAAACTTACAAAATGTAATTGTATTTTGTAAATTTGCACTGCTTTTGCGTTAAACAATGATGCAAATGTGGCACAAAAAAAGTATAAATATGGACCTAAATGTCTAAATTGCTAGTCCACAGTCCAGGGTGTTCCATATCCAAGGTTGAATTCTTACAACTCTCTATGTGTAAAACAATATGCATATATTACCAAACCAGTCTTCTCATGGGAACGAAGTCTTAAAGGAAAGTTCACAGTAACAAGATGACTTGACATTTTCTGCACAGTCACATAATACACGGCCTAGCAGGTCTCAATTAGGCTAATACGAGTGAGTTAATTCAGCACATTATTACATCAAACAAAGCACATTTTAATAAGTAAACTGTAAATTCGAATTAATAGTTCTCCATTAGCATTCATTTTACAGTGACTTTTAGACAAAATGACTGTTAATACATTTCAGTCAGTATAACAGAGAACTACATTTCTTCATTTTTTGCACACATATTTAAAACATTAATCATTAGCATTTCAATATTGTTTCAATACAGACTATTAGTCTAGACTCTAAATTGTAACATAATATCGGTTTAATCCTTCTAGCATTTAATTAAACTTCAGTACCACCAGGGTGTAAACCACAAGTCTAAATGAATGCACATTTAAAATGGCTTCTCATTGTATCACTCTACAGCCAAACTATCAGTACTTTTGGCTATCATAATGTATATATTTTCACGAACAGATGATCACTGTGTCATGAGGGATAGCACTAAAGATTCTCCTACATCACAGGTCTATAATTAATGTAGGCTACTTTGTGAATTGGCCTCTGTTCAATTTGCTTATCTGGCATTGACACTACAAGGCTAAGGGCATCTGTAGATGGCATTAGGGATGACAATTTAGAGAGAATGAGAAGTGATATGTAAACTGTGTAGCAAACACATATGAGTTGCGACAGAGTGCTGGGGTGTGTGGGGGGAGTCAAAGGTTGTGGCAAAACAGAAGACTGACGCATTCTCAGTCACTTCAAAAGTACCGCTTAAAATAAAGTGTGATTTGCTAGGGAATTTAGCAATATATGGTTTTAAAATGGATAGCGAGCTGAACATCATTGCAGTGTTTGAAATTCAAAATTTCAATATCACTAACAACTTTTGTCAAAATGTGAACAATATACAAACTCACACCGCATCCAAAGTTCCTTGTACTTTTTGGCCACCACTCTAAAAATATATTCTTAATTTAATATACTGGCTTTGCTGTAAGAAAAAATTAGATTCCGGCTCTTACTTGAAATGTTTGGATCACCACCAACAAGTAATAGTTTACATGTGCTATATTTACTGAGATAAAGTTTGAAAAGTACTATGGTACATCAATCGATGTCAAAGAATTTTAGGGGTGTCTTTAAGTCCAACTGCAATGTTTTTATCTTGCTCGCAATATACACCCTTATACATAGTAATAGGTAGAAAATATGCCATGTCGTTTGGGAGGGCAGACCCAAAATAAAAAAGTTGAAGAGAAAATGAAAAACGGAGGTTGAGTATTCTCCTCAACTAATCGTCACAAAAGGAGCAGGACTGCACCGAGAAGTGGCATCCTTGATGTATGTAGTCTCACACATACAAACAAGCAAACAAGCAGATAAATAAATAAATAAATCTGTTCCACTGCCAACTAAACATTTTATAGTACAGAACTGTTGCTATTGGTGTAGTCCGGGACAGGGTGGATGTCGGCTCAATCAGCAAATACGTTATTCAGAAAATGTCTGGTATAATTGTTTGGTTTAATCAAACAGATATTTTTAAGGGAAACTGTGTACATGGGTTACCCCCAAAGGACTGTGGGTCTTATTTTGAGTTTGGCAAACATGGTACTTGATCAAAAACACGGGTGATGTCCTTTACACTGTATTACAATAACATTATAGTCAGTAGCATTCCAAATGCAGTGTACAGGACATCAACGACTTTATGGCAGAATACTCTCTCCGCCAAACTCAAAATAATGCCCTTTGTTTTGTGAAGGTGCCGAAGTCTGCACTGTTCAAATAATTGTGGCACATGGTTTGTGACAATAAAATATATTTGAGGCAGACAGCAGGAAAATGGGGGAGGACTGGGGTTATTCGAAGAATGTTTCTCACACACATTTCAAAGGATTGTGAACCAGCTTTTTGTGACAAGAATAACATGAATAGAACAAATTATAGTTTACTTGACTTAAAACCCAATATAAACCATTCCACAAAACAACATCTCACACCCTATGCATGAATCTAAGTTTAAAAACCATAAAAACAGGTGTATCATATTTTTCCCATAAAACACTACTCGTTTTTCAAGGCAAAATATGCCCTTAGGATGGTCACACCAAATAACTCTTTTTGCGTTATGTAAAAACAGTCCTAAGTCGTTAGCTACTTCTCTGTCATTTTACTTGAAAGAAAGTTTTCATTATTAAATGATAAGAACACATAATAATATTAACATGTAACACACAATTGTATTTATTGTGCACCTTTCAGGGTTTAACCAACTGCAGTTAATATAGGCAGCATATTAAAATGCCCAGCGTTACCTGCTTGTGCTGTTACTTTTTTCCATTCAGGAGAAAAGCTGCTTTGAATTATAATATAATTTATTTGTATTACTCATGAGAATGTTTAGCTTTATGGTTGCGCAATCCTCAGAGCAAGCAGTAGTGAGCACATTGTAGGGTTGGGGGCCCTAGGCCCTCATGCCACTGAAATAATGGACACAGACACAGTAGCTGGACAGTTGGAACTGGCTTCGGGCACGTGCGCCCGGCCCCTTTTATTGGCAGGGTCACCTGACTGGTGACGCCTGTGTTGGGTGGATGTGGGGTGTAGATGTAAGACCAGCCCTCAGCAGAGTGGCTGGCAGAAACACTAGAACGTGTCATCCCTCCCAAACTTTATTGAGGAACGAAACAACAAAGTCCAACTTGTGGGAGAGAAACAAAGACACGAAATATATACACAGAGTCTCTTCAGGCGGTCCGCCTGAGCTGTGGCATGGAATAGGTGCAGCTGGGCACTCGGCATCACAGCACGCCTCCGTTGTTCAACCAGACTGCGCTGGACACAAACAACAGTGCTGATGACATATGGATACTTCAGTCGCTAGTCCACGACCTCACAGTTCGCTGGATGTTGTTGGTCCGGTCCCCCTGGTCTCACGTTGTCAAAGTCTATTTACAGTTTCTGATGCGGGTGCATCTGGAGCAGAGGGAGTCCACTGTACACAGTTCGGGACGGCATTCTGACTCTGGAGATTGTCCACCTCCTAAGACTGCAGATGACGTGACGGCCTGGTGCACCTGGGAGTCCAGCGGCAGAGCAGCAGCAGTCTTCCCTCTAGTGCCAGACCTCCATCAAGCAGGAGTCTCCTCTAGGCCCTTTCGCGGGCTGCCACGGGGCTGTGTGGACAGTGCCGGACTATAGCAGCCCCAGCAAAGACATCGCACAGGAACAGCCTACAGGACCACATCCAAGCCTCACATGGAGCCACAAGGGTGGTTGATGCAGGGTCAGCTTGCTCGAGCCATCGGATTCAGGTGCTCTGGCCATAGTGCAAAGTCTTCAGATGACTAGTATGAGACCTCTGTGCTTCCTGATGCCTGACGTGGAGCTGTCTCAGATGCATTCTCTCTCAGCGAGATTCCTCGCTCACAGGAATTCGTTGGAGGCCCTAGCCCCTGGATTGCCACGGAACTGCGTGGGCTGTGCAGGCCAACATAGGTCACGCCAAAGGAGCCGCTCTGAACTCCCAACAGGGCCACGTCCAAGTCTTGTGCAACCCCAAGGGTGGATGGTCCAAATGATCTGGGCTGCTCTCACCGGCAGGTGTCTGGTTCACGGGGCTCATAGCAGGTGTTCAGATGGAAAGTTTCTATGTTGTCAGACCTGCCTTGTCAGAGTTGGTTCTTGTTACTGACTCTGGCTCCACTCAGGTGGTGCTGTGCTCCTTTGGCGGTTGGCCGATGCACCTCCTCATGGTGATGATGTGTTTTTCATCTTTCTGCAGATCAGACAGGTGGCGGCGTCTTCGTCGGCGGAAGGATCACTTGATGCATGTCGTGGCCACTGGCGGGTCTTGTCTGGCCTGTGTCGTTGGAGACAGGGATGCCATCGCAGCCAAGCAGCCAGTGACAGGACTGTCGCACTGAGAAGCGTGGGGGTCCACCCGCGTAGCTGTCTTCAGTGACATCTGCTCACCCCAGTGACTGTCTTGTGCTGATGGATACCTTCTCATCTGCTCGCACGAGTCCTCAGTTGTGTCACTCTACTTCCATCCGCTTGAACACCTGTGATGGAGTTGATCTGTGGTGTGACCGGTCTGTCACACTCCTCTCTTCTTCTCCTCATTTCTTGTTGTGGCCTCGTGCCACTCTCTCTTCTCCTTTTCCTCCTTGATGTGGCTTCGTGCCACAGGTCGCATGTTGCGTCACATGGACCTTGCGCTGCACCTTTGCTGGTGCATCTTCCTCTTTGTCCTCGATGTGGTGTTGTGCAACAGGTCGCATGCTGCGTCACATGGACCTATCCCTGCACCTCCGCTGGTGCATCTTGCTCGGTCGCAGCCTCTCGCAGGCTGAGTCCTGCGGGTAGGACATGATCCGCTCTTCTGGCAGACCTCTCCCGGTCTGGTCCGTTCCCAGATCCGCTTGGTGGACCGCACCTTGGCAGGAGGAATACCGCTCTCTTCCTCCTTCTCTTCGCTCGAGGGTGCCACACTTGCGCCTCGATGCTGCGCTGTTGCAGCGCTCACTCCTGCCTCCAACTGCTTTGGCAGGGCCAGTCAGTTCGGATCACCTGCTCACTGATGGGCCAACGGTGGCCATCTTCTGTCATTGTGTGGCCGGCTGACACAGCCTCTTGTCCTGTGCGTTACGTCACGCTCTCGGGTGCTCTTTCCATCTTCGCAGGCTTCCGCCCGTGTCGTCACATTCTCTGGCGCAGCTCTCTGCGCACATGTGACATAGTCTGTTTTTTTCACTTCTGGGCGTCCTTTGTTAATGCCTGGCATGTCCCTTTCTTGTCCTGCGATGATGTCCACCACTGCTGGGGCATGTGGCGTTCTTTCGACAGTGGCGGCAGACGGCCACCAGGAGCTGCGCAGGACATGCGCGCTCTCCTCGTGCCTCACGTGGCACTTACATCCATTCCTCACCATTGCAGCTTGGTTGGGACAGCTGCGGTCCTCTCTTTCCCTGTGCAACGTCATCCGCGTTGCCTCTATCTTCTGGGCTGTTTTGGTCTTCTGCACCGTTTCTGTCCGCGGGCGCGCTGTTGATCCGGTACAGTCACTCTCTGGGGTGTTGCTGTAGACTTTTCTTCAACACAGCTTGTTTCCCTGTAAAAGCAGAAACAAGGGTGCGGTACCTACTTTGGCCACTAGATGCCACTAGTGCACTTCTTTTCAGCTCGAAAGACAGTCTTTCTTTCTCTTGTGCCTCGTTTGTTGGAGGCAGACACCGGAGAGGAATGACACTGCCCAGGATTTCACCAGGCTGAAGGGGGCTGCAGGAGCTGCAGGTAAGTGCACTTTTCTTTCTTTTGCACCTTTCTGTCTTCTTTTCTTCTTTTTTTTTTTCTCTTGTAATATTTTGTCTATTCTCCTGCAGAGCCTCATTTGAAGAGGCAGGCAGATGGCACGGAGTTCAGGGGGGAGTGGGGGGCTCCAGACACTTGATTCTTCTTTTAGGTGCGTGTCAGCACCTCTCCCCTTCTTTCCATGCATTTTTTTCCGTTTTCACCACCAGATAGCCTTGTAGGAAGAGGTTTAAAACTTCGCAATGCACAATGAAGGGGCGGGGCGGCCGTTAGGCACTTCCTCTTTTTGCAGCCAGCAGCAGGCCATGTCACGGCCTTTTCAGCTTTATTGCAGGTGGGGGGGCTGCCCTTGGCATTTTATTACTTTGGTGCGTGTCTGCACCACTGTATTTCACTTGTTTTGGTGCGTGTCTGCACTGACGCACTTTCTTGCTTACTTGTGGCCGCGGCAGCCTTCCTTGATGCTGCAGGCCATGTTGCCGGCATTTCGGGGGTGGGGCGGCCCTGGGCATTTCTTCTTTTTTCTTTGTGGTGCACGGCAGCACCATTTTCTCCTCATGCACGGCCTCAGCAGCATGTCACACGCTCCTGGTAGTGACAAACTGCCTATTTGGTTTCTCACTGCTGTGAGTGCTGCCTTCTCATAGGATTGCATTGGAAATGCACAGCCTTATGTCTAGGGAGTATTGACTGATTTATGGGGGGTAGCGCATGTTTGGTATGAATGTAATGGTAGTGAGAAATGCTGCTTACTGGTATAGGTGGATTTTTTATTATCATTACAGAAATGCCACTTCTAGAAAGTGAGCGTTTCTCTGTGCTTATGACTCTGGTGTTTTGCCCCTTGACTCCAATCCATGCGTGGGCAGAGTGACAGTTGAACTTTGTGCATACTTTTCAGACAGGCTGGTCACAGGGAGGGTGAAGGTGTTACAGAGGTGCATTGGCATATTGAATGGTCTTCCTGGGCTGAGGAAAGGGAGAGGCGGGGCACACATGCATCTGTAAAGGCTGTGCCCTGGCCTCACACAAAAAGGTTGTTTACCCCCAACTGATGTTTGTAGCCTGTGCTGGAGGAGAGTGGGGACACTCCCAGAACCAGTTGTAGCTGGTTGAAACCCCCTCTCCTCTTCATTGGAAACGCTTTGCAAAACTGAGTATAAGTATAGGGGATTTTTCCGCACAATGTAGACAAGCAACATACTTGGAGCTGTACACAGGACGCTGCTATGCCCTGCCGCCTGTGCCTCCATTCATTGTCTCCAGGGGTGGTTGCTGTGGCCCCTGTTTCCCCTGCATCCCTGCTTTCCCTGCATTGCAGTAGTGCAGGAGGAGCGTTTTTCCTTTCCTGGCCATAGCGCCGTGTAAAGCGCTTTATTTTCACGCCCCTGGTGCCTCAAGAGTGCTTAAATTGGCCCCCAGTGCTAGTAAGCACATCAATGTGTGGAAAGATCACCGGCACAACCCGGGCTCACTGGAAATCTGAGCGCATCAGAGACGAGCTGTACCTGATGCCCCGGGGGAATGAAGGAGCGACGGCCGGAGCTGGTGTGCTCCTCAAAGTGCCCCCGGGGTGAAGCGTGCTGAGAGAGGCACTCTCGGGGCACAAGCATGCACCCATTTTTGTGCTGCTTCACTGTCGCGGCCCGGGAAGGGTTGAAGAGCTGCACGCGCAACTCGTCAGGTGCGACTGTTCCCCGAGTAGGGGTGGAAACCTCATGGGATGCCCTCCGCTCCACAAGGCCCTATTTCAATGAGGAGCTTGGGCAGGGAAGGAGGCGGCAACGGAGGCTCCCCGCCCCACTGAGTCCACTTATCCCTAGTGGAGATCGCAGGTGGACGGAAGCCTCATCGGAGGCCCTCTCCGCTTGGTGGGGTTTTTGTTAGTGGTCCAGGGGAGACCCAAGAGATCACGGGTCCCAGGAGGGGCCCTGATATAAGAGCCGGAAGGGGTGCATGCCACCCCCCTCCTCCTAATATGAAAACGCCCCCGTTGAAGAGCAACAGAGCACGAGGGGGGGCCCCAGTTGCTTCGTGGCACGGGAGGTGCCTTTCAATTCCAAAACAGGTGCTCTTGCAGAAATACCCTTTCTGGATGTTCCTTTTAGGGGCTTGAAGGGACTGTTAGGCTAAAATGTTCTTGGTGTGATATGACATACACGTGTTGATATTCCTTTTATGGGCATGACATGCTGATGTGTTTTAGGTGGTTCTTGGTATGGGCATTTATGATATTTTTATGACAAGTGCATTTCTTTGGTAATATGATTCCTGATTACTGCTTATGTTGCAGAATAATAAGTACATTATGTGTTCTAGTATGACTACTGCTTATTCCGCAGAGTACCATATGATGTTCTGACAACTGCTTGGGTAGCAGGGTATTACTTACAAGTTATGTTTGGCCTAATTATGTTTTGTACAATACAGTTTATTTTTACATAACTTGGTGTTGTGTTTCATTTGTGGTGGGGATAGTGCGTCACGTGTGTTGTGTGTGGTGTGCAAATGCTTTACAAATTGCCTCTGGGATTTGCCTGACTGCTTGTGCCAAGCTACCAAGGGAGTGAGCAGGGGTTATCTTGGACATGTAACTCCCTTACCCTGACTAGAGTGGGTGGGTCCTGGCTGGCTTGGGTGCATACCCTAGTCAACCAGAAGCCCCATTTCTAACACGCCTCACTTGGAAACTCATAGAATTTTTATGTATTCCCAGGTTTACTAGCTTTAGTAAATCTGGGAATGTGCCAAAATTCATGGGTGGATGAATGGGAATGCTGATGCCCCCTCCACTCATGGAGTACCTCCCAGATGCAGTGTAACACAACACAGCACAAGGGACTATGTTGTGTTAAATTTTGTTTACCAATCCACATATGGCAGCACAAGTTGGCTCTTGCATGGCTTAGTAAATATCAACTAACATTTTGCATTGAGGCTGTACTAATAAAGTGGTGCAACTACAACACAAAATGTTAGTAAATATGGGACTAAATGCTTCAGGAATACTAACAGACAGGCATCCTCTTCCTCATATTTGCACTTAATCTTCTTTAGCATGCACACCTGTGCTAACCCTGTGAAGGTTGAACCCTAATTTTTGTAGACTTGGACCCAGTCTAAATAAAATCAACATACAGCAATGTATATCAAACGTTTGTGAATATCGACCTCATATCTGAGGAGGCAGTGTTTAGAGCTCTACAAACCTAACACCTTTAGGAAGAATTTCACTCTGTAATTCTAAGGCTAGAGTCATTCTTTTTCATCCAGAGACATATCAAGTGTGGCTGTTGGAATAAGTTTAGCTGTGTAAGAATTTAATGGGTTGGTAAGGGAACATCTTCGCCATGTGGAGAGTGAGGTAATTCAGAGGAGAATCCAAAAATAGAATTCCCTCCATCATAGTGAACTGCCCTTTGTGAAATCGCCGCTGGATTTTGTACTACCACCAGAAGTCGAAAGTTGTTTCAAATATCAGCAAACTAAATCAATTAGTTTCTTCAGAGCACCATTGTGCAAGCTTCTGTAACATCCCACAGGAATGTGCTTCTACCAACATTGTGTGGATCGCTTTCACTACCTGCTGCTTCACAAAGCGAAATAAATCCACCAAGAAACCGTTGGGGCCAAGTGATTCTCCCCCCCACTTCAACTGTGCTAAAGCTTCCACAATTCCCCCCTCTTGCAAGTCACCCTCTATGGATTTTGCTGCCCTCTCATCCAATCTCTTGTTCAGAATATTACTTAAATCACCAGAGCGATCATCGTCCAACTTCCTTGCTTAGAGATCTGCCAGGTGGTCCGCAAAAGCCTGGGCTATTCCAAAGGACATGTCTATGACTTCCCCTGTGCCTGTCACTAATCTCAGGACCCATCTCAAGCCCTCTTCCTTCCTTGCCAACAATGCCAACAGCTTCCTCGCTTTGTTCCCCATCTCATACAGTCTATGCTCTTGAGGCCGGACAAGGAACTGGCCTCTTGGTATGCTAACTCCTGATATTCTGTCCTCGGGACCTCAATGACGGCTGCTAGCTCTTCACTGGGGCATATTATATACTGAACTTCCTATTCCAACACCTGCTCCTCCTTCTCTCTTCTGGCCCTCTCCCTCTGTCTTTTTTACCCACAGTGAGGGCTATCATTCAACTGCATATCACAGCTTTCTAGGCATCCCAAATTGTAGGCCAGAGGACACAGAGCCCACGTTTACCTTAAAACAGGTCTCCGTGCCTCCTGCACGTACCTCTTTGAGGACCATTCCATGAGAAACCAGAGGCCAACCTGTGTCCTCGTGTGGTGAGAAATGAACCTCGTCCCCCCTAATGCTTGTGGTACCTGTCGTCCACCCCTCAACATATCATATATCACCCAAACGATTATATACTTTCTGAAATCACACAGTGTGTGTCGGCAGCCTGCATCAGGTTTTTCAATCAAAGGGAAGGCCCAGTGGACCACTGCAGCCCAGGCTTCAGCCGGCAACATCCTGTAGTCCTGAGTGTTCAACCAGGTCATGCATGCAAATTTGTCCAGTGTCATAGGGGTCGGCATGTGTAGGGTCTGGCCCTCATCTCCAGAAACCTGTCTCTGTCTTCTGAATCAGGGAAAGTCATAGTTAACACAGACCATTTATTGCTGGAGGAGCACGGGTGCCTGTCGTGGACCTCCTGGACCACTCTTGGTCTTTTGTGGATGCCTCTGCCCCCTCGCTGGGTCATCCAACAAGACCTCTGCTCTCTCCATTTAAAGTCTCCACCTTGGTCAGCCGGTTCCACACTCTGGAAACCCTTGCACTCTAGCCTGTCCCATACCGCCGCCGCTGAAGTAAAGAAGAAGGATTCCCCCTCCATTACAGTTTGCAGTTTTGGAGGGAAAAATAGAGCATATTTCAAATTTAGTCTTCTCAAGTGCTGTTTCCCTATGACAAACGACCCCAGTTGGTGCTAGACCACCTCAAGGTCATCTGGGAAGACAGGTAACTGGTTGCCCTTGACCCCTCAGGGGGCCCCCACATGCACCACCTGCAGGATGTGGTGCTGATCTCTAAAATTAAGTAGTCTGCCAATTATCGGCCTGGGAGGGGCCCCCAGTGGGGGAGATCACCCTGGAACCCTATGTGAAAGCTCTTTAGTGTACATGTTGGAAGCCTCCCCTCTGAGCACCTCCTTCAGCAGCCATTGTTCCACAAAAATCTCTGTGCTGGGGCCCTCTGCATGTTCCCGGCCCCCAACGATATGTCAGTTGTTCCGTCGTGAGCGGCCTTCTGTATCCAATGCATGGTCCTTGCTTTCCATTTGTATCTGCCGAATTTGCACTGTGTGATCTGCAACCAAGGAAGACAGTTTGGTTAGAGAACGCTTGGTCTCTCCCACCTTCTCGGCCAAATTTTGGTGGTCCACCATGAATAGGCCCAAATCTTGAGCCTATGGCTCTTATTTCTGTTCTAGTGCAATATTTGTATCATGAATAGCCGCCAGGATTCTTCTGTTTGGGCATTCAGTGGCGACACCGCCTCGGGATGCACAACCTTAAACAGAGTGAGTGCCCTGCACCTGTTTGACCTGCTCCGGGTGCACCAGGGTTTTTAAGCGGTCTCCAGCAAACCCCCTTGGGTCCCGCAACGTATGTATAAGGCAAATAACTCCTGCATGATAGGGACCTTCCCCAGTCTCCCTTTAGGTCAACAGTAACAAAGATATATATCCAGTTCCACTGGGCAGCCACGCCCCCAGTCCACGCTGTGTATGACCACTCTCTGTGCCAGCTTTGAGTGTCCCTAATCTCAAGGAGAAGCCCCTAAGCCTATCGCCTCTCTCTCTCTCTGGGTGGTAAGGGGAGCCTCCGTTTACTCCCCCGATCCTTCCCAGAACCAACAAGTCACTCCGGGGTCTGCAATTTGCCATCAGGGTCTTACTTGTCTCTCTTTGGCAGAGTCCCAGCAGAGTCCCACTGCAAAGAGCCACACCAGTATTGTACTGAGGCCCAGCACTCCGCCGCCATGCAGATACCGCTTTGTCCCCTCTGCACCACTTGTAGGAAGTCAAAGTGGCCAACTCCAAATTGTCTGGGGAGCAAGATGGCTCCTGAAACCCTAGTCCAAGGACAGCACATCCAGCAAGCTGCCAGTACAATGCACAAATAAGCACAGGCCTGCTCACCATCCATGACCACGCCCCACTGAGTCCTGCAATCACAGATGACATGGCAGCCACTCCCTACTTCTGTGTGTTCTCCACTCTCCCAAAGTTAACTTCTGGCCACTGTGGGGCCACATGCCTCGAATGCAATATCTTCACTGCTTTCGGGTCAGCGTGCCATCCACAGCAAATATACCCTCAACCGCAGGGCCCCCCCACACCATCATGCCTCCGTGAAATACAAATCTACTGTGAGCCATCCACAGTTATTGATGCTATAGAGCCCGGTGGAGCGGAGCTTCAGCAGGGAGCGACCACCACCATTGTGCTCCAGGCCACGCCACCCCGATCTGATTATGATTTGGCCATAATTACATGCAATAACTATTTCACCTGAAAAAACAATGACAGGGAATTGCTCTGTATTTATTGAATAATTATTGTTTAGCACAAGTTTTGAAGGATGACATACAAATATTGACGCTTACCGCACCAGAATCCTCATTTTCTGGGATTTATCTAACATTTTTTGACCTGCCGAAATGTAGCCCTTGATGATTTTTTCATGCAAAACTCAAAGGGTGGCTCCTCCGCAATGGCAGAGGAACATCACTCCCCTGACTAAGAGCCAGTGGATAAAAAATAAAACAAAAGCTTACTATCATTTTATTTTTCATCTGCTGGCTCATCCAGCAGTGCAGGGAGGAGCAGGGCTATGCCACGGGAGGAGGGGGGAGAGGGGCGGGGAGGAGGAGTGCAGGCCAGCCAAACACACATGCACAATTAAGTGTCTCCAACCAGTCTGTTTTGAACAGACGCGCTGGAGAAACTGCACAGACCGAAGGGCAGTGTCTGAGCGGCAGTATAAGCCGCTCAGACCAATCATGATGGTGCTCTTGTGCTTACTTTAGCATGAGAGCAGCACCAGGAATGCTGGGGAGCCTGTGCTGGTGTCCCAGTGAATGCTGGGATACCAGAAGAGGAGCAAAGCGGCAGGAGGAGGCGGCAGGAACGGTAAGTGTTTTTGTTTTGTGTGTTTCCCCCGTCATCGCCCCCTCTTGGCATTTGCCGCAGCCACCACCAAAAACTCATGAATCTGATATGTGTGTTAGCAAGAACTACAGCACATATCAGAATTTTTGGCCAACTCATAATGAGGGCCCAAGACCTTTGATCACATTGCTTTTATCCTACTTTGTGTGCAACAGCTGATATACTAACACAATTGTATCCTTTTCAAGAGGTGCTACAATACTACATACCTTTCAAACTACATATCGATATATGTATTGTAAAGCTATATACATGTGGAGGCAGGTAGAGTAAATCTATGCTTAATTATATTTACTTACCTTCACAATGTTTTTGCTGCTAATATTCTTGTTATGATATTTTTGTAGCATGACATTTATAAGTCAATATTCTAGTAGCATACCCCTGGAATAGGAGGACTTGTTTACTGCATGGACAGTTCAGATATTTTCTATCTGAACAAGCCTTGATACCCCAGTCAGTCTTCAGGGGATGAGCAAGGTGAATAACTGAACCTTGTATTCATGTTTTGCTGTCCGGCACATCATACAAACCTATAATAACATGAGCGGTGGGTGCACTTTCTTTTGATCCTTTATAAGTAAGGGAGGTATGCTGACTACTTTGCCTACGTGTTCCCACTGTCTGTGATTATTGTGATTAATTTGTGCAGCTGGTTGTAGCTGGTGGGCACCGGAATTCATTTTTGGGGACCAGGGCTAATTTAGTTTAGATTTTGACCCCCACAAGAGAGAGAAAAGTAGCGAAGGGAGAAAAAAGTGAGTAGAGAAATACAGTAAAAGCAGTGGCCAAAGAAGAAAGCAGAGTTTTTTTTGTCCTAGCTGTAAGAGCCTGCTCTGTTTTGTAGCTGCGTTTGCACCACATGTCACAAGCACAATGTCAATTCTGATGCTACTGATGTAGTTGCCACAGTGAGGGCTAAAGATCCTTTTAGCTGTCTCTTTGTTAATTGCCTTGTCTGTTCTTACATTAACGGCCCTATTCTTAACCGAACAGAAAGCTGCTTTCTCTCCTTTTTGGGCATCTCTTAAATGATATATAAAAACAATTGTTGCATTATGATTTTGTATTATCATCACTTCAAGTATCAGAAACTATCTTAAAAACACACTTGAACATTTCAAGGCATATTCTGAAGATCAGATAATTCAAAATAATAATTACTGTTTTACTCCTTACCTTCCCAAAGATCCACAGTCTGAAAGATGTCTGTTGTCCTCACTCCATATGCTTCAGCCGCTCTCAAGAACTGGGAAATCAGCTCCATCTGCTTGAAAGGCATCTTTGATTCTGTGACATTCTGAATGGGTTCACTCCCTTTAGGATACAAGCTGTTTATTACCTTACAAAGAAGCTAGGAGAAAAAACACAATGTTTCAAACATAAGCTAAGAAATGCCTTAATCGTGTTACTGTAGTGGTTATTTTCAAGTTCACATGTAGATCTTTTTTACTAAGTAATGTTGCACATACACAGGCATAGACCCTCATTACTATAGGCCCAGAATTTCCTCATTAAGGGGGTCATTCCGACCCGGGGAGCATTCTAACTTTCCCGCTGGGCCGGCGGGCGATCTTCAAAAGATCGCCCGCCGGCCCAGCGGGAAAGCCCCAGCAAAGATGAAGCCGGCTCCGAACGGAGCCGACGGATTTGCTGGGGTGCGACGGGTGCAGTTGCACCCGTCGCGATTTTCAGTGTCTGCTTTGCAGACACTGAAAATCTTAATGGGGCCCTGTTAGGGGGCCCCTGCAGTGCCCATGCCAGTGGCATAGGCACTGCAGGGGCCCCCAGGGGCCCCACGACACCCGTTCCCGCCAGCCTCTTCCTGGCAGTGTAAACCGCCAGGAACAGGCTGGCGGGAAGGGGGTCGGAATCCCCATGGCGGCGCTTCATGCAGCGCCGCCATGGAGGATTCCCTGGGGCAGGGGAAAACCGGCGGGAAACCACCGGTTCCCCTTTTCTGACCGCAGCTTTACCGCCGCGGTCAGAATTGCCCCGGAAGCACCGCCAGCCTGTTGGCGGTGCTTCCTCTGCCCTCTGCCCTGGCGGTTACAAACCGCCAGGGTCAGAATGAGGGCCTAAGTCTTTTCCCCGCCCCAAAGCAGTTACTGATTCACCAGTAAACTTTTGGAGGCAGAGCTAACAGGACTTATAGGTGAAAACCTAAGTTTCCCCGTTGAATATAGGAATCACCAGAGGAATATGTGATTCTAGATCCAATTCCTGAAATAATTCATTCCGCTGACGGAATCGCTAGGTGAACCGAAACATAGATATGGAGTTTCCAGTAGTTACTGACCACCTCAGCATTAAGAAGCCACTCATAATGAAGGTAATTATGGGAAACCGTCCATGTCAAAATTGCAGCTCCCCATAAAGGACACCTCCTGAAATGCACAGCATGCTGCATAATGAACATGACACACACCAGAATGAATGAATGTAATATGTCATATGTCCAAATAAATATGAAACCTGGCAGAGTACATATGCTACTTAGTGATTAATATGAATAACTCAAAATCTGACTTGAATAAGAGATACAATGAAATATATATCAAACATATTTAAATAAATAAGGCCCTCACTGTAAACAATGAAGCAATCACTAAAACAAATACAATATTCATAAAAAAGAATGGGACATGTCTTGAAATGACTGACAAATGCTAAGAGGAATATGACATACATTGAAATTAATATGCCAGATTGAAATGGCTATAAGGTACTCAAATGAATATATATTATTCTGAAAAGAATATAATGCACATTGAAAATAATATATAACATACACTGAAATTAACATTAAACATGTTGCAATGAACATGAATTGTGTTGAAATGAGTATTACCCAGATGATTTAAAATGAATATGACTTGTGTTGAAATTAACATAACCCTCATTGACTTGAATTTGACATGCCTTCAAATGAGTATGAACAAAGCTGAAAAATGAATATGGCATACAATGAAATTAATATGATGCATATTCAAACAAATATGATATATGTTAAACTGGATAAGTTGCATCTTAACATAAGCATAACAAATGTTAATAAGAATATGACATCCATTGAAATAAATATAACAATGATTAAAGGAATATAACACATGTTAAAATGAATATGACATAAGTTGAAATGAATATGAGTTTTGCTGAAATTAATTTGTCATCGTTTAAAATTAATACAAATAACGTTACAATGAGCATGACATTTATCAAAATGAATACGGCTTGCATTGTAAGTAATATGATACAAATTGTCATGATTACAACGTGCTGCAATGGATATTATTCATGTTAAAATGACTACGATGTGTTAAAATGAATGAGACTTCCATTGAAAGGAACATGATACATGCTAAGATGAATATGACATGCACTGAAATGAATATGAGCCCCTTTTAAATTAATTCAGCATGCCTTAAACTGAATATGACCGATGCTGAAATTAAAATGAAACTTGTCAAAATGAATACATTATGCTTTGAAATTAATATGATACACATCAAACTGAATATTGCATATATTGAAATGAACATGACCTATTTTGAAATAGATGTGAATGAATATCCCATTCATTGAAAGGATAATAAACATGTTAAGACAAATATAAACATGTTTGGCCCAAGCTTTAACTGGGTTTGATGATGCTGATATCACAAGTTAACAAATATTCTTGCAATGGTACCCAGATGTTCATGGGCCACAGAGCATGGGCAATGGTGGAATAGTAGATTTCTAGTTGGTCGTTGCAGTATAGCATATCATAAAACCAGGTCCTTACTGTGGGTATGAGATCCCCACTCCACAAACAACACACGCCTCTCCACATCCTTTAGTCCTCATGTATACCCTCTCCCTCCTCAACCCTCAATCATCAGTCCTTATCCATTACTCATCAACCCTCACATCTGACTTTCCTTTCATCCCTCAGCCCTTCCTTTCTTCTTCCCTACTCATTCTTGACTTCTCTTCGATCAAGCTTAGGTCCCAGTTTAAATATTTGGTGGAGAGTGAACGGTGGTACCTGTCAATGCTTGAAATGTCCATTGGGCCAATTTGGTGGTCAGTACCTCCGTCAGGGTAACATGGTAGTTTACTCTGTTGCCCAGGTGGCGGAGGGGCTGACCGACAAAATATAAAGGAGGCCCTAAATGCCCTACTTCCTTCTCTACCCTAACTCCTCAGCACCCACCATCCTTCAGCAATCCTCTATTTCCTATAAATAAGTCATCCATAACCTCCGATTTCTAATTATCACATCACATCCCTCACTCTGCATCACTCAATCTACTTTTTGTTTCACCCCTCATTTGTCCCTTCAGACTTCTCATCGCTTATTCCATCCTTCTATTTCCTACTCACTTTACATCACTTACTTGTCACACTTCATTCCACACCTCTTGCTATTCTTCTTTCCTCATCCCTCACTGCTCATACCTCCCTTCTGAGAAATAAGTGATGATAATAGCTTCAATTGCATACCACACTATCCATTTTAAGAGATGCTGGCCCTTTACATATCATACCTCATTTCTCATTCCTTACTCGTACCCTCTTGACCTCATTCCTCTTTCTCCGCTTCTCATCCTTTTTTAATCAACCATCATTTCATATTATCATCCCTCACTTCTCAATGCCCAGCCCTGATATCTAACAATTCATCCTTATTTTCTCATTTGTCATCTCTAATCCCTCACTTTTAACCACTCCTTCCTCTTGCCTCACTCCTTAACCCTCACTTTTCATCCTTTCTCACATCCCTCACTCATCTTCTCCGTCTCCTCCCTCATTCCTTACCACTCAAACCTCATCCCTTATTGCTATCTCAATTACTTTCCTCACGCTTCTTTCCTCATTCCACACTCTTCACCCCTGATTTCTTACTTGACATCCCTTATCTACACTGATCACTCCCCCTCATTTCAGCAGTGACAAGGGAACTGGACGAATGATGTTTCCTAAAATGTCCACCACCCTGACCATATTAGGATATCCTCATCCCTCCCTTCCAATAATACAGATCTCAATCTTCACTTTATATTTCTCACTCATCACCGCTCACTATTCCCTCATTCTCTATCCCTCACTATAGCCTCATCAATCAACCTTCAGTCCTCAGCCCTCACACTTCATTTCTCATTCCTTATTTTTCATCTCTCACTTCCCATCCACCATTTTCCATTCTTCATCCTTCAAACATGCAGGATCTTATCCCTTGTAAGACATCCTCCTTGCTCACTCATCATCCCTCAGTCCTCACCTCTCATTCTTCAGCCCTCATCCCTTAAACCTTATCTATTACTCCTCACTCCTCAGGTCTCATCTGCCACTCTCATTCCTCATAACCCATCTTTCATTTCTCACCTCCAGTCCCTCATCCCTCAGTAGTCAATTCTATCCATCATCCCGACTCACCTTTCACTAATTTTCTCTAGCATTTCAATGCCACACTATGCCTATATATCCTGTGATTAATTAATTAGTGTTGTACTACTTTTAACAATTTTTTATGGTTGTTGGACATTACAATGCATGAAAATACAACACATCTTTATCAAGCATATAATACAACGCACTGACCTTCTCAACGCAGTGCATGGCATTACATATTGGACCTCAACCACACATTCTTGTGGCATATATATATATATATATATATATATATATAGATATAGATATGTGTGTGTGTGTGTATGCATATATATAAAGATATAGGGGTGTGTGTGTGCACACACTCCTACATGTATATATTTATATATGTATGCATATACGTGTGTGTGTGTGTGTGTGAGAGAGAGAGAGAGAGAGGCATACTAGGTGCTCCCTTGTGTCTAGACAAAGCTATACGTCTCTGGAGAGCTCTGATAAGAGCGCAACATGTGTCAGGGGTTGCTTTAATTCATTGCAGGTTGGCTTGGATGGTATTTTTCCAATTCAAAGCTACGATAAAGTGCCTGCAGTGGTAAAAGACCTATATAATTTTTAACTTGGCATGGATGACCCTATCTAATCCTATGCTTAAAGACTTTGCTGTAAAAATTGCAAAAGACTTTGCCACTTTTGGCTTGGCATGGATAGAACTGTATAAATCCAATGCTTAAAATGTTTGCTAGAAAAATGGATATTTGAGGTGAACAGATTCATATTGTGGGTGGTGTTGTAGGGTGCTCCATAGAAAGGAACTGCTCTCTAATCCTGAATCAATAAAGATACATACGTAGGTATGTGCGCACACACACATATATATGGATAGATATATATTATATCTTTTTTATTTTTTAAGGGGGAACCCCCTTTTTGTTCCTTACCTCCCTTTACCTCTACCCACTTCCTGAACCATAAAATCACCCTTAACTCCCTTTAGCTGTAACCACAGCTAAACTAAAACATTATCCTTACCTCCCTTTACCTCAACCCACCTTAAACCCTAAAATCATACTTACCTCCTTTTACCTTTACATGCACATAAAACATGTTATTTACAAAAATACTTACATGCCTGATAAAGTAGTGTGTGACAAATGTAGAAATACTTAACTGAATTGTAAATTGATGCATTTATTCAATACATAGTAAAGGCTGGTTCCTTGTTTTATACCTTATTAAATGTGTTGTATATTAATTTTAGTTATTTCATTTTAGTCCATATCATATCCTTTCAGAATATGTAACATTAATTTCAATATGTAATATTACTTTTAAAGCAAATTGATATAGGTTCAATGCAAGCCATATTCTTTTAAACAGGGCACATATTCATTTAAATATGGCTTGTGTTTATATTGATATATGCTTTATTTATTTCAAAGCATGCTACATTTATCTCACAGTTTCATATTCATTTAAAAAAGTGGCATATTAATTTTAATGACTGTCATATTCATTTTGACGTGGGCCATATTAATTTCACCAGGTGTCATATTCATTTCAAAGTGGTCCATATTCATCTTACCATGTGTCATATTCCTTTCAATTAATGTCATATTCATTTCAATGAATGTCATATTCACCTTAACACCTGTCATAATAATTTTGACATGAGTCATATCTATTTCTTTTTTGTTTTGCAATTCTTTATTGATTAAATCACCAAAACACAGTACACTGCATTGGGGTGGGGGCACAGTCGTGGTTAAATGCAATATACATGATCATAAGACATTGTGATCTTTGTACATTGTTAGGGATATGGTTCCATGCACCAAGTAAGATGACAGTCAAGGCATAACCAGGAGTAGGAATTTTGTGTGGGGGAGGATCCTGGTTGGGTTGATCAGTGCCGATGGGACAGGAAGGTCCGATCATGCTAATGGGTAGGAACCAAAGAACAAAAGTAGGTCAGGCAATCATTGGACCATTCCAAATGTTTACTCAGATCATCACAGGGGTTAGGGGTAAAGGTGGGGAGGGAAAGGGGAAGAGTGTAGAGGTGAAAAAGGACATAATGACAGGGCAATAAAGTGACAAGGTGGTAAGGTGAGAAGTTGACATGATGAGAGGGTAAAGTGGTAAGGGATAGAGTGATAAGGTAATTAAGTGCTATGGTGAGGGAGTGACAAGCGATAAAGAGTATAGTGAGAAAGGATGAAGGATAAAATGGAAAGTGTAACATCTAAGGTTTGAAGTGTAAAGTGTGAAATGCAAGGTGTAGAGTGTAAAGTATAAAGCGTAAGGCATAGAGTATAAAGTGTAAAGTGTAAAGTGTACAGGTAGGTGAAGTAATGGGGGTTGTGTGGGAAGAAGGGAGTAGGCTCCTTAAACAGGGGTTTTAGGGTTGGTACACTTCTGCCTGTGTTAGGGCACCCAGGTTGATGATGCATTCGTGCTAGGCTGTCTGATACATTGCTGTGAGCCACTTGTCGTGAGAAGGGGCTGTGGGGGAGCACAAGTGTTGGGGTATGCAAAGCTTGGCCGTGGCAAGCGCTGTGTGTAGGAGGTGGGTCTGCGGGTGAGTTAGGACCGGGGACCCAGCGGTATCATGTAAGAAGATCGAGGGGCAAGGGAGTGGGTTTGGGAGAGGTAGTGTCTCTTGCAATGTTCCTCCCACTGCATCCCAGTAAGGCTGAATCGAGGGGCAGTCGCATATAATGTGCAAGAGATCGTAATGGGCATGGGAGCAATGCCAACATGTCACGTGGGGTAGGAAGCCCACCGCCCTCAGTATCACAGGTGTCCAGTACCAATCATGGAGCGTTTTAAAAAGGCAGAATTTCTTCAGGGCTTCCCTCGCTCTGCGGTCACGAGCCTCTAAAAGATCTGCCCAGTCCTCCATTTCGTATCCAATCTGTAGTTTAATTTGCCAGGAGGTGCAAAGGTTGTTTAAAAGTGGAAGAGAAAAGAGTTGACAGACCATAAGGTTGTTAAGGCCGGACATCGCACAGCGGAAGTGGCCCCACGCCCTAAGATAGAAAACCACACGAGAGGGTTGCAGGGTCCATGGCACATTCCCATACTGTGAGCACGGCAATGTTGAAGTTGTAGAGGCCTCCAGGCCTGCTGTGAGGGGAGGCTGAACTCATTGCGGAGCGTTGCAGAGGGTTTAAGGGTACCATCGGCCATGACGTGGCTCAGATGGATGATACCCGCTGTGTGCCAGCTTTCCCAATCCAGCATCTCACCACCAATCCGCAGTCTGGTATTGCCCCATAGCGGCGGTGCTCATGGAGGTGTGGGTCCACTCTAAACAGGCGATGAGCTCATCACCAGGATTTCACCATGGACTGCACCATAGGGTTGACAGGTCTTAGCATGGAGACCCCATCTCGGTAGAGTATGCTCAGTCCCTGAGGGATAATGGTGTTTGTTCCACTTGAACCCGTAGCAGAGGGTCTCACATACTTGGGAGCATATAGGCAAGTTGGGAGAGGTGTAGGGATAGTGCATAGTTTTCTACAGAAGGTAGGCCTAAACCGCCACATGAGTGATGGGCCATCAGCTTGGCAGTAGCTAGATGGGGCGGGAGGATCCCCAGACAAAGGAGCGGATACTCTTATCAACAGAGTGGAGGACGGAAAGGGGTGCCAGCAGAGGCAGCATTCCAAGGACATATGTATACTGTGGGAGCATCAACATGCGTACTGCCTTCACTCTCCCCCATAGGAGAGGCCCAGCTTCGTACATGCAAGCAAATGGTGCATATTGTCTGCAAGCATGCACTCCAGGCCTCTGTTAACATAAATCCCCAGGTATTTGTGGCGAGACTATGTCTATCGGATGGGAAAGTCTACTATAGTGACACACGTGGTCACACGGGAAAGGGGTAGCGCCTTACTCTTGCCCCAGTTTACCTTATAACCTGACAACACTGCAAAATTGGAGAGGATGTCTCATAGGGTTGGGAGTGAGCGTGGGAGGTCCATGAGGATAAGTAGGACATCATCCACGAACTTGCCACCTGGTATCAGGACTCCGGATATGAGTGGGGTATTCAGATAGAGGCCACCAGTGGCTCCATGGCCAGGAGAAACATCAGTGGAGACAGCAAGCAGCCTTGTTGAGTCCCATGCCTAATGGGGAATGGTTCAGACAGGAAGCCTCCGCAGTTCACTTGCTCTTTGGGTGAGTCATAAAACCAGTGGACTTTGGCTATGAAGTTGTCTCCCAGGCCGAAGAGTTGCAGGATTGCAAAGAGGTACCACCATTCAATCCTGACAAACGTCTTGTCGGCATCCAGGGGTAGAGCAAGGGCTTTGACTTGCAGGTCTCTGGCTGACCACAGGGTGCACACAAGGGTACGTAAATAATTCCTGGATGATCGACCGGGCACAAATCCCACCTTCCTATGGTGTATGAGCTTCGTGATCACTCCCCACAGACAGGCCACTAGGACTCCCCCCAGTATCTTGATATCTCGGTCAGTAGAGAGATGGGCCTATAGCTTCCACAGAGCAGAGGGTCTATTCCCTGTTTAGGGAGAACTGCTATCACCGCCTTGGTGGAAATGGAGCCTAGGGAGCCATTGCATGCTGTTTCCTGAAAGGCCTCATGCAGGGAGTCAACAACATCTTCACTTGCCCATTTATAGAATTCTGCAGGGAACCCGTCTTTTCCCTGGTGGTTTAGGATAGGGAAGTCTAGAGATGGCCTATGCGATCTCCTCTGTACTAACAGGCTCCTTTTGTCATCATTGAGTCTAGGTATGGGTATGACATCAGGAAAGTAGTGAGTCGGGCAGGATCTTCTACTGCCTCTGGGGTGTAAAGAGTCCAGTAGAAGTCTGCAAATTTGCAAATTATATCTTTGAGGCGGGTGAGGATAATGCCACTCCAGGATTTGATGCTTCCTGTTGTTGCAGCTGTGCTGTCAAGAGGCAGCCTGCCTTCTCCCCTTGTTCGTAATGGCATCCCTTTAGCTTTTGAAGAGCGTACTCTGCTTTGGACGTGTAAAGAGTGATGAGGTCCATTTTGGCCCACTCGAGGTGGCGGCAAACAGAGGGGAGGGATCCGCAGTGTAGAGGCTGGCAAGGGTCATAATCGCGCCTTCCAGATCTTCCTTTTGAGAGCACCTTTGGGCATTGGCAATGGCTGCATCCCTCATTAGCTGACTGCATATAGTCGCCTTCGCTGCGGCCCATAGAACCCTTTGGGAAGAGACCGAGCCTTTATTGGTTTCTAAATAGGTAGAGATGTAGGAGCTTAATTGGGCTTTATCTTAGAGTGTGCCGTGTCATCAGATGTTCAGGCGCCATGGTTGGGTCCCAGAGTGGTGAGTCCCAGGTCCAGAGCAAGGAGCACAGCGGAATGATCTGAGAGCGACATTTCCAGGATTCAGGATTCCCTGATCAAGGCTACTGCCCTCTGGTAGAACAAAAAGTTGTCTAGCCTAGATTGAGTGTAGTGAACCGCTGACAGGAAGGTGTATTCCCTGTTTGTAGGGTGGGAGACATGCCAATGGTCCATCAGGCTGTGATCTGATGTGACAGCACCTAGGAGGGACCTATCTGCATTGCTACAATGATCTAGGGGGCCAGTGCAGTCAAGCACTGTGTCACTGGCCAGGTTCCAAATGCCTCCCCGTAGGAAGTGTTTGGCGCCAGTCTCAGTCAGGAGGTGGTTGATTTGAAGGAATAAAGCAGGTTCGGTGCCCGTGGGGGCATATATGGAGTCAACACACATAATATGGTCACCGAGTTTAACTTTGGCAAACATGTAGCCGCCGTCCGGATCCGACCAGGTCTTGAGAACGGTAAAGGGTAATGGCCTTCATAGAAGGATTGACGACGACGCATTTTCGGGACAGGCCATAGTCTGATGGTGAAACCACCAGGCAGCTGCTGTGTATTGCTCGTTCCATCCAGTGACAACACCATCTCTCAGATTCAAGGTGGGAGAGACCTCCTGCAATAGGGAGACCTCTACGCACTGGGATTGCAAGTAGGACAGTACTTTCTTTTGTTTGATGTAATGCATGAGGCCGTTAACATTCTAGGACATGACACGCAATGCGAACATTTTCTTGAGTCCTGTGTGGGACATCTGGGTGGTGGGTGGGGTGGTTCTTGGGAGGGGGTGAGTCATGGGTTAGGAAACAAGGGTAAGGGCGAAGGCGGAAAGCAGGGGGAGAAAGCGATACAGTAGGAATACCTTGGTCATAGTGGGGATGGTGGTGTCCGCAACCGTGAGTGACCTGGGCAAAAGTAAGGAGGGTGGGAATGAGGAAATGAAGTAAGAGAACATAAGAAGGGAAGGAGAGGGGAGAGAAAGAGGAGAACAGTGAGACATCCCTGAGTCAAAGGGGAAAAGTTAGCGAAGGCCGGGAACTATGAAACATGGATCAAAACTTGTGCGACTCACTGTGCCGGAGGCCCCCAAGGCAGAGGTAGGAGGGCAATGTAGAACCTGGTTACCAATGGAGACGGAAGGGGGGGAGGAGAAGGAAAACAAAGGGAGGATAGCAGGGCCGTGAGGAGGGGCTCACAGAACTATTGAGTGTTCCAAGGTGCGTGTGTTGAATATACACAGGTGCGCTATGGAACGGGCAAGGTCCACTAAGTGATCCAGCTGTGTGTCAGGATGTGACAGAAGCATTCAGGTGGTGTGAGGTGGTGAGTTGGTGGAGACAGTGATGGGGGAACGAGGTGATTGGGCCTGGCTCTCCCCATGGAAGAGGGGGAAGGGAGGATTGGGGAGTAGGGAAGACTGGACAGTGGCTGGGGCCTACTAGGTCAGGTTATGCAATGGTGAATGCAAGGCAATGCAGCAACAGACAAGCAGTACGTTCAGCATTAGATATCATGCGTGCACAGGCTGCCTAATCACTGGGGCAACTGGCCCCATAACAGTACAAAGACATTGTTACGTAGGGCTGCAAATGGCAGCATGATCAGGGGATATATAAACAGGACCTGCAGTGCCAAGAGAGAACAATCAGTGGAAACGGAACAGCAGGGATTGTAAGCTGTAATGGAATAACACTGTATAGGGTACAAAGGGTGGGCTAAGGGGCTAGTCCCCGTGTGTGCACTGAGGTCCATAAAGACGCCTAATCATCTGGGGGCAACAGGCCCCACAGCAATGCTAGGGTATTGTGCCAAAGGGTTGAATTTGGCAGCATAACCAGTAGGTATACAGACAGGGCCTGCGATGCAGCATCATAAACAGTCAGTCTCAAACGGATTGACAGAAGCTGCAAGCTACAATGAGATGACACTGTATAAAGGACTAGGGGTAGACCTTGAGCATGCATTAAGGTACATGAGGATGCCTGGTCATTCGGGGGGTAAACAAGCCCAGCAACAGAACAAAATGTTTGTTGTAGAGGGCCACGAATGGCGGTACATTTAGGATCCATGCCAACTGGAACTGCAGTGTATTATCAGGAACAGTCACGTTGAAACAGGGCACCAGGAACCTGCAGTCTGCTATAGAATAACACTGTATAGGAGACTAGGGTATAGTTCTATGCATGCATCAAGGCTTATGGAGATGTGGGCCAAGTGTGTGCCAAGGTACAGAGGCAGAGTTGGTAGTGATTGCCGTGCACTCGCCTAAGGGGAGGGCGCAAGGGGGACTAAGCATATGAACAATACGGACAGCATTCCTGTAGGTGCAGTGGACATTCTTATCAGGCCATCGGATGGGTGTTGAGAGGTCCTAATTGCAGCAGCAGTTACAGTAAGGCAGCACATCCTGGTGAGATGCAAGCCTCAGTCCCCTGTAGGGGAGGGTTTCAGCTGGGTTCTGGAATTGTCTCTGCTCTGGTCCTGAGCGAGGGCAGATACCACTTGTAGAGCCATGTCTCTGCCATCCTGCGACCTGAGGGTTGCTCCGGGACTCTGCCTTGTTTCTGGTTCCCGCCAGCACCCCAGCAGCTGTTGGGGGCAAAAGGAAGAGAGGATGCATCCAACGAGGGAAAGGCAGTTGGGGTGTCCAAGGGTGTGTGTTCCATTGGCTGGACAAGGAGGTTGTTCAGGAAGTGGCGTAATGCTAGTGAGCCATAAAAGTTGCTGGACCTGCCATCCTTTGTTATCTTCATATGAACAGGTTCAAACAGGCCGAATTTAGGGGCATATTTATACTCTGTTTGCGCCGAACCTTGCACCATATTTATACTATGACGCCCGACCCCGCGAACGTCAAAATTCCCTGTGTTCGTCATTTTCTGGATGGGGGAAACCGCCTTGCGTTAATGACATGCAAGGTAGGCGTTCCCGTCCAAAAAATGACTTTAAGGCCTGTGCGCCTTATTTACACTCCCATGTCATTTTGATGCACAGGAGGGGGCGGGCCTTAAAAAATGACCCCCAGCCTGCTGTGTGCCGTTTTTTAACACCTGGGTGAGGGCTGGCGTTAAGGGACCTGTGGGCTCATGTCTATGGTCTCTGACCATGGAAGCAGTCTACAGGTGCCCTTCCCTGCCCCCAGGGACACCCCCTGCCACCCCCACCCATCCCTGGAGGACACCCATGGATGGGGGGACCCATCCCAGGTAAGTACAGGTAAGTTGAGGTAAGTATTTTTTTTTTTTATTGTGGCATAGGGGGGCCTAACTTGGGCCCCCCACTACATAGTGCCCAATGGCCATGCCCAGGGGACAGAAGTCCCCTGATCATGGCCATTGGGCAGGGGAGCATGACTCCAGTCTTTGCTAAGACAGGAGTCATTTCCATGGGGGTTGTGCGTAAACAAATGGCGCAAGTCCGGTTAGAGCCATGATTTTTTACTCTAACCTGACTTGCACCATTTTTTGACACACAGCCCCCATTTTCCCCTACGCCGGCACTGCCTGGTTAGTCTTTTTTTTTACTCTGACCAGCCCGCAGCACCGGCTAACATCAATCCATAAATAAAGTGCCCGCCTGGCACGTTGGAATGGGGTTACCCGGCGGTACATTTTTTGACGCAAACCAGCGCCGGCGCTGATTTGCGTCAAAAAGTATAAATATGGGCCTTTATGTCTAGTTTCTGTAGCTGCAGACAAATGGCCAGGAATGCCTTCCTTTTGTCGTTGGTGTCAGGGGAGAAGTTGGAAGTGATACGTATTTCGTGGCCCCCATAGATGTATGGACCATGGGTGTGGGCAGCAGTCAGTAGTTGTCAGACCTGCTTGTGTCGAAGGAAGTAGGCTATTACAGGACGCACTCTCCCAGATTGGTCTTTGTATGTGGGACCCATCCTGTGTGCCCACTAGAATTCCAAGGAGGGGGGTGAGGTCGGTAAGGGGGGAAGGGTATCCTTGAGGAAGGCCCTGATATCTGTGCCCTCATTCTGTTCCAGAAATCTGAAGAAGCAGACATTGTCTCTGCGGCTTCTGTCCTCGAGGTCTGTCAGCTTTTTCTGCAGGTACAGCAATTCTCGCTCCCTGTCCGGTGCGGCATTGAGCCTGTCCTTCATGATCGTGAAGGGGTGATCCTTTCCTGCCACCCTGTCCTAGAATCCAGCAATGTCAGTGCGGATGGAACAGGATTCCCAGCAAGGTCCAAGATCTTGGTGTCCATGACCTCCAACCATCTGCCGACTGCTGTGATTTCCTGTACAATGCCTTCCATTGTGATTTCCGGCCTTGGCATCTGGTGGGCCTGAGGCAGGTGCTGCCAGTTGGGAGGGTATTGACCATTATTGAGAGAGGGCCTCTGAGAAAAGTAGTTGGCGGGCAGGTTTTCTGTTAGGTTTGTCTGTGGGCATCGTCGACTCAGGTTCCCGCAGCCGATGGAGATGTGTCCCATAAGAAGGTTGGAGAGAATGAGGATGGTGTGATAGACAGCACACCTCGTGGCAATGGTTAGCAGGGAGCGCAGTCCAGTTGGGTGCAGGAACATGCCCCAATGATTTCAGGCAAGGGCACAGGGTCTTGGTGCCAGGGACGGTCACTTTTTAAGCCTGTGGTCCTGGTACATGTCTGCGAGGTGGATCTTTCAATACTGAGGGTGGTACCAGCAAGAATGGAGCAAGCAAGGAGGGAGAGCGGGAGGTGCGCTGCTGGCCCTATATTTTACTCCTGTACCAGGTGGTATGGGAATAGGTGGAGGGTGACCGACCCGTGAAGGTCATGTGTAATGGGGACTCTGCAGCTGCCACCTGGTGGGGAGTGGGCCCTCTTGTGTTGCAGAAGAGCTCACCTCAGGATCATCAGTGAGTCGTAGAGAGGAGGTCAGGATACACAGTGGTTCATCCCCCAGAAAGGAGTAGGGGAGCACGGGCTCCACCTCCCTTTCCGTGTCCTGTTTATTATGGGTGGTGGCATGGGGAGTACTGTTAGTTAACAATCTCCCCTTTCAGGCACAGAGGCTGAGTAGCGGCAATAAGGCTTGTGCCAGGTGAGTATATCTGGCGCATTGGTGCAGTGTGCATGAGTGGGCCCAGGAAGGCTGAGGGCTGATCAGTCAGCAGGATCCCTGGGAGTGGTGGGGAGGGAGCCCCTGTGCTCTGTTTCAGATACAGGGTCTCTCATCATGGCCTGCGGTAGTCCATAATTCTCCTCATTACATAGACTGCATTGGCAGTGAAGGGGGCCTTCCTCCATGTGTCCCGGTGTTTCGTACTGCTGGCAGGTGAGACAGGGTGGGACCCAGTGCCCCCCCTGGCAATTGTTGTTAGGGGGGTGGTCAGGGCTCCCTGTGGCCTCTTGTAACAGACAGTGGTTGGTGTGGGGGAAGGCTCAGTCACGGTCATGCCCAGTGGGCACAAAGCAAGTACTTCTCAGCCGCTTTGGGAATTGAGTTTGCGGCTTCCTTCACTGCAGCAGGCCTGAGTTCAGGAGGGCGATAGTTGAGCTCGTGGCTGGGGCTGCAGCAGGGCATAACCAGCAGTCAGAGCACCCCCGCTATCTCAGGAACCGTGGGAGGGGTGATTACACAGCTCCTTGGATTCAGCTGTCACCCCCCGTTGCCTACCGGCATGCAAAGCTCTTTCAGCAGGCGGCCATCATCGTTCGTGGCCAGACCACGCCCCGAGGTTATATCCATTTCAACATAGGTCATATTCATTTCAATATATGCAATATTCATTTTGATGTGTATCATATTAATTTTAAAGCATAACATATCCATTTTGACAGCTTTCATTTTAATCTCAGCATTGGTCATAATCATTTTAAGGCATGTTGAACCAATTTCAATGGTGCTTATATTCATTTCAATGCATGTCATATTTATCTTAGCGTGTGTCATATTCCTTTCAATGGATGTCTCATTCATATTAACTCCTACTTTTAACATGAAACATATCCATTGCAAAATGTATCACAATTATGTCAATGTGTATCATATTACTTTCAATGCAAGCCGAGTTCATTTTGATAAATGTCATGCTCATTTTAACGTTACTCGTATTCATTTTAAAACATGTCAAATTCATTTCAATGAAGCTCATATTCATTTCAACTCATGTCATATTCCTTTTAATATGTTATATTCTTTTCAATCAATGTTATATTTATTTCAATGGATGTCATATTCATATTAACACTTTTAACATAGATCATATTCATTTGAATATGTGTCATATTCATTTCAATGCATACAATATTCATTTTGACAAATATCATGAGAATTTAAGCTTTGGTCGTACTCATTTGAAGGATTTTCAATTTCAATTTGATGGGACATATTCATTTCAACACAAGCCATATTCATTTTAAATTATCTCCTATTCAGTTCTGAATATCTGATATTCATTACAATCTGGGTAATATTCATTTCAAAGCAATTCATATTCATCTCAACATGTGTAATGTCCATTTCAATGTATGATATATTGTTTTTCAATGTGCATTATAGTCTTCTTAGAATATAATATATTACTTTAAGTACCTCATATTCATTTCAAAGCAATTCATATGCATCTCAACATGTGTAATGTCCATTTCAAAGTATGATATATTGTTTTTCAATGTGCATTATAGTCTTTTTAGAATATAATATATTACTTTCAGTACCTCATATTCATTTCAATCTGTCATATTCATTTCAGTGTATGTCATATTCCTCTTGGCATATGTCAGTCATTACAAGAACCGTCCCATTCCTTTTGTTGAATATTGTATTTGTTTCAGTGATTGCTATATTGTTTACAGTGAAGGCCATATTTATTACAGTATGATTGACATATACTTCATTCACTATGCATTGTATGTTATTCATATTATTCACTAAGTAGCATAGTCACTCTGCCAGGTTTCATATTTATTTTGGTTCCAGTCAGATTCGCTCTGTCAGGTATAATATTTATTTTGACACATCGTACATTCATTCTGGTGTGTGTCATATTCATTTTCTAGCACACTATGCATGTCAGGATGTATCCTGCAGCGGGAGCTGTAATTTTTATATGGAATGCTTCCCATAGGTCATAGTGTTGGGTTATATCTATTGCAAAGGTGTGATTTTTGATTGAAAACTGCAGCGCCTGGCAGGTGGAAAATTACATCTGGATAAACAGACTAGGCAAAAAACAACATTTTATAATAGGCTCACATATTGACACACAATTTCACCAGAACCAGTGCAATCTATGTAATCCGACACCTGGTTATTGTAAACGGTTTATGTATTAAAGATCTCACAGTTGAAAAGAATGTGGCATCAGCAATGTGTTGCATTTCAATGAATTTGTCTGTACAGGCTATCTGTGATGTATTTGAGGTCCAACATGATACAGTGAAGGCTCTGTGTGTGATGCTGTGAGTGTTCCGTAGATGAATGTTCTTAAGTGTGGGTTGACCACTAAATCCAACAGGTGAGCCCACATATATACATAAAACAAAAGTAACTAGAATAAATGCCCTTTGTATTGAAACTGCTTGCCTCCATGGTTTGTTACTGGTGCAACATTTTCGCTGTTACTAATATAGTACAAAATTAATCAGCAAAAAAGTAACACTTTGACTCACAAGATAAAAGCATCAGCGATGTGTAGACGGATCATGGAAACAGTCCATCAATAATCTTTTAAATAAGCAAAGGTTGCACACGTCTGATAGACACAGTAAAGTACAAGTCACAGATTAGGTGCCAAAGGAGTGAAAGTGTGGGGAATCACATGGTGGTCAGGGAACCAGGAATGGAAGTAGAGCAGCAGATTAAACAACACAGTGACAGGTGTATAAAAAAATCAAGGAACATAAATTTCGGACAGAGAATGAATACATTTAAACACAAGAAAATTAAATTACACGTAAAATGAAAAAATAAGCTTACTCAATGACGTTGGGGCAGGTACGAAGACATTTGTTAGTTACATGGAAGTGAACAAAAGACGAATACAGGAGTTTTGAATGTCTTGGAGTGGAGCTGTGACAAAGTAGAAGGTTGTAAGCAATAGTGTTTGAGGGGAAGAGGGAAGGAATGATCTGATGGTGTGGACACTGTAAGAATTGAACTGAGAAACTCTGGAGACCGAGTTCACCATAATAAGCGAGAAGCTAAATTTGAATTCAAATCAAAGATTGTGTGCTGAAGTAGGGAAAAATGACTGTGGTGGTGGAGTATTGAATGAGGCAAGAACAAAGAATATTTCATTTTTAGGGTTGTGTTTAGTAACATGAGAAGTCATGTAAAGGTCGACAGCACAAAGTTAAGCAGAAGCACATGCTTGTGAAGTTGAGAAAGAGGAACAAGAAAAGAACATTTGAGAACTGTCTGTGTAGACCTGAGACTCAAATCTATAAAAAAGAGGTGTAACAAAATAATAGCAAGACAGGGAAACAGAGTAAGATAAACAGAACCCTTTTGGACACAATAGCGTGAGAATGTTTTTAAATAGACAAATAATTACAATTAACATGTAGAATAATGGTGTACGCCTTAACATGCAAAGTAGTATTTTAAATGCAGATTTGCACAGAAAGCTTTCATAGTCACATGTATTTAGCTAAGGTTGCAGACAAATGTATTTTTCTTTCTTTCTTTTGTCCTGACTGAAGTTGGGAATTCGAAATATGAACCTTCAATGATGCAACTGTTATTTTGAGCCAATAGAATGAATAAATGAAGCATTATACTTCATCTTTCTTAACCGCATACCTTTTGTAAAATATAATAACTTATTAAAATGTTTAGTTTAATTTCTGTAGAATGTTTCTTTATGAATAAGCTCTGCCAATAGAAGCATATGGAAAAGGGAATGACTTCATCAGGTAATGTAATGTTCTCACCATTACCTGTTTTTGCATTTTAGCAAGAATCTCTTGGAAACTAAACTGACTTGATAGTCGTGTTACATTTTGTGGCACATGTGTATCTTATGTTTAAAAAGCTCTTTGTTTAATTTCCTTAGACAATGGTAGCTGTCCTGTTCTCATGATAAGACCGCTGTCTGATTGGACGAGACAGTGAACTACTGCTACAATTTGTTGCACTTTGTGATATGAAATATCTTATAAACAAGTGTTCCTAGAGAGAAAAGCCTGCCTGCCTGACTTCAGATACATTCTGACCTAGACTCTTTGCTGATGTTTCTCAGATTTACTCTGGGTGACTCATTATTTCTTGCCTGAATCTATGCTGCTCTGAGACTCTACTGAGTTTCTTGAACCTCTCCTAATGGGAAGGTCTGCTTATGATCTATGTAAAAGCTTAATGCTTTCACATCTTGAATTGAGAACTCTTCATGGGTCCAATTCTGTACTTTACTCACACTCTCCTTAGCTTACAATAGGGATTAGTTTATATGGAACGTCAGGGGCGGCTCCTCCATTAGGGTAGAGGAGCGTCGCCCCCCTTCCCCTGCCAGCAGCGACTGCTGCAAACCTTTTATCAAAAAACTATACTAAACTGTGTTTTTTATTGATTTTTAGGAAAAAGAGTGGTGTTTGAAAATGTTTGGCGGGACGTCTAGAGCAGGCCAAACACACATGCGGAGTAGGCTCTCTCCAGCCCAGCAACTTCAGGATTGGCCACAGAGCAGGCTGGGAGCCTGTGCCTGCAGCCAGCAGAGGAGCGAAAGGAGCAGAGCGGCGTTGCGATGAAGGTGTTATTTTTTTTATTTTATTTTTTTATTTACCTCTCCTCCGCGCACTGCCCCACCCGTTCTGCTCGCTGCGAGCTGCTGTTGTGGAATGTGCTTTATGCTGTGTTCTATATTGCATTGATATTTTATTGACTAACATTGATGACTTTCAATAAAAAAATCTTTACTAAAAAAGATTTAATAAAGCTTTGAAACTTGTACCAAAATCTCATCATTAACTCCAATGAAAACGTAGATTGAACTGTTATGATGCATAGATTGTTTTAGATTTGCAGTTGCTGATTAGTTTTCTACTGCCAGCAAAGGTCTATCGACCTTGGCCCAGTAAAAGCAGGGACTTTATGTTTTCGGATAGGTTTGTAAGATTTATGAAGTAATCCAAAACTTATCTCTTTGAAGTCCATAAATAACTCCTGAAAAAGTTGGTAGCAGAATACGGTTTATGAAATGAGAAAGAGGAACTGCAATAATGAAAAGTACCCCGAAACAGATAAATGCCCATGTACCAATGCCCAATGTCAGAGCTTAAAGCAGTTGCAGATTTGCAGCTGTGAGTATCAATAGGGTTATGCATTCAAATTGTCAATGATTATTGATCATTGTGTTTAAACATTGGTATTGGGGTAAACATGTTGAGTATATTATTGAAGCTGATAAAATTGTGCTTATGAATTGCTCATGCTTATGCACTTTTGTTGAAGAAAATAAGTTATCAGACTAAGAAGTAGTCCATGATCCCAGGTTAGATAAATAATATTTGATTTATGGCATTCTTGTCTGCCACGCTTTGTGGTACAATTTGTGAGATGTGGCCAACTGGAGTTTATTTTGTGTGTGGTGAGAATGCATACTTTAGGTTGCCTGCTGACTGGGAGGGAATATGCTATTTAGGTTTGCTACTTTGAAAAAAGTACCATGTACAGACCTTAGATGCTTTAAAAATGACACCTGCCCTCAGATACACTAGCAGTGTTACTGAAGGAACGCAATTAGTCGAAGACATGTTAGGAGCTATTATACCAGTAGAGGGAATGATACTAAATGACAAAAAGATTACAAGACTTTCAACAGCAGTTGACAAAATAACAGCTAGCACATCTGGAGCTTTATTAGTTGAAAACACTGAACTAGTAGCAATCAGATCAGTGGTGTTGCAAAACAGATATGCTTTAGACATTTTACTTGTAGAAAAATGGTGGAGTTTACAGGATGCTGAAAACAGAAAATTGATGAGCGTACATTGCTGACAAGAGTGAGAAGACTGTAGAGTATGCTAAGACTATTTCAAATCTAAAACTTGACTGAGAGCCTTTAGAAACCACTAGCATAGTGAAAAGCTTCAGAAAAGGAATTTCTGCAATAGGCAATTGGATTAAATCAGCACGAGGAAGCATTCTCAAAGCTATATTAGTAATGTTTGTTTCTTGTCTACACTAGGAGTCTATCGCTATAAAAGCATTGTTGCAAATGAAGAAAAGCAGAGAGATGAGTAGATAAATGAAGAAGGTTTTAGAATTTAATGATTGCATTAACAAAGAGTATCAAAAACTAAAGGAAAGGGAAAACTTAAAAAGAAAAAGACTCAACTGAAGATGAGAGTGAAATTTGAGATTAAATGTGAAAGAGAATTTTGTGATAGTTAGAAACGATCAGACGGGAGAAGTTATGAGAGTGCTTTAAGTAAATTCAATTATTACAATTAACATGTAGAATATATATGTAGGCCTTACTATGAAAAACAATAATTTAAATGCAGATTTGCACAGAAAGCTTCCATGATTACATGCATTTGGCTAAAGTCATTGACAAATGCATTTTCTTTCTTTCTTTTATCCTATCTGAAGTCAGGAATCTGAGTTATAGGCATCCATTGATGCAAATGTGATTTTGAGACAATAGAATGAATAATGAAGTATTATACTTCATATTTCTTACCCGCATACCTTTCGTTAAATATACTATTGTATTAAAATGTTTAGTTTAATTTCCATAAAATGTTTCTTTATGAATACATTTTGTCAACAGATGCATATAGGATAGGGAATTACTTATTCTAGTTATGTAATGCTCTCACTATGATCTGTTATTGACTTATAGCAAGATGTGCTGGGAAACTAAACTAGCTTGATAGTTGCAATATATTTTGTGGCACATTTGTAATTTATGTTTAAAAAGCTCTTTCTTTAGTTAGCTTACTAGACGGAAGCTGTCCTGTTACCATGATGAGACTGCTGTCTGATTGGATGAGATGATGAACTACTGCCACAATTTGTTGCACTTGTTGATATGAAATGTCTTATGAATGAGTGCTCATAGAGAGAAGAGTCTGCCTGACTTCAGATACATTCTGACTTTTACTTGTTGCTGATGCGTCTCAGATTTATTCTGGAAGACTCATTATTTATTGCCTGTGTCTATGCTGCTCTGATACTCACTGAGCTTCTTCAACCTCTCTTTACGGAAAGTTCTGCTCATGATCGCTCACATATTGAACTAAGAACTCTTCATAGGTCCTTTTCAGTGCTCTATTCACACTCTCTTTAGCTTAGAATAGGGATTAGCTTTTATGGAGCATGCTTTATGCGTTGTTCTGAATTTCACTGCTGTTTTATTCATTAACACTGATGATGTTCAATAAAGAAATATTTACTAAAAAGATTTAGTAAAGCTTTGAAACTCACATCAAAATCTCATCATTGACTTCCATGAAAACATTGATTGAATTGTAACAATAAATAGATTAGATTTGCAGTTCCTGATTAATTCTCTACTTATGGCAAAGGTCTATCCACCCTGGGCCCAGTAAAAGCAGGGACTTTATATTTCCGGAGAGTCCAAAGAAACTGAAAAACTCTGATTGGACAGATAAGAGGGAAGCTAATCTCTTTGTGATCCAGTGATCTTAAGCATTAAAAAAGTGTTCAGAAAAAAGGTGCTCCACCTTGTCAAACGGCGCAGAAGTGAAGACTACCAGCCTGGGAATCGTCAGATTTATATGAAATAAACTAAGTTAGAGTGAAGTAGTATGGAAAGACAAGAAGAAAGACAAGGAAAGAGTTAGGGGCACATTTATCAAAAAGTGATGCAGTGATTCTGTATCCTTAAACCTTAGTGAACTGAGCCCAACAGCAGGTGTTTGTCTCAGAAAGACAAAAAACTAATTGCCCTCACACCCTGCGAATTTTGTTTTAGGGTGTGGGGGTCGTATTTTTTCTTTCAATCCCCACTAGGTTTTTCTTGGCAGTGATGGATAGGAAAAAAATGACATTACACCCTCCACCCTAAACAGGGTAGGTGGTGTAATGTCCTTCCTGCAATGGCTTCTGTTCCGTCAGGCCATAGGTGGCCATTTTTCTATCGATGGAGCTAACGGAGGCTCCTTTGACAGAAAACTTAAGATCGGCTTCTCTTTAAATGAGGTGCGAGGACTGATGGTTTGGCAGACAGGGCATGCCATCACATTTGCAATGGAATAACCTGTCTGCCAAACTTTAAATCGGGCCCTATGATAGTCCTGGATGTTTGCTCTGCTTTGGGGGCATGTGAGGGAAGTCAATTGGCTTGTGGTAATATGGGCTCTTCTGCCGCTGATAGTTATTCCCCAAGAACGCATTTTCAGAGAAAACCAGGGATCCATGATATCGCCATTCAACTATCTGTGTCTCAGTCCCGCAGTTCTCTGTCCCCTAAGGAACCACAATAACATGACTCTTCAACATCATGATCTGGTCTTGATAACTTTGCATTTCGCCATAGTATAATGAACTCAAAGTAGACGGCAAATGTTCTGGTAAGTCTATCTTTGGCATTTCCAGGTGTTTCACCTAAAGTGTCCATCCTCTCTAACAACCCGTTGTGTAGGGCGTCTACTGACTCCTTTATGTCTTTAATATTATTTTTCAATTACTCATAGCAGAAGACTCTGCTTGTGATTTTTGCCCTGATTCCTTCCCTGAAGGTGTGTGTTGTTTAAAATTGCTTTCAATTCGGCTCTTTTAAGGAGCTATTGACTGTTTCAGTTTCACAGTTTCAGCCTTCCAACTGTCTTGTTCCTACTGAATCCTATATTGCCCTATATCTAGAGCCTTTCTCCAGAACATAGGTTTCATAATGAGTGTGTTTGAGGGCAGGGTCACCCTACAATGTAATTAATTCGCTTTGATTTCTCTGGCTTTTACTTGTGACATGGCTACTGTGGCTTCTGATGAAGAGTTGTGGCATGTATTTTCTGGAGGATTCCATAATGTACCAGAGTGGGTTGGTAGTAGCAGTAAGGATCTCCAGTGTATGCTGGATTGGTATCCCTCTCGGAAAGATTTTTGGAGTGATCAGTGGAGGACATTGTCTGCTCTCCTCTGTGCCCTCTCCTTATCAGATTACATGGTCTCTTTGACTCTTTGGAGATCTTGGTTTACTCTTATACTTGTGGATCTCCAAGCACATACGGCCAAAAGCTCCTCCAATCTCTGGATTCAGTTAGGGCCCTTGGGTCCAGGCTTAGGTGCATGCCCCTCTCTTGTGGCATTGATGCCTCCCTCCACTTCATTATTAATGTTTTGGTTCGGATCATCTCGAGGAGACCATGAGCTCCACTCAGAGAAGAGGGTATGCTCTTCCTTTTGGCTTTCCTTTCAGCTGTTTACTTTCCAGCAGTGCTTTCCATGCTAATATTTGTATTTATGTACAGCTCATTTCTTGTTTCATTAATTACATTCATACTTGCTATGCTTGTCGGTTCCCCTATCTCGTCTTAACTCTGAATCTGTTTTGACTCCTTTTCTTGAGCAGAAAAGGAAATTAAAAATTATACTCCTCTAATAGTTTTGCCTGTTTCAAGAGCACTTTATGGTATTGTTAGATCTGTCAGCCTTAGGGTGGTCTTCCCCCAAATGTTTTGCCTTCTCCCCGTTTTGCTGAATTTGATTTTGTTGGCCTTCAGACTCTGTGCACCTTACCACTTCTAATCAGTGCTAAAGTGCTTGTGCTCACCCACTAGAACATGGTAACACTGGAATACACCTGATTGGCATATTTAATTTACTTGGAAGACCCTAGTAAAGCGGTATACCATATATCCAGGACTAGTAAATTAAATGCTACTAGTACACCTGCAGCACTTATTGTGCCACCCACATAAGTAGTCCTTAAAACATGTCTCTGGCCTGCCATTGCATCCGGTATGTAGTTTTCAACTGAAATTTCAACTTGGCAAAATAAACCCCTTGTCATGCTTACAACTTCCTTTTTAATACATATGTCACTCCTAAGGTAGGCCCTAAACAGCCCCTTGGGCAGGTTGCATTGTATTTAAAAAGTTGGACATATACTTTTAAGTTTTACCAGTCTTGGTAGTGTAAAACTCACAAATTTGTTTTTCACTACTGTGACGACTACCCCACCCATAGTATAACATTGGATTAGCTCACTACATTTAATAGATGATAACGTTAGTTTGTAAGCAGGCTGAAATGTCATACTGAAAGCTTAAGGTAATGACTAGTGTGAAAGAGAGGGATGAGATGAATATAAGGAGTTTAAAAGATCTTTTTTTCATATGAACACTATACAAATCTTTTTGTTTTCATTTAGTTAATCCCAGTCTTGGTCCTTAAGAGACCACCACATTAATGGGGTTGAACCGCGTCAACACATAAGCACCTGAAGTTGTTAGTCCCAGCTGGAACGTACAGAGGCAACCTCAATGAATGAAGGAGGTGTCTCATATTTAAAAGTTTAACAAGACTGCAACCCCTGAATATGTATTTAAATTAAGAGCCATAAAAAAGAGAACTAATTACGTGGACTCTGTTAAAATGTAAAGCTCAAGGCTGGGTTGATCTAAAGGGGACTGGTAACCTTAAGATTAACTGTATTTGTTTGTTTTTCTATTAATGTTTTCCTTACCTCTGTCCTTTTAATGTGGGCTTAAGACTTTAGGAGGAGTGAGCAGCATGAATGTTGATTGTTAGAGTTTAAGCAAGAGTCATGATTTTTTTGTTGAATCATTGGTTTGTTGTAGTGTAAATAACTTGATAACTGTGGGGTGTATGAATCTGAGGGTTTGTCGTAATAAATGTCAAATAATGGATTATTAAGGAATTTGTGGCCAAGATAATTGAGTTGCTTGACCCATATGCAAATAACATTTCATAAACAAGTTCACTCAAGGTATATATATTTTTTGTACATTTAGTTTATGGTGGCCAAACCTGGCTATTTTGAAAGGGCCCAACCCCTGTTTGTAATTGACTTTTAGAAAGTTGGTATTTTCTTGGCCTAACCACTTGATGCCTGCAGCCTGCTTCCTGGTTCACATAACTATGGGCCTGATTGAAAGTTTGGCGGTCCTAAGACAGCCAACCTCGCAGTGGCGGCCCGAATGCAGCAATCCTGGCGGTCTGACTGCCAGATTATGAAACTGGTGGTTGGACCACCAGGAGACCGCCACCAGCACCAGGATCATTGATCCTGATGGGTTTGCAATGGTGAAAATTGTTGTCAGCGACGCGACAGCGGTGCCAAGTTCGACACTGCCATGATGATCACGACTTTCATTTCCACCAGCCTTTTCATGGTGGGGTACCCACCATGAAAAGGCTGGTGGTAAGGCAGAGTTGGGGTCACAGCTGTCCCCGTCAGCACCCTCAGTATGTGCGCTGTCTGCTACGGCAGACAGTGCGCGTTCCAAGGGTGCTGTGTGCTACGGCATGGGCCTCTGCTCTCTGAGGGAGCCAAGGCAAAAACCCCTTCACTGTTTCTGCCAGTCAGCCCTGTGAAAAATCATAATATGAGGGTGGGGAGGCCGCAAGCTTGACGACCGCCTCCCCACCGTCATATTGGAGTTCAGTCGGTCACACCGCCAAACTCATAATCAGCCCTAGGTATAGTTGGCAACTGGCTTTTGCGTCTTTCTCATGGTGAGGTCTCTTACTTAAAGGTAGGTTTAGGACTGGCTTTACTCAGGTACCCCGGCCTCTACTTCTGCCTCCTCTCATTACTGTTTCCAATTTTTGAGCAGTCATTTATTTTTGAACAGTAAAGAAAAGGGGAGTCCAGCCAATCGACTTCCTTAGAATGCCTATTCGTAGGTTAAGCAAGGTGTGGGAGAATCAAACCGGGGGGGCCTGGACCCTAAGCCTCCCAATAGTAATAGTCAAGATAATGCACAGGTGATTCCCCACAAAAAAAAATTTAAACAACTCATAAGTACATTACTTCAAAAGATTGTTTAATTACATTGTAAGGAGAAGGAGAGTTCCAGAAATATTTAGTCCATTTGAGGTAAAGACGAACTTGAAGTTGAAGTAATTTTCATTGATCAGCAAGTTGGATGCAAAATCAGATAGAAGTATACGTTGATGCAACAGCCAACACGTGTTTCGCCCCTTTGGCGCGTAAGCGGGGGCTTTCTCAAGGCTGTAGAGAATATATATAGACGATGTAAGTCATAAGTCAGAAATGTGGTGTCAGGTGTGAAGGCATGCTGCTAATGCAGATTGTGCGTTACATTATGTGCTTCTTCTAAAGAAACCAGTGAACTAAAACAAACCCATACCACTTTCCCAAGTGTGGGCCAGAGGTTTAAACTGATAAGAACAAGTGCTTATAGTGTTTTAAAGAAAACAAAGTTATAATACTTGTGCTAAGCTAAATGATAAGCGGAGCAGGAGAAAAAACCAAGAAGAAAATGTACTGGCACTCATATGCTATTAATGGAGATTAAGAAAAGACATGCATGAGAAAAATTATGTGGGACATTATATAATATGTGTTAGTAAGGGAAGTTTTTGGTAAGGAAGGAAAGACATACCTAATTCAGAGCATATTACACAAAACTTCAGACATTGAATTGTCACAGTTGTAGATAGGACCCTAGACATAAGATTATATACAATATATTTTTGTTATTAGAAAACAACCAAAGAAAATAAATAATATATATCAGATAATACTGATAAAAGCAACTAGTAAGCCTAAGAATCAAGTTTGCCACCTTTAACAATATAACTAGGCTGTAGACCAACAATATAGATAAACATCAAGCGAGATTGAAAAATATCGTGGTGTATCTAAGAAGTAATTTTTACACAAAATAGCAAGTGCATAATGAGCTCCAAACTATCTCAAAAGCTTAAACGGGGCTCCTTATCTAACCAACGTACTGAATCACACTAAATCAGGTGCTGAAAACCAGTCTCCCCGAAAGGGGAAAGCAGAAGGTACAATCGAGCAAAAATGGTTTTTACCTTATTCGGTGTTAAGGGAAAGAGAAAAGTGCCGGTAACTCGCCGGCGCGTCCCGCGGTAAATCGCTGCATCTCCATCAAGCGGCAGCGTGTTTTAAACGTTGCGCGTTCCTTCTCTGCCTCGCGTTCAACGAAACAGAGGAGGGACACTCCATATGTTGGGAAACCGAAATGTGGCGGCCATCTTAAAACGGATAAACAAAGTCTAGTAATGATGATTCAACTAAACAGAAACGAGCAAACTGCAAGCCTAAACAGGTCAATAATATCCAAGTACCACACAGTAAGAAAGAACGAATATTAGAAAAAGATATTAATACACATAAGAAGATTGAGGAGGTGATAATAGCCTGGGAGAAAAAGTAAAATAAAGTTAGATATAAATCAGGGAAAGACCAAAAGGATATTCTCCACAAGGAAAGAAAAAGACATTATTTAAAAAGGATCTATGATGACAGCAACCAGTACAAGGCTCAGTGTGGGAACAAAGTTAGAAAGTGATTATTAGTCTATTAAAGTAGAAATGAAGAACACATAGTCAGTAGATAAAACAATAAAGATATATTTGCCCTGTAAGTTTAGACTAAAGTCGTATAGAATAGAACATAGAGTAATGTGTTAGAAAGGAAAGTAGTGAAGAGAGTAAGTAAGTAAAAGAGAGTAGGAAAGAAAAAGGGCATGTAGGGAAAGTATAGTGTGGACCAAAAATTTAAAAAAAGGAGAGAAGACAAAAACTGTAGTGGCTTGAATAAAATTAGAGCTATCATACATCAAAGAAACAGCTTTAGTCAAGCAGCATTTATAGTAACCAGTAGTGCCATTCATGGTCCTGATTCAGACCATTATTCACCGTATCATACTGGATAATCATCTTGCTTTCTTGTTGACGTAGGCGTAGATGTAGATTACCACCTCGTGGAGACGGGGAGATGCGGTGTATTCCGATGAATTTAAAGGAACGTGCATTAAGGTGAAAAGTTTTGTAGTGCTCCACGAGAGGTGCTTTAGTCTCAAGTTTCAAAATATTTCGAAAATGTTCTTGGATTCGTTGTTTTAAGGGACGAATCGTACTACCAATATAAGCTTTTTGGCATGGGCAGAGTATCAAATACACCACGTTCCTGCTTTCACAGTTGATAAAGTCCTGAATTGTGTGTTCTTGGTCATTGATGTGCAGAGTAGAAGTTCGGTTGAGACCCAATTTGCATATTGAACATTTAGTGCAGATGAAAAATCCTTTAGGTTTGGGAAAATAAGGTTCAGGGACTGGTTGTTGAAAAAACGAAGGACAAAGTTTATCACGGAGGTTAGGGGCCCGTCGGAACCCTATTTGTGGGTACTGAAAAATAAATGGTTGGATAGATGGATTGTTGCTGATGAGGTGCCAGTGTTTACGAAGTTGTTTCCGTATATGGTAGTGACCATTATGAAATTGGGTTATAAATCGAATAGAAGAGTCTATTTTGCAGCGCTGTGGTGAATTAATCATCTTATGTTGATCCATTTTGCTCAGATTGTTATGCGAAGAGGTTAGCAAGCGTTGTTTATAGCCCCTGACCAAAAGTCTCTGAGTAATTTGAGAAGAAAAAAAGTCATAGTCGTTGGATTTTGAGCAGTTGACTTTGGCTCTTCTATATTCACCTTGTGGAATGTTTTTGATTATGCTTGGGGGGTGACAACTAGAGGCGTGTAAGATGGAATTAGCCGCTGTAGATTTTCGGTAGAATTTCGTCTGTAATTTGTTGTTATCCACATAGATTAGTAAGTCAAGATATTCAACTTGTGTATCCGAAATATTGTATGTGATGTCAATGTCCCATTTGTTTGGTACTAGGGACTGGAGAAATTGAGTTAAAAGTGTACTATTTCCTTGCCAGATCAACAAAATATCGTCAATATAGCGACCCCAGAAGATGATATTATGAGAAAAATCTTCATTATGATTGCTCCACAACCATTCCCGTTCCACTGCCCCCATTAGGATGCCGGCGTAGGGAGGCGCGAATTTGGCCCCCATCGCCGTACCTTGGAGCTGTAGGTAGAACTGTCTATCGAAGAGAAAGTAGTTGTTCTCCAGGCAAAATTGAAGCATGTTCAATATCATACTGTTATGGGTAGAAAAAGACACAGGTTTTGTCGAAAGTGCTATTCTGACTGCCTCTAGACCGTCCTGGTGTTTAATTGAGGTATAAAGGCTAACTATATCGATGGTCACTAAGAGGTAGTCAGGCTGCCAATCAATTTCTTGAAGTTTACATATGATGTCTTTTGTATCCCTCACAAATGAAGGTAAATTAATCATGAATGGCTGGAGTACTTGATCAATTAAAGTCCCTAATTTAGAACAAATAGAATTGATGCCTGATATTATAGGCCTACCTTTAGGAGGAAAGTCTTTTTTGTGTATTTTAGGTAGCAAATACATTGTTGGCACTGTTGGGTGAGAAAGAAATAGGGCAGATCTTTCTTGATGTGAGATAACTTGCCGTGAAAGCCAATGGTCAAGTAGTTCTGAGAGTTGCTGTTGAATATGAGCCGTAGGGTTTGAGTCTAGACGTTTATAGCACTTGGGGTTGTGTAGTTGGCGGTAAGCCTCCTGAAGATAATCCGAGGTATTTAGAATAACGATATTACCTCCCTTATCTGCTTCCTTTATAATGATATTGGGATTCATTCTTAAATTGGACAGAGCTGTTCTTTGTTGATGAGTGATATTTGAGGGGAGAAATTTACGCTTGTCGCAATAGCGTTTATATTCTTTATCAAGGTCTTTTAGAACTGCATGTGCAAAGTAATCAATGGAATTCCCTGCTGGAAGGGTAGGAGTGAAAGTGGATTTTGGTCTCATACCCGAGGGATGATATTGGTTAATGTTTAGTTCTAATTGTTCAGCTAATGTACTGAGAGGGAGATCTGGTTCAGTAAAATTGGCTAAATTACAAAGAAGACAAATATCTTCAAGGTCCCGAACAGTAGTATCATGAGAGGGAGGTGAGGGCAGTGGCTGGGAGGGAGAAGAAGTAAAAGTGGAGAAAAATGACTTTAATTTGAGTTGACGTATGAATTTAAAAAAGTCAATTTTGGTTTGAGTTAGATTCCAAGTGTTTGTGGGGCAATAGGAAAGACCTTTATTAAGAATGTGAAGTTCGGATGGGGAAAGGGAATAATCTGAAAGATTAACTACTAGTTGGTCGTTGTGTTGAGGGGCCGAAGGTTCTTGCTGCGGGCCCGTGTTTGTATACCTGAGGTGCCCGGAGTGGCCACTGAGGTATCTGGTAATTTTGTCCGAAATCATCTTGCCTCCTCTAAAAAATTTACCCCAGGTCTAGTAGAGGATTCCCTATGTTTCAACTTCAGAGGAAGGGATAGTATCCGGACAGCTTAGTGTGTCCAAAGGGGGATTAGGGTCCTGAACGTTATCATACTTCTTGCTAAAAGTATATACTCTCCCCTGTTGATAATCACGTAGGTCTCGTCTGAATTTACGGTTTTTCCTCTGAATAATGTCAGCCTCATAATTATCAATGATGTTGTTGAGGATTGCATAGTTTTTAGTTGAGATGTCACCCCAATTAGCCTCCTCTATTCGTTGAGTGAGCTGGTCTACTTCTTGTTTGTGGTGTTCATATTGTTCCTGAGAGATGTCAATGAGTTGGTGAATCATATTCATTGAAGCCATTTTTAAATTTGCTTCCCATTTTTGAAGACTCTCTTTGGAGGTGGTATCTGTAGGTGGAAAAATCAGAATGCGTAACCCTCGAGGGATACGGTCGTGTTCCAAATATTTTTTAAGAGAAGCCACCTCCCACCATTTGGCTGTTTCTTTTTTAAGTGACTTTTCCAAAGCTAAGAAAGTGCTTCTTGCAGATGTCAAGTTGGTGTTACCCAAGTTAGGAGTGCCAGTATCCGATGTATTGAAGACTTGATCCAGTTTGGCGTTTCGTTGTTCCCTTCTGTTAAGAGTAGAGGACATATTGATACAAGGCTTAAACAGGAAGTCTATACGTATGCAACTAGTTGCTACAGTAAAGAAAAGGGGAGTCCAGCCAATCGACTTCCTTAGAATGCCTATTCGTAGATTAAGCAAGGTGTGGGAGAATCAAACCGGGGGGGCCTGGACCCTAAGCCTCCCAATAGTAATAGTCAAGATAATGCAGAGGTGATTCCCCACAAAAATTATTTTTGAACAGTAAATCATTGGGTGATTTACATGAACTGATATTGATTATGCTGGTGGCCTTAATTTTGTTTCTTAGAATTGATAGTTATTAATGGTTATTTATTTTACTGACCTAGACCATAACCATTGGGTATAGTACAGTTCAGCTTTCTCATGAATGATCTTCTATTTGCAAACCCATTCAGTTCTGTGTCAAGATGTTTGTCTATGCTGGATTGGACCACCTTGTTATCAGTTTCTTAAAACATCAGAAATCATGTTCCAAAGAAGTTCAAGACTGTCTTACTACCCCGGTCTGTAGTCTTCTAATTATTACTCAGTGGTTATAATGCCTTGTATGGCTGAGAGTGTTACATCCTTGTGATCCTTGCTTTGTCAGCCTCACACCAGCTTCAGTTGATTCAGCTGCTGCTACCTTAGTGTCCCAGTTTAGCAGTGCGCAGCTGAAACGTTTCTTTCTCCCACCTATGACTCAGCATGTCAATTGGGGTCGCAACCACTGCTTCTTTTTGGCATTTTTAATTAAGGGGAGGGCCTCCTGGGGTGGAAACCAGGAAGGGGAGGAGGGTGTGTTGCCCACTTCCCCTTTTTGTATTCATTTGGCCTGGGAGGATGGGGTCCCTGGGGCACTGTAAAGGCTGGGGGGGGGGGGGGTGGGGAGGGTGCCCTCAATGCTCCCTGCCATCTATCTAGAATTCAGCCTGGGTGACGGGGTCCCTGGGGCCCAACAGAGGATTAGGAAGAGGGGACTCATGCCTCCTCCTCTATCATGTACATTTGGCACTGGAGATGGAGTCCCCTGGTCTCAATAGAGGCTCAAGGAGGGGAGCTGCATGCCCCTCCTCATTTGGCCCTGGTGATGGGGTCCTCGGGCCCTGAGTGGCTCAGGAAGGGGGGCCCTACTCATGCCCTCTTCCTCATGTACGTTATATTAAAGACCCTCAGGCCTTGGCCCACTCTCGGGGTCAAATCTGTTAAATTAAAAACAATATCAGGTGGGTTTTTTAAAGCCACAATGCTGCTGGAGTCACTTTTTCAATTATATTTTTATTTTGGCCGCAGAGAGGTCTTACTGGGATCGCCCACCTCAACAAGAGTTGGGGGGCAGGGAATACCTACACCTATGATGCCACCTTATATTTTTTCCTTCAATACACTCAGGAGTTAGATGGCCCAAGGGGAAAAGCCCTCTAGGCCAATCAAAACGCTCTATTTTTTTTATTGTGTTCAAGGGACTCTCACGAGAGTCCCTCAAACCCAATGGTCCATGTATATATATAGACACACCCTGAGGTGCAAATTAAAACATATTTTATTTTGCGCTGCTGCAGATCCAGGGAGACACTGTGACGTCTGCATGGCTGCTGTTTTATTTTGTGGCAGAACTATGTATCTGCAGTGCCATCAGAAAAGGGGGAGCAGTGTCCGTTGGTTGTCCATATGTTGTTGGGCCCAAGGACTGTTTTAAAAAAAACTAGAAATTCACTGAGAAACCCTAAGCTTAAAGGTTATGTTATACTTAGCTAAGGTGATAACATCATTCTTTATCATAAAAAAGCTTTGAAATTTACTGAAAAAGCAAAGATTAAAGTAACATTATAGTGGGGTGAAAATATCACTGACAATTATAAACTAAAAAACACTGAAATTCACTAGTTATAGTTTCCTCATGGTGCGAGTTACAGTTACTTCAGTTAACTTTCTGACCCCCAGCTGTACACAGCCTGAGGCCAGGCCTTGCACTCACCACACTGAGCGTGATCAACCCCTGCTGTGCTTGCCCAGGCTCTGCACCAACCCCTTATGTGTGGTCTACCAATCACTGAAACCCACTCCACATTTTTTTAGTAATTCATATTCCTTTCGGCAGTCCACCGGATGGCAGTGTCTCTGCCAACCTTTTAAAAAACTTTTTGGTCTGGGGCGCGGGTGGGGGTTCACTCTGGACCCCACCACAAGGGCAGGGAACCAAGCTCCTGAGTTCTATAATGGTCACTGCAAAATTGTCTTTCATGTTGTAACCTGCGAATCGCAGCACCCTCAGCCAATCAGGCTTGACTTTTTGAATTTCAGCCGAAAGCTCGAGATATCTATACATTTTTAACCTTAATTTCTGAAGAACTACTGTATGTATTTACACCAAAACAAAAAACGGGGGAAGCTTCTGAGCGCGGTCTGCCTTGTCACCCTTCTCTCAGGATGAAGGTAAACTTGCCATTAACATTCCCTTTCTCCTCCCTGCTTCGCAGTTCTAATTTGCGTTACTGCCTATTATAAATCAGTTGTGTCACTTATTGATTGAATTAACTAGGTTTTCCCATGATAATAAAATTATTCAGATGGCATTGAACTAATGTTGATCTTTCTACCCTATGCTCGCTGACATGATGCCTTACACCCTAATATCTGTTTGTTAAAGGAAGACCCGTGCTTACTTGTAATATTATTTTATCCATTCATACATGATATTGGTTGCAGATACAGTGTTCGTGCATAGCTTGCAGTCCTTCTCATTGACAACAGGGGGCATGATTTTAAATAAAATAAAAACATATTTTTTTTTGTCCTCATATTTCTTATAGTACTTCCATAGTAGCCATACCCAATACATATCTAGATCCCATTTGAACCAGATAAAAGACCAGCCTTGTCCGGAAGACACATCGTGGAACGGCAGACTTAGCTATGTTCCAGCCGTACCTTGAGAGGAAATAATCATTGGACAATATACTCAAGAATTAATATTGATGTTCGTCTTTGGAGAAAACCAACTCACCCATGGTTGCCATAATTCCTTAACATCTTTGACTCCAGTTCTACACAGATCTAATTGACAAATTTTCATTACAGCCTCCACCCATTCCCACCAAGTGGGAGGGGTGGGAGAAAGCCAGTGTCTACAAATCTTGCGTCTTGCCAAAAGTATTAAATAAAACAACAAATTCTTATAAACACTTGAAAGGTTTGTCAATTATAAAGTACTACCAAAAAAAACTAAAGCCGGGGAGACCGTCAGTGGGGCCTTTATCACAAAAGATAGAGTCTCGAACACATCCTTCTAATAATTTGAAATCCGAGAACATGACATCAACATATGAATATCATCTGCCTCCACTGACCCACACTTTTTACAGGCTGTATGGACATTATTGTTAAATCTATTTAACTTCTTTGGAGTGTAATATGCTCTATGCAGAACAAATAGATGATTTTTCCTAAGCACCGCAGGCTTGACCACTCTATAGAGACGTTGCCAAGAACCCGCCCATAATGTATTAATCTCCTCCGTGCTGGCCACCTCCTCCCATAAAGAGCCTGGGAAATTCCGGGCCTCCTCTGAGTCGTCTAAGCACTCCAAGAACATTCTATAATAAGTGTCGGCTTCCTTCTTACATGGTTGTTTTTTATGTAGGAGCTCCACTAACTCATTCATCTCCTTTTCTCCCGCCTTTAATGATCTTGCCCATGCCTGTAACTGATAGTATTTGAATCTGGATATCAAGCCGCAGCTAGTGACAAATGTTTCCCAGGTTTTCAAGGCCCCCTCCTGTAGTATTTGTCCCCATTGCCTGATACCTGCTTCCTTCAAAGGACGAGCCAAAACATCTTGCCAACATTCAGGAGTTCCAGGGGAGTCCCAAATGGGAGCCTGAGTACTATAATACGACAGGTTAGTGATTTTCCTGATCTTTGCCCACAAAGAGGCCGCCGCCCTTAGTGATTTCAATTGTACTTTTTTGTAGAACCTTGGGTGACCAAATTTATACAAATAGTTACGCTCTCCTTCCCCTTCACCCCTGAATATAGCCTTCTTTTGTGGAGACATCTCATCAGCTACAAGTAAATCTTTAAACATTTTTAACTGAAATGCCCATACATATACCTGAATATCTGAGAGGGCAATTCCTCCCTTACAATAATTTCTACGTAGTTTCTTCCTGGCAATCCTGATTCCCTTATAGGCCCAAATAAAACTATCAATCTTTGATTGTATGTCCTGTATTCACTTTTCCTCGAATTCCAACGGAATCATATTAAAGAGAAAAGTAAGCTTTGGGAGGATAAACATTTTAACTAAATTTGCCCGCCCATATAGAGTCAAAGGGAGATGTATCCAGCTTAGCAATAGTTTATCTATCTGATGCGTCAAATATTTCAGATTTACCATCGATATTTTCTCTAAGTCTTGTGGGATCTTAACTCCAAGGTACCTTATCTCTTCCTTTATTAGCTTATGGTAAATATTCATATTCCATGTCATAATTTCGGTCTTTGACATGTTGATTTGATACCCTGATATCTGGCCAAAACTTCGTGTTATCCATATCAGTCTATCTAACGCCACCGGGAGATCTGTGGTATAGACGATAATATCATCTGCATACAAAGATACCTTTTTCTCACACCCCATATAAATAAAGGGTTTTATTTGAGCGTCCTTTTTGATCATAGAAGCTAGCGGCTCTATATACATGTTAAAGAGCAGGGGGGAGAGAGGACAACCCTGTCTAGTCCCTCGAGTAATGAAAAACGGAGAGGTTAGACTTCTGTTTATCAAAACCCTTGCCGATGGATTTGCGTAAATATTTTTGATTGCTCCCAAGAACCTGGGGCCAAAATTCAACTGTGTTAAAATATAGATTAGATAACCCCAATTCACTCGATCAAATGCCTTAGTAGCATCAAGAGTCACAACTGCCAAAGGGAGGCCCGATACTGACGCCATATCAATTCATGGGATAATTGATACATATATCTATTTTTTTTTAAACCCTTTTGATCTGCATGAATCAAAGGCATAATACTCTCCCCTAACCTCCTAGCAAGTATGCTTGTAAATATTTTATAGTCACTATTCAATAGGGAGATTGGCCGATATGACTCACGGAGCGAAGCATCTTTCCCGGGTTTTAGTATAACAGTTATTATTGCTTCATTCCAAGACCCTGGCAATTGACACTCCCTCCTCTAAATTGCATTAAAAAGCTCTTTAAGTATGGGAGATAAAATACTACTTAATTTTACATAAAACTCCGCAGGCAAACCATCTGGACCTGCTGCCTTCCCTTTTTTCGCTTTGGCAATGGTCTGAAGTATTTCTGCCTCCAACAATTCCTCCTCCAGCAAAGACACCCCTTCCTCATCAAGTCTCTCTAACATCAATAATTGTATTCATTCATACATGATATTGGTTGCAGATACAGTGTTCGCGCATAGCTTGCAATCCTTCTCATTGACAACAGGGGGCATGATTTTAAATACATTTTGTTTGGTGATCTACAAAAGCATTGCTATGTATATGCATTTATATTGCTTGATGCACAGCTGTATTCTTGTAATAAAAATAAAAAAAGTTGTTTGTACATTTACACTTATTTACCGAGCTTATATCAAATGTGGTATCATACCCCTTATGAAGGACCTATAATGAGTACGAAATACATTTCATTTTCTGTCGTTCTAAACATTAATCACATGCCATGTCAAACAGCATTGTGGAACATGTTTTTTTCAACCTAAATTGGCAGTTTGTGTGCTCAAATTAAACATACTGTCTGCATACAAGATGGCTCTGATTAAAAGCTCACTGATGCAATTAAAATGCCTTGTTCATAGAATTAGTGACAGTTTTAGGACTGTGTGATCTCAATGGCTACAGGTTTTATGTAGATTATAACGCTAGAGTAGGCAGAGTCACTCTGGCACGCAGTTACCGTGGCTTTCCAATCCCACTTCCTCTAGCTTGAGCAGTGCCTGCAGGCTTGTTGACAGAGCTACAGCTGCTCCTGAGGAGATGGGCGCACCGTTGAAAAGCAGGTGCCAGTCAGATGATGCTGTGCACCCTCCTTTCTCTCCACATGGCCACGCTCCTCTACAAGAAGGCACGGCGACTGGTTATCCAACTGGAGAGAGGTCCACTGCTTTGACTACACACTGCATCACCACCTCTAGCAAGACAGGAGGGTGAGGACGTAAAACAGCCACCTGTGTGAGAAGGGGGATGCAGAGTACCACTAGCTACAGACCACATGTACAGCCTGAGTTCATAGCAGTGTGTCATACTTGTCACTGGCAGAACAGAACACACCAGCTCTCAGCTCCCACGAGAACCTGTTTGTAGTGTGCATGACTGCTGTCTGAAAGCAAATGTCTTTGTCTCCTAGTGTGTGTCCCTTTCTTATGTTAAACGAGTTGAAAATAGGCAAAATGTCCTCTCTCAGAATAACTGACACTTCAAATACTGGATGTCTGTCCTGTGGGCTCATCCAGTACATAACTGACACTGCAACAATGCAAATGATCAAAGTGGATAACCCACAGCCCCCAACTATGTATGCTAACTGCCCAGTGAACCAGAATGTGAATGATATTTCAACAAATAATGACTGATTTGGGCTGACCCCAAGCCTATTGAAGTATTATTGTCAAAAGCTCTGGCAAACAACTGAAGCTGTCTCTAGGCCAGACCTAAAAATGGCCCAACACACGAACCATGCCATGGTATGACTTGTGAGAATATTACATAGACAAAAGAAAAAAACACACAGGACAACAAGTACAAGTGTCAGCAATTATCAATATTCCATTCAAAAGAAGTGGAAAAAAAAAAATTTAACATAGCATGTACAAGGATAAATAGACTTATCACATAGATAAATTATCTGACTATATTTAAAATACTTAAACATTTTATATGGCTACTGTCTAAGGAACACCGCTAAAATAAATTTCAGAAATTCCTTGTATTGTATATTGACCCATAATCTTGCTAAACATTTACAAGTTAAGCTAAATATTGCAGAAAGAATCATACCTCATACTCGTAAGAACACAGATTATGCCACTATTAAAGCAATCACTTTGACTCCCAGTGAAAAATATATATTCACTGAAAAAAAACAAAGGTTTCAGTGAATTTCTATGTTTTTTTAATATAAAGTAATTTTAATGACTGTACGTTATTCCAACCCGCACCGTGCATGCACTTCGGCCGTGTGCTGCGGGGGTTGGTCCCAAGGCTTGGCCTTGCAGCCAGGCTTTACACCCAAGCCCTTATAACCACCTTATAACTATGGTCTTTGGACATGCGCAGCGCATGTTGGCCACAGGGGTCTGAAAGTGGGTGTATGAGTCTGTGGGTCTGAGTGGTTGCATGAGTGTCTGGGTGGGTGTGTGAGGGGGCGCCTGAGCCTCTGAGTGCATGTATGAGTGAATGAATTAGTATATGAATGAGTCTGTTTTTTTTCTTTCAAATTTTTCCATAATCACGAATATTTTGCAAATAATTTGCGGAAATTCATAAAAATCCTCAAATGTTTATGAATATAGCATGCCGTGATGCAAAATTATATTAAACTTCTAATTTGCCCTGAAGCACACCTATATCAAACACCTGGGGTCAGGGTACCTTCACCCATGACCCCTTATGCCACTTTCAATTAGAATTTTCACCCCCGGGGACCGTGTCCGTGAAATAAAATAGCGGTTGCAACTTTCTAGTCAGATTGTGGTCAGCCAATTGCAATGCTTCTTTTCGCATGCGTTTTCGGGAAAATTCGCACATTTAACGAAATATTAGAGGCCAGAGATATACAATTTTATTTGTCCTTAAATATCTCCTAAACTACTGAACAGATTCACACCAAATAACAACAAGCATTTGCAATGCAACGGGTCTCGCGTTTGCTCATGTTAGAGCTGATCGCGTTGTAAACTCCTAACCCGACTTTTCATCTATCGGCAAAAGTGCTTTTATGTAGGTAACCCGAAAAAGTGAAATTAACTGTGTAAAGCGCTCGACTTCTGCTAAGCGAAATCACGCTAGGAAAATAGAGAAAAAGTAGTCCACGATCCGACAGAAAACAGCGAGCCTCGCATGTTTTCTGTACTTGGTCGCTGCGCTCGAGGAGGGCTAACCACCGGAAAAGGCATGACGTGTACATGCCTTCCACTAATGAAAGCAAGCAGATTTTACTAGGCAAGCCCACGAACCAATGAAACACACTGACATGACGTCGACAGGGCTCCGAGCCCTTTTCTAATAACTAAAGCGTCTCGCTGCGATACGCATGTGTGAGCGCATGCAACGCAGGCTCGACCCTAAAAAGCACAACCTGCATACTGGCAGCTTGCTTTCTGCCAAATCTGGTGTAATTCCGTCCTGTGTTTCCGGCTGTAGATGTGTTGACAGGTCCTATGGGAATTAACATGGGAACTGCAACGTTTTTTTACCCCCTTTTCCTCTTCTCCATCTTGACAGATTACCCCGAAACTACCTGCGCGCAACAAGAATCACCGGTCCACTTTTTTGTGAAAATTTCGTGAAGATTCGTCAAACAGTGCCAAAGATATAGGCAAGTCAAAAAACTATTTTTCTATGGAAATATTGTCCTAACAATAACTACCTACTGGCAACTGCCAGTAGGTAATTATTAATATGTATATATAGATATATATATATATATATATATATATATATATATATATATATATATATATATATATATATATATATATATTCACTGAAAAAAAACTTTATAGCTAGGTTAATGTTTTACCCATACAAAAACCATAGAAATTCAGCAATTATAATTATACTTACAGTTATACTTATGCTAAGAAATTATAACTTCCAGCCTAAATTTACTTAACAGCAAGAGTTATAATGTCTTCAGATAAGTATAACCTATAAGTATAACTACAACTGCTAAATTTCTATGTTTTTGTATTGGTAAAACGTCAACCTAACTATGATGTCCCTGTAGTCTTTCTTTTTTCAGTGAATTTCCTTTTTTTTTTACATAAAGTCATATCTAATTACTGCAAATTAATGCAACGACAGCTGCCAACCCCACCACATACTCCCACAGCTGTGTGCAGCACGTTTTGTGGTGTGAGTAGGTTTTTTTTCATAGTTTTTTCCATAGTTTTTTGGTCCACAGATCTTTTGCTAGCTTACATGGGAGGGCTGTGCTGGGCGCCACTGTGGATTCGCGAAACCACGGATCATACCAAAAAAAAAAATACATTGGGCAATCTTTCCCCCATGAGTGGCTCCTCAGGGACCACTCTGCCTCTCCTAAGGGGTCAGAATAACTGCATCCTATCCCCCTATGTCAGTTTTTTCCTATTTTTTCCCTCCCCCTGGCCCGATGCAAGAAAGAAAACGGCAGCCACAGCTATCCTCTCAGTTGCAGCTAGCCAATCAAAGTCTTGCTTTTCCCCTGTATCCGCGGATCCTCCATGAATGGACCTGAGAAGGGTCTGCATCCCTAGATATTTATATTTCTTCTCCTTTAATATCTCCAAAACTACTAAAAGCATTTACACCAAATTACAGAAAGGCTCTTTCTGGACCAGGAGCTAGGTTTCTGCACAATTTGGTGTAAATCTGTCCAGCAGTTTGGGCTGTAGTCATGTTCAAAATCCTAATGGGAAATTGTATTGGAAAACAAATTTTTTAACCTCCCCTTTTTCTCAAACTCTGTTTGACAGATCACCCCATAACTTTCCATGCAGAACTATACAAGGCAGGGTACTTTTATTTGCAAATTTTGTGAATGTTGGAACGGGGGTCATTAGTTGTGTAGCCTGCACAAGTTATTGGGTCCGCACACGACCACCACTGGGAACCAAACACCCCATTGTAGCGCTTGACTCTCATAGGGTAACGTTGCTGAGCAGCCCAAGGCTTACTCAAAGAAGGTGGTGTGGGCTAGTAATTCTCATTCACGAGCACACAAGCATGGCACTCAATAAATGACTGTCCAGCCTGTGCTTTTTCATTTGATAAAGTAAAAGTACATTTATTACACACACACACTACTCAATACTATGCAACATTTTACAAATATACACAAATTGATGGAATTACCATTGGATGACATTGTGTAATCGCTAATGTCTCCCCGTAGTAGAAATACAATCCAACAACCCACGCAGCAAAACAATCCCTGATATCCTAATGCAGCATATGCCTATAATGTAGAGAGAAAGCACCATAATCTGACAACTAAGCACATTTACAGTAAAAGAGAGTGGGTATCAGTCTCATTACGCAAATCAGCATTATCAGAAACACATAAAGACATGTTTAAATATTTTAAACAGTAAAGATTACTTTTGGGTTAGCCTGGTGTAACATCATACACTTGATTAATCTGGTGTAATACAACCCTGCACCCCTAGAGACAGTGAAGTCACACAAACCAAGAACAATAGTTCTAAAATGCTGGTGCTTTACATTTGGTTGTAACTCTTGGGGTTATAGTTCCTTTGTCCCACCCAACCTAGGGTGGGGGACATAAACTTGGCATTGAGTGGACTCTGTGCTGTTCCTGCAGCTCCCCCTGACAATGGGCACTTGCTTGGTGGTAACCCCATCTTCCTGGGGCTGCCAGGAGCTGAGCACTGTGTTCTGGACAACTTGGGTCCCGCAAGGCCTTATGGGCCATATGCATATTTAATGAGTGGCTCTCCCGCTGTGCTGGGGAAAGCCGCTTGGAGTTTCTTCTTGCGGCCTTGCGCAGCTTTTCTGGTGTCCTGGGGGGATTGCAGCGCGGGGAGCCCACCCCTGGCTGCCCTCATGACCGACGGAGTGTCTGGTCTCCTTGCTCCAGCCTAGTCTTTCCCCCAACTAGGCCTCAGGGACAGTAAGAGGGCCAGCTTACCTGGCCTGAGCCTCGCTGGGCCTGAAGTCCTTCAGGGGCCGAGTCCCTGCCCCAGAGGGCAGTTCTTCTTTCCAGTTGTCCAGGACGCCCGTCTGCAGTTTCAGTGTCCAGCAATGAAGCACAGCTAAGAGAGACAGCTGTCCCCTGTGCAGGACCTTTTAATTGGGGGAGGAAGTGTCCAGCAGACCTGTACCACTGGCCAATCAAGATATGCCACATCATTTCCTTGCCCCTGTCCCCTCCTTCCTGCACAGACTTCTGGGATAGCTCAAAGATGGCGTTGTCCAGGAGCTTTGGCCACAAGTGCTCTGAAACTCAGCCCCTTCTTCCTAACATTCCTTTCAGGGCTTCTCCACCCATTTCCTGGCAGGGGCTGACAGCTGGCTGATTGATGCAAGGCCCTGCTCAGGTAGCTGGATAGAGCAGTAATTGACCCTAATTCTGAGCTGAGCCAGAGAAAGATGACATTCCTGGATGACCCAGAAGTTGTACAACTATGCCTTTGTAACCTACTGCATCATTCTTTTCATACAGGTTACAGTGTACATTGGTGTGACTCTGGTCTCTGTGGGCCCTAGGGGACCTGAGTTATGCCCTAGGCCACTCTTCCCTTTTGACATTGAATGGAGTGTCCCTACAGTGAAAAGACAGTAAGCACACTGATGTTCATATGTACTAGAGTGTCCCTACAGTAAAAATACAGTAAGCACACTGACTATCCCTCCTCTGTGTACACCCATCTCATGGGGTCTACTCCAGGTCACCACTCTGCATAGATCCTTCCGCGCCAAGATCCCTAAGCGCAGTTCTTGGGCTATGCACACCAGGAACCCTCCCCGCACAGCCCTCACAGGATTGAAACATGCATGTGCTCACATGATCATGTGTAACCAGCCCGGGGCCTCCTACACTTGATGCGCCACATCAGCCTTTCCTTAGCAAGGCAGCGCCGGTGGTCACATGCGCAATCCATTTTATCATGAGTTTACTGTGGGGGTCCCTGACTAGGAGGCTCCCTCACATTAAAAGGTAAAAAACCGGGTGGTTAAAAAGCAAAAAATTCAGGGCAGACAAAAATGATCAGAACCATCCTCCCACAGTGAAAATTCATCAAATGTCATCAATGTTATTAGCAAACCAAAGAAAACGCTTTGTCTATGGGAACTAGGTCCTAACTATAACTACACAATGGAGATAGATAGATAGATAGATAGATAGATAGATAGATAGATAGATAGATAGATAGATAGATAGATAAATAGATAGATAGATAGATAGATAGATAGATAGATAGATAGATAGATAGATAGATAGATAGATAGATAGATAGATAGTCTTATGTCCTATTTGAGTTGAAATCACTATACATAAAAAAGGTATGCAACAACATGAGAATAAACAATATAACATTACAACCAGCTAGGGCCAAGTAGCGTATAAGTAGTGAAATCAAGAAACATTGTAAAGTCAATAAAAAAATAGTGTAAATATAGATTGTGGTTGCAAGTAAACAAAGCAGCACTGAGCTTTTCATACAAGAATGCCTTCGGTAAGACTGCGTTCAGTAAGGCCCCATTGCATTCTAGCAGATGTAGCCCTTCCATCCTTATTACCTTTTTCAATCTTCATTTAGCAGTAAATAATGATCAATTTTTAGTGACATTATGATTTAATTTAGACATTTATCACAGTGTATCACTAAGGTAACCTCTTGACGCCATTTAGTTTCATTCGCATTAAAGCTCTTCAGTAGAATTTAACTTTATTAGGTGACGCTGACTTTAAATGTTGCAGAATAATTCAGATGGTAAAATACCCAAGGACCTTTGCCAGGAAGGAAATCGACCCCTTAGTGCATATCAATGGCCCACAGAGGCAGAGTGTAATAGTGTACAAAATGTCCTTGATCATGACTGGGAAAAAGGTTTTTACAGGAGCCCAGCAGCATCATCTGTCATACAACGATAAAATTCTAAACAGCAGCAGAAAGTCTGAACGTGCTGAATGAGCCAGAGAAAGTTTGAGTCCAGTGGATACATATTTCCAAAATGTAACATCAACAGCATTCTAATATAACTGAATTAGCTGATCACTTTAATAGGATTTCAAGTAACATTTGTGGTGGACATAATCAGGTCACTGAAGGTTACTTCTTAGCTTTAATAATAAAGATGTCAAAACCTTTCAGCAGTAGCAGACACAATGCTGAGATATTTTGATAATCCCCACTGGTGCTGAAGTCACCAGACTGCCTTTCGGAGTGGCCCGACTGAGAGGGCAGTGCTCTCCAGGGCCATCGATCCAGCCATGAAAACAGACTACGTGCCAAGTGGCCTACTCCTCCATTAGCTAATTTATACAAAAAACAGCAGAGCAAAGAGATAGGGACAAGAAAATCATTTTGTAGGACAGAAAAGCTGATTTTGAAATTGCGCTGGTTTCTCCTTAGTGTATTTGTGCACATGCACCAAAGAAACGTTGTATCACCCTCTACGTTGACTTGGAATGCGAAAAAAGGAGCCTTAGCAATATGGATTCTGAGTTAAGGCAGTACTTAATTTGTGCTTGTTGTTGTGCTGAGCACCGACACTTACCTTTTGAGGGCCGGCGCTTAGCTTCTGCCTCAAGCATTTGCTGCGAGCAAAAGACACATTTGGGAAAGACGGAGGAAGAGAAAAACGAAAAGGTGTCACAAAGGTAGAAAGCAGAAAGCTGCTAGAGTGAGATCAAGGGACAGGGAGTGGCTGTAAATGGATTGAAGAGGCCAGAGATGGCTTCAGGATTACGCTGGCTGCTTCAGTATTCCGTGCTCGCACATTTAAATGCAGCAGCTGCGTGTTTAAAACGAGGGCTTTGGGCACCGGCACGTTTTTCTTTACAGATTAAGCACGGAGTTAAGGTGAACCATATCTCTGTTTCTGACAGCGAGGTCGGAGGTGCACCTTTCCCTTTCTGTACAGCATGGCATGCCTCCTAGACACCACACCGCAGCACATAAGAGCAATTAATGCTTCCATCAAAGGAGCACTGCTGGCTAGTAAGTGGAAATCTGTGGAGAATTAGAGCATGTGAAAGGGAGAAAAACGGCTTTTTGTCTGTATATGAGTTTACATATTTAGGGGGTCATTTTGACCTTGGCGGACGGCGGAGGCCGTCCGCCAAGGTACCGCCGCTGAATGACCGCACTGCGGTCAAAAGACCGCGGCGGCCATTCAGACATTTCCTCTGGGCCGGCGGGCGCTCTCCAAAAGAGCGCCCGCCGGCCCAGAGGAAATGCCCCTGCAACGAGGACGCCGGCTCAGAATTGAGCCGGCGTAGTTGCAGGGGTGCGACGGGTGCAGTTGCACCCGTCGCGTATTTCAGTGTCTGCTTAGCAGACACTGAAATACTTTGCGGGGCCCTCTTACGGGGGCCCCGCGACACCCCCTACCGCCATCCTGTTCCTGGCGGGAGACCCGCCAGGAACAGGATAGCGGTAGGGGGTGTCAGAATCCCCATGGCTGCGGAGCGCGCTCCGCAGCCATGGAGGATTCACAAGGGCAGTGGTAAACCGGCGGGAGACCGCCAGTTTACCCTTTCTGGCCGCGGCTGAACCGCCGCGGTCAGAATGCCCTCGGGAGCACCGCCAGCCTGTTGGCGGTGCTCCCGTGGTCGGTGACCCTGGCGGTCACCGGCCGCCAGGGTCAGAATGACCCCCTTAATGTTGTAAGGCAGGTGTGGACCCATCCCATTCATGGGGTGCCTCTGGATGGGTGTATTTGTGCCTGCTTCCAGGTGTGTATCTATGGGACTGTAACTTTCTGTGTATCCGTGCTCCCATGTGTGTGTTTTGGGATGTGCATCTCTTTGGGGGTGAATGTTTCTGTGTACCTCTGTGAATCTGCATTGGTAGTTGGGATCGCATGTATGTATGCTAGTATGCATTTATATGTGTTTATGCATATATTCACTTGGATTGCGGCTCGGAAAAATTAGCATAGTAACGTGTGCTGCATGTAAGTATCTTTATCTTAAAACAGAAAAGGCAATGTAGTATTTAACTGATAACATTAATATTGTGGAAGCTGCCAAGGAAGTGTGGATATCTTTTACGAGGCCTTACCAGAGGGTAATTTTTTTTTATGCTCCGGTGGTGCAGTGCACTAGGCAATATTTATAAGGCCACACAAAACCACCTTGTGTGGCTTTTCATGAACTTGTAAATATGGACCCCTTTCACGCATAACACTGTGTGAGAGGGGCGTTCCAAGGGTGTTGCTTGGGGTTTTCCCACGCAACACCTATGGAACCCGGAGGAATGTGACACATTCCCAGATTTACAAGTTTGGGAAAGCGTCAGATTTTGACGCCACCTCAGTACTGACTTAAGAATGACACAACGGGGAGAAATATATTTACTTCTGCATGTTATTTCCTCTTTCTATGTGTGCCGCCTTCTGCAGCACACATATAAAGAGATAAACACCTCTTGTGATTGTGTTTGTGCAGGAAGGTGTCCCTTCCTTCAGAAAAAAAATCATCCTGTAAAGCAGGCATCCTTGCACCATGGTGCAACGGTGCCTGCGTCAGTGCTATATAACAAAAAATGTTTTGGTCATTCTGGGGGAAGGGTATGAATTAACCTCCACAACAGTTTGGAGGTCGAAACATGGACATTGTATTAGAAATTGTGGATTGACTTGAAAAATTCACCAGGCTCACATTACCTATGGTTATAGGTGCTTATTTGAGACATCATGCTTTTAACCACATTTTGGTTTTAGTTTTCATGTATATAGCACTGCAACACTTATACTAACACAAAATTCACTCACACTGCACCGTTATACAGGAGCACCTCTATTACTTTACTTTAATTTTTGAATGAATTTAAATTTCTAATAAATGTGATATATTACTCACAAACCACATCGGTACAGAAAGTTCTTTATGGTACAACCACTGTCGTGGAGGTTAATTCATATCCTTCCCCCAGAGGGACTAAACCATTTTTGTTATATTATTCACTTACCCTTACTTACTTGATTCACCTTTTGTGTGTCTGATGTAAAGCCCTAAAAGGCCAAAGGGATGCCCAGACATGCACACCTTGCTCACTGTTGCACTGGAACCAAGCATTACTTCTCTTCTATCTAAAAAACATTGGCCTTATTTATAGGCGCTACGTTTGCCATCGTGATTTAGATATACTAGAGATCTGCTACATATATAAGATAGATTTAGACATCACCACTAGCATGGCAGTTCACAAAATAATGTCCAAGGCAGTAGTTTGTTTATGAAAAAGAAAACCTATTGACATCAACAGCTGGGATATTTCTCCCAGGTGTGGGAGTCATTATTATTTTCTCTCATCACCACCAGGGTTTACCTGGCTGTGATGGACAGAAAAAAGGACAACTGGGCTTCCATTCTAAATAGAGTGATTGATCAGATGCCCCTACTCTAATGGCCCATCCTCCGGCGGGCACTTGGAACAAGTTTTACAATGGTGGCGCCAGTGGGGGCACCGTCATTGGAAAACTGACTTTCCATTCAACTCAATAGTGAATGGGTGGACAAAGGGATTGACAGACCGGGTGCAATGTCGCATTTGTGTTGTCCTTGATCATTTACAATCAGAAACTATTTTTACAATGTTGAGGTTAAGGGATGCATATAACCTTGCCCACATCAAGGAGAAGGTTGAGAGGAAGATGGTTTTCAACATAGGAGCCACTATGGATTCTTGGTATTGCCCTTTAGCTTTGGTATGCTTCTACGGCATTCTAACACCTGACTAATGAAGTCTTCATAGATGTATTGATTCCTATATCATTGCATTCTTAGTTGATTGTTTTTTTTTCTTCAAAGAATCTTACAGAAGCTAGGAAACATGTAAAAGACGTTCTTTACAGAAGACATCACTGTATCTATGTCTAAGTAGAGAAGTGAATGTTGGGGTCCTCCTCTGTGTCCTTTTTAGGAATCCTGAAAACTGCTCATGGGATTACAATGGATGTAGCAAAAATAGAAGAAATTCTACAATTGTACACTGCAACTTTGATGAGTAAAGTAAAATAATTGCTTGGGTTTTCTAACTTCTATAGACCATTATTGTACTCCTGTTTGGAGATTTTGGCTCTGTTGCACATGTAATGAAAAAGAATATTCCATTCAAATTGGTTCCTCAGCAAGAAACAACTTTTGAAACTCTGAAGAAGGCACCACTGCTCCCATTATATGGCTCCACAATTATGTCTTGCATAATTTAGTAAATATACATGCTTCAGCTGCCACTGTAGGAGCCATTCTATAAAAATAATACATACACTGATTCTTTCCATTTAGTAGCACTGTATCCCCAATGTTTATCAGAATTGAAACAACAATGTTCAATCTATGACAAAGACCGTCTAGCAAGGGAGGATGTTTTTTCTCACTGGAAGAATTACTTGGAAGGAGCCACTAAATACATTACATTTTTGGACTGACCACAAAAATGCTTGCTTCTTGGAATCCTTGTGCTGTGCCAGCCACCATCATGTTAGATAGATGCTATTCTTTTCTTGTTTCCATTTCAATATTAGTTATCGTTGATTGCATTGTCATGGAAAGGCTGATGCTTAATCATGGTTGGAAGATAGTGTTGAAGAGGCACATAATACACCCACGGGAGGTTCCTCCATTAGGGCGGAGGAGCGTTGCCCTCCCCACCAGGAACAGCAACTGCAAAACCCTTACCAGAAAATGATCAAAAAAGAGTTTATGATTATTTTCTGGAAAAAGGGACGGGGCCATGGGGGTGACGAGCAGTGAGGGGGAGTGCAAAGCCTGCCAGTCTCCCAGTCTGCCTGAGAACGCCATGGCTGGGTGCTCCCAGCCATCCTGATGCATCTCTGAGCAACTTCAGGATTGGCCGCAGGGCAGGCTGGGAGCCAGTACCTGCAGCGCCAGAGAGGAAGCAGAGGAGACGGAGGAGTGGATTGGCACGCGGCTTTCAAGTAAGTGGTTTTATTTGATGCTTATTCCCCCCCCCCTCTCCCTCCACACGTCGCCCCGCTCCTCCCCCGCTCCGCGACCCACGACTGAATACACCTTATATTCTTGTGGTGCACAATACAGACAGTCTTTCCAACCTGAGATAAAACAGGCACAACAATCAAGCCATAAAGAAGCATGCTTGGTACAAGAAAAACCTAGATATACATTCCTTCGTCTCCTTTTTGAGAAAATATTCTTTGCTGGTGCCACAATGACCCTATGGCAGGAGATCCATCATGTTGAGGTACTGTGGATTTAATAGACGTCAGTTTCTGTGGCCCATATTGCAACAAGATGTTAAACAATATATACAAACCTGTGTAGATTTTATCCAAACTGGAAAAAGTCAAACAAAACCTATGGGTCTGTTGGTGCTTCTTCCAATTCTCTTGAAACATAGCCCAGGATATCATATTTGGAATTAACACCTTCAAACTATTGTACTGTACTTTTAGTACTAGTGGATGACTTCACCAAGGTGGCCCAATTCCTTACCCTTCTTCTTAGCTATAAGCTCCATCCCCGGCTACAGTGTTTCAGAAAATCTTTGTTTGTCTCCAGTCCCCACCAAATATTATTGTGATGGATAGGGGCACACAATTCACTTCACAATCTGAACTTATCTTTTGAAAGCATTATAGGTTGCAGGCCACAGTTTCAGCAGTTCTCATAAGTCTGACAGAATAACAGAGGGAGTAAATAAAGCCATTGAACAATACTGGTGATTTCTCACTGAACATCAATTTAATTTTTTACCAGATTTGTAGGAGCTGCTAAGCCCTCACAGCCCCCAAGAGGCCCAATCCTGACTGTGGGAAGGTAAGATGCTTGATCCTACCTTTGGTCACAACGATGAAATATGGCATGATTTACTTCTAATTTTCACCTACATGTGAAGGCACGAGTGTGGCGTGCTTTCTCACCTATGCTTAATCCACCAGTGTGTGCACACCGACACCTGCTGTTACCAGAATATGTTTGGTCCACTGTGTTTACTTGATATTTGTTCTCTTTTGATTTCCTCACTGGTCACCTTTTGGAGGAACCATTTAAGGTACATTGAGATGTAGGCACATATGCTATGAGAGCTATCCTACTCTCTTTCCTGAAGAAACACCACTAAATCCGTAAGGACTAACCAAGGCATGAAACATGTCGACCTTAGACAGAGCTTTCGTTAGGACTTAGTGGATCATAATTTCTGGCCCTTTTCTAATTTGTTTTAAATCTTGGCATAGTTCCTAAAGCTTACAGTAAAACTACGGCACCAGTATCTATATCCAAATTTAACTTACACTTTTTCCAGTCCTTCACTTTTTCCACACACTGGGACAGACTTTACGTGCTCAGTATCAGGTGGCACCTACTGAAAAGATATCTGGCAAAGAGCCCTCTTGGTCCGGCAAGGAGAAAGCCCATTGATGAAGCATGCCACCTAATGGTGCGTGAGGGCACTAGCTCCTAAAAAGCAAACACTTTAGGTGACCTAGCTTCCCTCTCTGAATGAGTATTGAGGATTTTCACAAATGGAACAGTGTACTTATATACTTTTTTCTTCTCACATATAGACTTCATTGCAATGTCATTCAACATCTCATTTCTGCAAAACCTCGAACAAGAAGCATGCTGATAAAAACTGAAAACTAGTCTCTCCTTACAAAGTAGGAGATTCTGTGTTACTTTAAACTTAATCCCTTAGCTCACCTAGTTTTCATGCCAAATTTGAACTTCTCTATCTGGACCTATTAATCCTTGGCTGTTTGACTGACCTTACCTTCTCAGTAGAGGAGCCATCCAGTTTTCAATGTTTCAGAATGAAACCTTCTCACGCTGTGCCTCTGTGGAACATTCTTCCTCTGACCCCAGTGTTGGTGGATGGTTCTGTGGAATGCAAAGTTGACTCCATACTTCATGCCATGGTCCACCAGGGACAGCTACATGGAAATACATGGGAATCCTACATGCACCGCATTGGTTTGGGCACTTCATGCTTGCTTTCCAGCTGAGCTAGGGGGCCTTAATGGACTGAGGTGACTAACAGAAAGTATGCCATGGCTAGGGCCTCAAGGACATCCTTTATCTCATATGTGATGTGTCATTTCAGCAGTTATCAGAAAGTTACCTCCCAACTACAGCATGGAGTACATTTCGGCACAACGGATAACTCCAAATGCCAGGCAATGTGGTGCCTATCACATAGGAAATGCAGTGGTCAACATACAGGAGACATATAAAAGGTGGGAAGATATCTTAAGAAGGGAAGGCTTACATCCACAAGAAGATGTAAAAGGAGCTCTCCTGCACTCCGATATGGTACTCACAAGTGCTATTCAGAATGTGAAAATAGCCTGACTTCCTCTTCTGTAAGGCTGGCATGCACATTCAGTCAGTGTCTGGCAAAAGTGTGTGTTGGCAGATTTACTAGCTTGAGGTTTCGTTTGCACTTTGCCTTTCCCTGTATTATGGACCTTTGCTGTTTTCTTTGCTTCCTTCTCTTGGTTTCCCATTTTTGGGGATTTCTTCCCTCTATTACTTTGCTTCAGTGTACCTTCAAACCTTTCTTGATGACCTGCTGTTATTTGTCCTTCTAGGGACAATCTCTTTTGGGTTTCTTGCCACCTTGTAGACCAGGAGAGGTAAGTGTATTAAACGCAGCCTACAATGTTTAATCTCATTTTGCTGTATTGCATTTATAATAACTATCGTCTTTCCTCAGTTTCTAGCTCTCCACTAGTGACAGCTATGCCAGTAAGTGGTTCATTTCCAATCTTTGTTGGTATGCAACCTTACAAGTACTCCTATTGTGAGTATATTTGCTATATAATTGAAGTTTATTATTTAAATGTGAATGTTTGTATATATTTTTTGACTGGGCTCTTATTTTTCAATTTTTGTTTTTAAAACTGTCGGCCCATGCTAGAATATATAAGTGTCCTGATGATGACCCCAAATCAATCAAGAGTTCAAACACTATACACACACTACCTAGTAGACCAGAAATGTACTGCTAAGCAAAGCTTGGCAGGATTGTTGTGTCAAGCCTGTCCTGATGCATTTTTTATGGCATTTGTCTTGTTGTGCCTTCTATACACATGTAAACTACTTGTTTTATTGAGCACTTTGTGGTCACTGTCAGCAATGATCATATTTGTTTCATATTATAATGAATTATTGGAATGCTTTGAAACATATATAAATTAATTTGTCTGTCCTTAGAAAAGGAAACATTTTTCGGTGTTTTTCGAAAGTACAGACTTTTATTGCTAAACAAGCTGAACAATGTATGGTAAAATCGAGACATAATATATTAAATGATATCACAGCAAACCATAACAAACAATTTGGACGTGTGTTGCATTTTAACTGAAAATTAAGAGTGCAATCATCAGTAATGTCGGTTCAAAAATGCCCAATTGGGGGTGGGGCACTAATAAGACTCTTCATGGTTTCCTCCAGAATGGTGTTTTGTCTTATTTTTCTCACTCTATCAACTTTGTTGTTCTTGAGTTCATTATTCTCATTTTCTTTTTTTTCTTTTTTTATGTTGAATTCTGTATCCTAGGTGTCCCTATTGTTGAGTGGTCCTGCTAAGACCATATGTTCAACTAGGGGTCGAAATGTTTTCAACTAATAACAAATGAACCATGTATTGGATCCTCTGATTGTTAAGAGGATCTTACGGACATTGGGATTGAGGTCATTTGTTTAAGAAATTGGAAACCTATTTTTTTCCTTTCCTTTTATAATTCTTTGTTGTACACTACTGTTTTGTAATGGTTGTGGGTTCCAGCTCAGATGGGACCCAATTTAGATATATTATTACAAATTTATGTCGTTTGTTTTCTCAAAAACATTGTCTGTACAATCATCATTGAAGGTGGCATTTGAGTCTTCCTTACCACATCCTACCACAATTTTTGTCCTTGCGACTGTGCTTTCTTTTCAATTGAATATTCATTAGTATCTCTCCAATAAGGACAATTGTTTTTTTGCAAATTGAGGTAGATACAGTGGCATCATGCACCCTTTGATGCTGAGTAACATTAAAGAATTTACCCATCTCCAACCCTCATCCCCTCAGCAACCTTGTACTTTCCATTGAGGGCTAGGAGCGCTGGTAATGAGTGGAGCACTACATGAAGTATGCTGTTTTCTTCCTGCTGCTGTCTTCATGACCCTGATGCCGGGGACTGCAAGGACAGTGCTAGTTATTACAAAAGGGCAAGTAAGGGAAAGCAGTCTACCCCAGGCCATTGTATCTTCATGCTGCTCTCATGACCGCTAATGAAACTCACATATTATTTTTATAATATAAAGGAGCACTTACTGTTCCATCTTGCAACCATTCTTGGAAATTGTCCTTTCCTGGCTTTGGGGGTCCTTTGGTGTCATTAGATTGTGCAATAATCCAGTCCACCAATATAGCCTCCAGTTCCAATTTATATTTTTCGTCAATTTTTTGCTGCACCTCTCGACTCAAACCGTAACTTGGTCCTCTGTTGGCCATTTCTGCAAAAAAGAAAATATCACTCAAAGTGGGTACACAATATAACCTGCCCTCTATAGTTGCATATGACATGAGTATAGCTCCTTCCATACAAAAATGATAATAAAAATGAAACGTTCATTAAAAATCTCATATACATACCATGCAGCAACACCCCAACGTTTACCATGGAATCCCAAGCCTGAATCAATGTGCATAAGTGAAAGCTGCATACAAGTTTTCACCCATGAACGCTACCACTGTAGCTTCATTGAGTAGACTAGCAATCGGAATATTGTCTCAAAACATGTTTAATAACTACAGACTCCTCCCTCTCCCACCCCTTTAGGGTACTTTACCACTATGCTGTTGTTCTATTGAAGCAAGTAAGTAAATAAAAAGGTATTGCTAAGACAGGGCTCAACTGCTTTCTGGCTACGTTCGTGCTATAGAAATTCCATAAGCTTACATACATGCATTCATGTTCAGTAAACCATTCTTCTGCATGTTATCTTTGTCGAATTGTTTTTATTTTTGTTAGACCTGACTTGAATGTATAATGTGCCACTGAATTTGTTTATCACTTTAAAATATTCACCAAATGTATTGCTTTTGATTGCATAAGGTCTTATAAAAGCAATTGCAGCATGAAATAAAGGGCTAAACATACAACCTGGGTCTCACCAGCAGGGAGAATGTGACACTATTTCTGTATTTTGAAACTTTTGGGATGATTTCTGGTATTGTATATGTTTAGGAAATATTATATAGTGCGTACAAGCCCCGTGGGTGTCCTAGCACGTTATGTAGAGCCATTGCATTGAAGGCATGACGTGCAAACTCAAAATGATGAAATATTAATAGGTCAAATAGGTAATGAGTGACATATTAAGGGGAAATACAAAATGTTTAGTGCTTGCAGTCAAGCAAAATAAACAGTGATCATAGCTATATCCAGAGAGGTCATGCCAAATGGCCAACTGAAGTGGGAAGAAGTGGATAAGGAAGGATATATAAATACATATTTTAAAAAAATGGATTGAAACAAACGAAAGCTAAAAATAACAACATTTTGAATTGTGATAGGGAAACGGGGGTTAAGGTGAAGCAGTGGCACATGTAACGAAAGGTATAGGTAAAGAAATGTGCTGAACAGAATGAGTATTTGTTCAAAGTTGGTGTTGCTATTTGGTATTTCAGAAGAGATATTTCGGACATAATAATCGCAAATTCAGCATAAACTATGCAAAATTAAATTCTGATAGGGACAGGAAAGTCATGGACTTCAGCGAAGTGCTGGATCAACGACCAGGGAATGCAAGACAAATTTCACATCTTGGTGTACACTTCTCACACTTGTCTGATCCACTAACTTACACGCAAATACTGTATGCATGTGAAGAGTATTGATAACTCAATAAATATGCCTGAGTATTTTCGCTTCTCTTGTTATGCTGAATTCCCCTCAAAACATTTGAGGCCTGATTCACAAAGGTTTATCTGCGACCAACCCTTGTAGATGTCCTAAATTCCAGAAATAAGTCAGGAATACTCTGGTTGATTTATTCCTGAAATTATGGGCAAACCATGAGCACGATAAAATTAAGTGACACCTTCCCTTACACCACCCTTGTGAAACAGGCCCTTGGAGTTCTATCATACAGGATATTCAATTAGATAAAAATAGAACAATTCAATATTCTTGGCATCTCTTTCAAAGACCTGCTGCTTTCTAAGGACTTGGGCTTCGGAATACAGAGTAGCATTCATAAATGCTCTATTACTTACCAGTAATCTTCATTACTCCTGGTCCCATTCATAACACTTGAGATATCTCTATCTTCAGGACAGAAAAAGAATAAAGCAATGCTGGGAACCCTACACCCTTCCCCCGCCGCCAGGATTACTTGAGGCGTACTTACCCAGCATTCCATCTGAACTCCCAAGCCCCACAATGAAGGCAGTCATGTGGGAGGGAGGTAGGGGCATAATGAATGGGACAAGGACAACAGGACCAGGAGTAATTAAGATAAGATTACTAGTAAGCAACAGCACACTATCCACTGGTCCCCTGTCCTTGTCCCATTCATAACATTTGAGAATACCATAGCCGGGAACCCGGCCTTCATAAGAAAAATACAGCACCAGGACAGAGGCCACCCCAAAATAAAAGGCAGCGCTCATAGGAACAAGCCTAGACAGCCTAGGACAAAAGAGGAGGAGACAGCCTAGGAACCCCTCAGCCACAAAACAGGGCACAACCCACATTCTAGGCAGTAAAAGACCAGTCACAAAATGAAGCCCAAGCAGCAAAAACACCTGAGGGCAAATCTTCCCTGGGGGAACAATCTCCGAACTGTACCAGTAAGAGGAGCCAGAGAAAGAGCATGCCAGCACCACCAACCACCTGACCCCATGGCCACGTGACAAGAGCAGAAAGCCCCTAGATAGAGTACCCAAAAGAAACAAACAAGAGACTGCTGGACCAAAGGACTGTGACCATACCTACGCAAAAAATCATGACCATTACCCTACTGGAACACGGAACAACCCAAGAGGTACCAGGAACCGACCCTCACCCTTGTAAAAACCAGTGCAGAAAGCAGGCAACAGGAACACCCCAAGGACATGAGAAAGTACCACAAGGGAGCAGCCAGGACAAAAGAAGAACAAAGAGGAATCAATAACTGGTGATGTAAGTATCCCAAACATACAGACCTAAATACTTCCTTCCAAGACCACAGTCCATCAAGGTGAGCAGGAGACATGGAGAACCACAACCCACCAGAAAAAACGAAACAAGAAACAAAACCCTAACATTGCCAAGCGGCAAAAGGGAGGACACCCAAAAGACCAACACCAGATGTTAGACTCCAAGAGAAAACTAAGGTCTTCGATGAGCCCCCCAAAAAACACAAGCCCAACCAGAGCCAGGGAAATCCCACAGCTCCAATCGACCCAGCGAACAATCAGGGGAGAAACCCTAGACCAGGCATAAACACCAAAACACTCCAACTGTTGCAGAACACCCTGACCACAGACATCAGGAACAGCAGGGGGCGAACCTGCCAGCAAGCCCCTCCCCCCCCCCCCCACACACACACACAGGTGCCACCATGGCGGCCCAGAAAAAGGCACCCAGCACAGCCAAACCTCCCTGATCCAAAGACGGGGCAGGCAGAACACAGGAACCACAAAACTGGAAACGAGCACCAGAAACCAGAAATACACCCCACGCTGAACCCCAGGCAGAAAACAAGGGGCAGAGGACAGGAGGAACAGGGTCAACCACCAACAGGGGAAACTGCAATCAACCCAGGCCCGTGGAGAGAGTGACAGGCTCCCAAAACCACTCAACAGCACATCCCAAGGACCCAAACAGGCCCAAACCCAACAAGTGGCATGAAATGTACAGCCAAAGGGAACCCGGGGTCCGGACACCACAACAGGGACAGAAGTGACGGCAACCCAACCAGAAAAAAAGAAACACCAAAGAAGGCAAAAAGCACTCAATCCCAAGGAGCACCAAACTCCCCCCTCTCCCCTCGAACTGGGGAGCGGACCAAGAGCAAAGTAGGAAAGCCCAATGAGACATGAAGGCCAAAAGACCCATAAAAAGCAGCCCATGGAAACTTCTGCAGAGACACAATGGGCACCTATGGCGACCCCCAAAGCAGGAAAGACCAGGCGTTAAGAAAAAGGAGATTCAAAGGGCTGAAGGTGAGGACATCAAGCCATGGAACCACCAAGTCAGGCCACCCACAACCTGCCCCCAATCAACCATCTCCAGGCAAAAGCCAGAACCAGAGGAGACTGGGCCACCCAGAAGGGTGCCACAACCGCCACCCCCAAAACCAGCAAATCCAGTGCCACATAGGACAATTGAAAACAAAATACAAGGGCACCCATCAAAAACAGAGCCCAACCACAAGCCCAGGAAGACAGCCGAAAAGAAGAGGCTGCAAAAAGGAGGCAGAACCAAGACCTTAGGGACCCTCCATCAGTCCCACCAGATAGGACCTCACCCAGGCAACAACAAAGGAGAAGGAGGACTGGAAACAAAGCGGAGAGTGAGGAAGACCCACCGAACCGACGATGGATAGGTAGGCACCCCAAAACTCAAGAAATAGCCCTTCCACCCAGCAAGACTACAGCCAGAAAAATACAAGAAACAGGGCTCAAGGAGTCCCAAACAAAACCGGGAAGGGACAAAGAGTGCCAAGAGAATCCAAAAGCAGGGGAACACCAGGACAGCACCCACAGACACCGGGCCCTCTCACAAGAGAGATACCAAAGAAGCAAACCCACAACCAAAGGAGGAAGAAGAGCACCAGAATCCAGGGCTGAGTAACCCAGAGCCACATTACACTGCCCAGCAGACCAAACCTCAACAAACGTACACAGCCGCAGTCAAAGCTGACCAGCCCCTCACACGCCAGGCAGGGAGAACAAAAACACCTGCAGCCAACCACACTCCGACAGGACCCCAGCGCCCAAAAGCAGCCATAACTCAGTAGGCGCGTAGGTGGGTCCCTGCCAACAAAAGCGGACTAAGATGGGGAAGAAGGGAGGCCTTCTCTGCCGGCCCACCCTGAAACCCCCACAATAACAAGGCAGGGACACCTCAACAAACTGCCCCAGGCGGCATGATCAGCCAAAGACCCAGAGGAGAGCATTGGCCAGCCGGTCACCCATAAACAGAAGCAGCACTAGAAAACGCACCTCAGAAAAAGAGGCATGGGGGCCAAGGAACAGTCTGAGGAAGGCAAGCCTGATGGTGCCACAGGGCAAATCACTAACACTAGAACCTCCGAGGCAGACCACAGGGAAAGCGTCCGGCCCCCTGACTGGAAAATTAAATCCAGGAGGAAAATACCTGCATCAAACACAACCAGAAAGCAAAGGCACATTCGGCAAGCCCCCGACATACCGACCTCACCAGCCCCATAAACCAATAGGGACCAACAAGGAAACCATGTCCACCAGAAAGTAGAACTGGTAGTGCCAAGCAGCCAAGTCAGGCCCAGGCAGTACCAGAAAGGCAAGGCCCAACACAGAAACCCCTCAAGAGGCCAACAGGCCACAGGACCCTCACAGGGAAACACAACTGTCCCAAAACAGCCAGAGACCAGTTCCCAACACAAAAACCCCTGACAGAAAAGGAACCTAGCGACCTCAAAAAACCCAGCAGGAGAGGAGGCTGCACCCTCCATCACTAGGACCTGAGACTGCCCAAGCCCAAAAGCTGGGCACACATCCGATACTGAAAGTGCCTGATGAACCCCTGCCAGGAAGGAAGTAAACAGGTATCCTCATTGGATCCCAGGAAGGCCTGGACAATGGGCAGCGGAGGGTTGCCCACACCAACCGAGCTATATCCGGTCTGCAACAGTCCTGAAACTTGGCAGTGCCATACATGCACCAGCCTGCAGGGGTCACCAGTGCAAAAGAACCACCCAGAGCCAAGGGCCCAGGCCCCCCACCCTGGGTGCACACAGAAGGAGGGTGCTGTCCTGTATCATCCTGACAGCATTCACTGACCAGGCAAGGGGCCACAGCCCCTGGTAGCCTACCAACCAAACAGAGAGTTGAGCATAAGGGCATAACAGAACAGGTATGAAACAAGAGACATGCCACGGGAGAAGACTCCGAAGACCTAAACCACTGGGCCACACATTATCCTATACTGAGAATACACATGACTCCCTGCAAGCCCCTAGGCAAGCAGAGGGAAAAAAAACAGCAACATGCCGACGTGAACACCGCCCATACACCTCTGGGTTAGGAACAGAAAGTGGGAGCACATTGGCGCAGCGTCACAAAACTGTGACGGCAGACAGCAAGGAGTTGCGCTGGAACTCACAACAGCCCTACTGCATGCCAATGCTGCATCAGCCCAGAACATAGAGCATGAAGCAATCATCTGATCAGATGAAGCCGAAGTGATCCCAGAACCTTCATGCTCGGACAGCAGGAACTGGCATGTGTAGCCACAAACCAGGAAGCCAGGAGACAGGACTACCAGAAATCTCCACAGGGACGCACACCACCATGTACCCGGGCCCCATGTGACTCACAAACAATGCAGCGAGCAGAGAAACACCAAGCTGGTATGGCAATACCCTGTCCTGTTGGGGATGCCCAATGAGGAAGTGACAAATGCTGCATGGGAACATCAGGACAGCATTTACCTGAAGAGCTCCCACAAAGGCTTAGTAACGAAGGCTGAAGAAGTTATTAACAATATAGGATAAAGTGCTAGTGTGTATGTATTCTAGACACTCATTCTTTGTTTTGTTTATTTTTTAGGAATTACTAGTTTACCAACGTACATCCTTGCACTACAGCTAAACAAAGAACCCTTAACTCTTCGCTGCCAGGCCTTTTTCCCTCAGGTGCCAGGCCTTTTTTTGGCTATTTGGGGCAGTTCATGCTTAGGCCCTCATAACTTTTTATCCACATACGCTATCCACGCCAAATTTGCATCCTTTTTTTCCAACATGCTAGGGATTCTAGAGGTCTCCGGAGTTTGTGGGTTCCCTTGAAAGAGACCAAGAAATTAGCCAAAATACAGCAACATTTCAGTTTTTTTCAAAAAATGGGAAAAAAGGGCTGCAGAAGAAAGCTTGTGTTTTTTTTCCCTGAAAATGGCATCAACAAAGGGTTTGCGGTGCTAAAATCACCATCTTCTCAGCTTTCAGGAACAGGCAGACTTGAATCAGAAAAACACATTTTCAACACAATTTTGGCATTTTAAGGGGACATTTCCCATTTTTACTATTTTTTGTGCTTTTAGTCTCCTTCCAGTTAGTGACAGAAATGGGTGTGAAACCAATGCTGGATCCTGGAAAGCCAAACATTTCTGAAAAGTAGACAAAATTCAGAATTCACCAAGGGGTCATGTTGGTAGACCCTACAGGGTTTTCCTACAGACAATAACAGCTGAAATACAAAAACAGCCATTTTTCTCACATTTTACTCTGTAATATTTTCCTACGATGTCAGATTTTTTAAAGCAGTATACCGTTACGTCTGCTGGACACTTCTGGTTGCGGGGATATATAGGGCTTGTAGGTTCATGAAGAACCCTAGGTACCCAGAGCCAATAAATGAGCTGCACCTTGCAATCGGTTTTCATTCTATATCGGGTATTTAGCAATTCATTTGCTGAAATATAAAGAGTGAAAAATAGGTATCAAGAAAACCTTTGTACTTCCAAAATGGGCACAAGATAAGGTGTTGAGAAGCAGTGGGTATTTGCACATCTCTGAATTCCGGGGTGTCCATACTAGCATGTGAATTACAGGGCATTTCTCAAATGGATGTCTTTTTACACACTGTCTTACATTTGAAAGGAAAAAATGTACAGAAAGACAAGGGACTATAACATTTGTTCTTCTATTATGTGTTCCCCAAGTCTCCCGATAATGGTACCTCACTTGCGTGGGTAGGCCTAATGCCCGCGACAGGAAACGCAACATGGACACATCACATTTTTACATTGAAAACTGACATGTTTTTTGGAAAGTGCCTAGCTGTGGATTTTGATCTCTAGCTCAGCCGGCACCTAGGAAAACCTACCAAACCTGTGGATATTTGAAAACTAGACACCTAGGGGAATCCAAGCTGTGGTGGCTTGTGGGGCTCTCACCAGGTTCTGTTACCCAGAATCCTTTGCAAACCTCAAAATTTGGCCAAAAAAACACTTTTCCTCACATTTCCATGACAGAAAGTTCTGGAATCTGAGAGGAGCCACAAATTTCCTTCCACCCAGTGTTACCCCAAGTCTCCCGATATAAAATGGTAGCTCACTTGTATGGGTAGGCCTAGTGCCCGCGAAAGGAAATGCCCTAAAACACTATGTGGACACATCAAAATTATCAAATACAAAACTACCTCTTTTTGTCGGGCGCTGGGCACTTGCGTTTTTGGTGTTGGGTTCTGCAGCCATATTGGGAAACCTACCAAACCCAAACATTTCTGAAAACTAGACACCTGAGGGGGTCCAGGGAGGTGTGACTTGCGTGGATCTCCCAGTGTTTTCGTACCCAGAATCCTCATCAAACCTCAAATTTAGCTAAAAAATCACATTTTCAACACATTTCTGTGTGGGATCACCACACCAACGTTCCCCTTAGTCTCCTGGTAAAAATGATACCTCACTTGTGTAGGTGGGCTAAGTGCTTGTGACAGGGAAGAGCCAAAAACATGTCAAAATTGAGGGAGAACCAAAGCGGGTCCAAAAAGGCAGTTTGAAAAAAAAAAATTTTAGGCTGACAAGTGGGGCAGACTTTTTATCGGTATAGATGCGACAATACTGGGTGGTAGGAATTTTGTGGATTCCTGCAGATTCTGGAAGGTTCCATCACAAAAATGTGGGAGAAATGAGTGACTTCCAGCAAAGTTGGAGGTTTGCAGGGCATTGTGGGTCAGAAAATGGTGCAAGTGAGGTGCATGTGAAGCACACCACCCTGGACTCACCCAGATGTTTAGTGTTCAGATATGTCTAGGACCTGTGGATTTTTCTACATGACAGCATCCCAAAGTCCAAAAAGTGCAGCCCTCACCATTCGAAGTGGGACGATTTTGAGAGTTAGCAAAGCTCTCATGGCCCAAATGTAAAAGCAAAACCCAAAATAATCAAATGTCCTCTTGCTTGCCATGGGATAAGATGTTTTAGTGTGCGGGAGGAGAGCTAAAAGACTGATACCTCCTTCAGTTGGGGTGGGGGCATAACCATGCCCATACTGGTTGGTAGCCACCACCCCACTATTTTTTATTTTTTATTTCCTGGCATCTAGTAGGTTTTCTGTCCCCTGCAGGGAGTGAATCGGGGGTAATTGCCCCATCTGCCCATCGGTGGGCAGAACAACTTTGGCTCCATTTATTTGGGGTGGGGTATGGCCATACCCCCACCCTCTTTTTTTGAAAAAATGATCTTCCCTGGTGTCTGGTGGGCTTTCTGTCCCGCTTGGGGGGAGATGGGCGTTTCAAAAATAGGCCGATCTGCACCCCAGGGTAGCCAACCTCGCGTAAGGGGTCGCTTCTCTCATGTGAAACTGACCTAAAAACAAAAACCCTGGTGTCTAGTGGTTTCTGCTCCCCCTTGGGTGCAGATTAGCCTAATAAAAATAGGCTGATCTACCCCAAGGGGGGTAGAATTGAAAAAAAATAATTCTGCCCCCAGGGGAGTGACCCTTGTCTAAGGAGTCGCTCCCCACATATAAAAAAATAAAACAAACAAAAAATAATAATTATCCCTGGTGCCTAGAAGTTTCTGCCCTCCCTGGGGGCAGATCTGCCTAATTAAAATAGGCCAAACTGCCCCCAAAGGGGGGCAGAAATGGCCTAAAACAAATTTGCACCCCCTCACAGGGTAGCGAACCTTGCGTAAGGGGTCGCTCCTCTCATGTGAAACTGACCTAAAAACAAAAACCCTGGTGTCTAGTGGTTTCTGCGTCCCCCCCTCTTGGGGGCAGATTGGCCTAATAAAAATAGGACGCTCTACCCCCAAAGGGGGCAGAAATGGCCTAAAATTAATTTTGCCCCCAGGGGAGCGATCCTTGCCTAAGGGGTCGCTCCCCACATATAAAAAAATAAAAGTACAACAACAAAAATGATCCCTGATGTCTAGCGGTTTCTGCCCCCGCAGATCGGCCTAATTATAATAGGCTGATCTGCCCCCGGGGTGCAGAAATGGCCTTAAAATAAATTGCCCTCCTGGGGAGGGAACAGACCTTGCCCAAGGGGACGCTCCCCTTATTCAATAATAAAAATAAAATAAAAATTCCTTGGTGTCTAGTGGCATTTCTGCTGCCCGATCGCATCGTGATCGGCCAGCAGAAATGCTGAATGAAAGGCAAGGAAAGGTCTTTCCTCTCCTTTCATGCCTCTCTCGCCCCCTCCACATGATTGGAGGAGAAATGGTTTTGCATTTCCCCTCCGAAGGGTGGAGGCGTAGGCCTCTGATGAGGTCAGCACGCAATTGTGCTCTGATGTCATCAGACGCCACAGGGGGATGGGGGTGGAAGGGGAAGGGGATGCGAGGCCCCCTTGGGGAGCGCTAGCACTTCCCCTGAGGGCCCCTACCTGGACGTAACGGTTACGTCCTGGGCACCCAAGGGGTTATGACAATTTGGTTAAGATATCTCTTTGTCTTGTAGTTTTCCACTACACCCTGAAGACATCCTCTATCAAAAGATGTGACAAGGCAGAGTAGTGGAGTCTAGTGTCTTTATGTTCTCGCATATCCCATTTGTCATTCCCACAGTACAACCACTTGCTCTATTATTCAAGAGTATATAGTCACTGGTGGGGGTGGTGAGAGACGGAAAAATGCATTGCTCCCTTAGATTTCTGTCAATGCATGCTAAAAACTAAAAAGTTGTTCTTGCATACTTGTATACAGTTTTGAGATTTCAAGCGCAAAAGTTACTGCATCCTGACAGCCAGCAATCAAGACTCATTTGTTGATCTAATCACCCTTCCTTGCGCCGCAAATCCAACTCACACCTCACCTGATCTTACTGCGTGGCAGGAAGCCATCGCACTGTGTAAACGCTAAGTACAGCTGATTCCTTGAGAATTATCTTTGGTAGAAACCATTGCAAATTCTCCACTCACTCTTTGAATTCTTAGTTTTCTCTTTAGAAATGTATTCTTCCAAATTCTTTCCTGTTGTTTGTGCACAGAAGTGAACTCCATATTCCCCCATCCAAGTCACAAACACTATGCCAGATGGTCCTTGTACACCCATTAGAAAATAAATAAGTTAATCTGTGTCGATGTTTTGTGAAGTGTTGATATCAGAGGTCATCAAACTCTTAAGATGGCCCTCCAGGTCATTTTCAAGAAGAAATGTAACAATGGGGGTATATGTTACATTATGTTGTTGGCATCTCCTATCGCACATTTGCCTCAGTATTTGATTCTAGTGTTGTCATCATAGCCAATAGTGTGATTTAACCTTTGATATTATCATTTGAGTAATATGTCCTGATCCATCTCCGGTTGTGTGCATGGCACGGCATACTCTACTGACAACCAATATTAGATCTCACTTGGGGACATTTGGCTTTCTATTGGACACCTGCATCGTCATATCTAAAACAGCCCACATCCGCTCTCTTTGTCAGAATGCCAACAATAGAAAGACTAGCTTTGAGTCATTCCTATTATATCCCTGTCCCAAACCACACTAATGGCAAATTTCCTTAGGTTTGTTACCAATCAATCACATTTATTTAAGGTCCCTTTATGCTTTTGTGCATCAATAAATTTGGCAAGCTTGTTTGAGTTATGTATCAGTACAACATGCAGTCATTAATATCTCTTGCAGGCTAAGATTTGTATTAAACAAATGTTATTGAATTTTAAAGTTCAAGATATGTATCATAAGTGGATTTACACATGCTGCTCCTCAATTCACAAACCTACATGAACTTGACAGTGACCTCAAAGCCTTCATATACATATTCACATCTCACCACTGATCAAGTGCAAAACTCATGAATCCGCATTTCCCTTTCTAAGGATCCTCTATAGAAGAAAACTTCAGATAAAGGTTTTAGACGAGCCTGAAAATGTATGTCTTCAAAGCTGTAAATGAACGACAAATAGAGCAAGGGGGTCCCCAGCTTCAGCTAAGGGGCCAGTCTCATCAAGATGAGATGACACACATATCTATACCTTTCCACTGAAATTTGTAAAAAGTGTAACATTTGAGAGTTTCAACACAGGTGCAGAGCTGAGCTCATAAGAAATGGAGAAAATGACCCTCAAAAATATATTTAAAAAAATTATACAGAGGCCGCAACTTTAAAAAAATATCACACCCCTGTGCCATGGGTTGCTCCACGTGACTGCTCAGAGGCAGGAACTTCTGGTTAACACTGTTGACCACTGTCAAGAAAATATAGCCATTTTACACTAGTCAATTGAGAAATTCACACTGATCCCACTTCATGACTATGATAATCTTCTGTCTGAGGTTAATGTTGGAAAACATGCTCTTATTCTGCATGTACATATGCAATAATGTACACTTAAAATGTATCTTTCAATAACTGCCATGCAATTAAAGGATTAAAGCCCACTGGAAGGAAACACAAATGTAGGAACTGGATCTGCTTCATACGAATTCAAACACTAATTTTGGCACAAAGAAGGCTCAGTTGCTCACCTTAGAACAGCAATGCTGATTGAGTGCAGATGTGCTCCTAAACTCCTAGCATAACCGCACCAGAATATGTACCAGCTGTAGAGGGCAACTACAGGAGTCAAACTAAGAGAAGCAGAAGAGTAAGAGCCTGTAAGAGAAAACATTTCTTTCCGGGTGGTTCTTTCTTGCCTATTCTCATGCCACTGGTACATATCATGCTGAGTATTGGTCACGAGTCCCAACAAATATATTTGCAAAGTTGGCTGTATCATTAATATTCTCACAATATTGCTCCAGTGTGCCTAAGGTTTATACTTTTCCACGTTAATGATCAGCTACATTGTTCCATCTTCTTTTTTTTTTAATGTGCTTTATTCAAGCTTTTGTTCAGTACATTCAATAACATTGAACAAACAACCACCCCCTCCTAGACGGCGCACATATCCGACAATCTTATGCAATAACGTTTCAACTTTACAGTAAATTACTTCTCCCAGGAATCTGACCAGATGACCCACCCTGTTCAGAACCATCACCATCTGCCCCAATTTCTTCACTCTCCTCCATCGCCCCCTATGGCATTTCATCGGCCAGGCCCTTCCACGGTCTCCATTCCTTGGCAGATTTACTAGGGCATGCTCGGGCTATATATATCTGTTCTTTCGCTCTCATGCACCAGTTCACGTTGGCTTCCCATTGGTCCTCTTTTGGGGTTGTAGTGCTCCCCCACCTCTTCATGATACTGCATCTGGCTACTGAGAAAGATCAAATCAAATCAAATCATTAACATTTATAAAGCGCGCTACTCACCCGTGCGGGTCTCAAGGCGCTAGGGGGGAAAGGGGGGGTTATCGCTGCTCGAACAGCCAAGTCTTTAGGAGTCTCCGGAAAGCGGAGTGGTCCTGGGTGGTCCTGAGGCTGGTGGGGAGGGAGTTCCAGGTCTTGGCCGCCAGGAAGGAGAAAGATCTCCCACCCGTCGTGGAGCGGCGGGTGCGAGGGACGGCAGCAAGTGCGAGGCCAGCGGAGCGGAGGGGACGGGTGGGGACGTAGAAGCTGAGGCGTCTGTTGAGGTATTCCGGTCCCTTGTTGTGGAGGGCTTTGTGTGCGTGGGTGAGAAGACGGAAGGTGATCCTTTTGCTGACTGGGAGCCAATGCAGGTGTCTCAGGTGTGCGGAGATGTGGCTGTTGCGGGGTACGTCGAGGATGAGGCGGGCCGAGGCGTTTTGGATGCGTTGCAGGCGGTTTTGGAGTTTGGCGGTGGTCCCGGCGTAGAGGGTGTTGTCGTAGTCCAGGCGACTCGTGACAAGGGCGTGGGTCACGGTTTTTCTGGTGTCGGCGGGGATCCAGCGGAAGATCTTGCGGAGCATGCGGAGAGTGAGGAAGCAGGCGGAGGACACGGCGTTGACTTGCTTGGTCATGGTGAGAAGAGGGTCCAAGATGAAGCCGAGGTTGCGGGCGTGGTCTGCGGGGGTCGGTGCGGTGCCGAGGGCCGTGGGCCACCAGGAGTCGTCCCAGGCGGACGGGGTGTTGCCGAGGATGAGGACTTCCGTTTTTTCAGAGTTCAGCTTTAGGCGGCTGAGCCTCATCCAATCTGCGACGTCCTTCATACCCTCTTGTAGGTTGGTCTTGGCGCTGGCGGGGTCCTTGGTGAGGGAGAGTACAAGTTGGGTGTCGTCGGCGTAGGAGGTGATGATGATGTTGTGCTTGCGTACGATGTCGGCGAGGGGGCTCATGTAGACATTGAAGAGTGTCGGGCTGAGCGATGAGCCTTGAGGTACGCCGCAGATGATCTTGGTGGGTTCTGAGCGAAACGGAGGGAGGTAAACTCTTTGGGAGCGGTTAGCGAGGAAGGAGGCGATCCAGTCCAGGGCCTGGCCTTGGATCCCGGTGGAGCGTAGGCGGGTGATTAGGGTGCGGTGACAGACGGTGTCAAAGGCAGCCGAGAGGTCGAGGAGAATGAGGGCGACTGTTTCACCATTGTCCATCAGGGTTCTGATGTCGTCTGTGACTGAGATGAGGGCGGTTTCCGTGCTGTGGTTGGTTCGGAATCCGGTTTGTGAAGGGTCGAGCAGGTTGTTGTCTTCCAGGAAGGTGGTCAGCTGTTTGTTGACGGTCTTTTCTATTACCTTGGCTGGGAAAGGTAGAAGAGAGATGGGGCGGAAGTTTTTCAGGTCGCTTGGGTCAGCCGTAGGTTTCTTTAGTAGGGCGTTGACTTCAGCGTGCTTCCAGCATTCGGGGAAGGTAGCAGAAGAAAAAGAAGAGTTGATGACGGTCTGGAGGTGCGGGGCGATGATGTCGTCGGCTTTGTTAAAGATGAAGTGCGGGCAGGGGTCCGAAGGGGCGCCGGAGTGGATAGAGTTCATGATGGATTTGGTTTCTTCCGTGTTGATGTGGGTCCAGTTGTTGAGGGTGATGTCCGGGGAAGCGGGTTCAGTGGTGTATGGTTGGGTCTGGTGTCCGAAGCTGTCGTGGAGGTCGCTGATCTTGCGATGGAAGAAAGTGGCGAGGGATTCGCACAAATCCTGTGAGGGCGTGACGGCGTTGGCGCTGGCGCTGGGGTTGGAGAACTCTTTGACGATGCTAAAGAGTTCTCTGCTGTTGTGGCTGTTTTTGTCTAGTCTGTCGGTGAAAAAGTTCCTTTTGGCAGTGCGGATCAGGTGGTGGTGTTCGCGTGTAGCGTTCTTGAGGGCGGTCATGTTGTCAGCGGTGTGGTCCTTGCGCCAGGCCTTCTCAAGGGCACGACAAGTTTTCTTTGATTCTTTGAGGGTGTCAGAGAACCAGAGAGGTTTTTTGGTGTTGGTCTGTCGATGCGTGCGTTTGAGGGGAGCAAGGTTGTCAGCGCAGTTGGAGATCCAGTTTGTGAGGTTGAGAGCTGCGTCGTTGGGGTCGGTGGTGAGGGTGGGTTGGTTGGCGGCGAGAGCGGAGAAGAGTTGCTCTTCAGGGATCTTGTTCCACTGTCGACGAGGGATGGGTTGAGTGCGGAGGTGGGAGGTCTCGCGTCGGAATGTGAAGTGGACGCAGCTGTGGTCGGTCCAGTGTAGGGCAGAGGTGTGGCTGAAGAAGACGTGTTTGCTGGCGGAGAAGATAGGGTCGAGCGTGTGTCCGGCGATGTGGGTGGCGGTGTTCACCAGTTGTTTGAGGCCGAGGTTGGCGAGGTTGTCGAGCAGGGTGGTGGTGTTGGGGTCGTTGTTTTGTTCCAGATGGAAGTTGAGGTCGCCTAGGAGGATGTAGTCCGGTGAGGCGAGGGCGTGCGGGGAGATGAAGTCGGCGATGGCGTCGCTGAAAGAGGCGCGAGGTCCGGGAGGACGGTAGACGAGGGATCCTCTGAGGGTGGTCTTTGGGTCGGTGCGAATCTGAAAATGCAGGTGTTCAGCGGCGAGGGGGGGGTCTTCGGTGGAGGTGGTGACGCTGATGGAGTCTTTGAAGATGATGGCGACACCTCCTCCTACTTGGTTGGTGCGGTCTTTTCTGGAGATCTTGTAGCCTTCGGGGATGGCGGGTAGCGATGTCTGGAGCAGAGGAGGCGTTCATCCATGTCTCCGTGATGAAGGCGACGTCCGGGGCTGTGGAGTCCAGGAGGTCCCAAAGTTCAACGGCGTGCTTGTGGACGGAACGAGCGTTGATCAGGATGCACTTGAGGTGGTTGATGGCGCGTGGGCTTGTGGTCGTGGTAGCTGCGTGGTGGAAGATGCGTTTGCAGGAGTTGCAGGCGAAGGGTCCATGGGTGCGTTTGGGGTGAGCTAGGAAGCAGGTTTTGGAGCGCCCTGGGTTGAGGGCGTGGAGGGTGGTGGGGTCGTAGCGGATCAGCGGGGCTTGGGGGAGCTGGGGACCAGGGGTCGTGGCGCTGGGCGCGGGCCAGGCGCGGACGGGCGCAGACGGGCTTGCCTCTGGCGCGCCTCCGGCGCGCCAGCGGCGTGCCCGCTGCGCGCGCCCGCTGCGCAGTCGCGCAGCGGCCGCCATAAGAGGTAGGAGGGGGGGGAGGGGTCAGCTGGGGGCGAATGGGAGCTGGGGGGCGGGGGCGTGCAGGAGGTCGCGGCGGGAAAGCGCGAGGGAGGGGGGGGGGACAGGTAGAGTGAGAGGAGCTGGGGGAGGGGGTTTAGGGTGGAGGAGGGTGAGTGTTAGGAGGTTTGGAGATTAGGGAGAGAGATAGGAGTAGGGTTGTGAAGATAGGGGAGGGGGGGTTGTAGAGGTGGGTGAGGGAGAGAGGTAGAGTGAGAGGATAGGGAGATAGGTAGTAGAGGGGGTGGCGGGAGGGGGGGAGAGATAGAGAAATAGATAGAGAAAATAGATAGAGAAGTCGATAGATAGGGAAATAGATAGATAGACAGATAGGTAGGTAGGAGGAGGTGGAGAGTGGGGGAGTTAGATAGTGAGATAGGGAGCTAGAGAGATAGGAAGATAGGAGGAGTGAGGGAGGTAGATAGCGAACGGGTTAGCTAGGGGTGAGAGAGGGGGAGGCGAGTGAGGGAGGGGGATGAGGAAGGAGCAGGAGGGCAGGCTCGGGGGAAGAAGACGGAGGAGGTAGAAGAGCCGAAGACAGGAGAACAGAAGACAGAAGAACAGAAGACAGAAGAACAGAAGACAGAAGAACAGAAGAACAGAAGACAGAAGCACAGAAGATCGGAAGAGCAGAAGAACAGAGAAGAACAGAGAAGAACAGAGAAGAACACAGAGGAACACAGAAGAACCGAGAAGAAGAACACAGAAGCACCGAGAAGAAGAACACAGAAGACCGGAAGAACACAGAAGAACAGAAGGGAAGAACAGAAGAACAGAAGAGAAGAACAGAAGAACACAGAAGAAGATTGCAGAGGGGGAGCGAGGAGGAAGAGACAGAGAGGAGGAAAAGAAGCAGGAGCAGGAGAGAAGGTGAGTGGCGCGGGGCAGGGCGAGGGGCTGGGAGGAGGGGGGTACTTACAGTTAGGTGGGTCTCAGGAACACAGGAACTCGGGAACTTGGAGGAGCTGCAGCGGCAGGGGGAGCGACCTACCCTTGGGTCAAGGGTCGCTACCACTGTCGCGCAGCGGCCGCCATAAGAGGTAGGAGGGGGGGGAGGGGTCAGCTGGGGGCGAATGGGAGCTGGGGGGCGGGGGCGTGCAGGAGGTCGCGGCGGGAAAGCGCGAGGGAGGGGGGGACAGGTAGAGTGAGAGGAGCTGGGGGAGGGGGTTTAGGGTGGAGGAGGGTGAGTGTTAGGAGGTTTGGAGATTAGGGAGAGAGATAGGAGTAGGGTTGTGAAGATAGGGGAGGGGGGGTTGTAGAGGTGGGTGAGGGAGAGAGGTAGAGTGAGAGGATAGGGAGATAGGTAGTAGAGGGGGTGGCGGGAGGGGGGGAGAGATAGAGAAATAGATAGAGAAAATAGATAGAGAAGTCGATAGATAGGGAAATAGATAGATAGACAGATAGGTAGGTAGGAGGAGGTGGAGAGTGGGGGAGTTAGATAGTGAGATAGGGAGCTAGAGAGATAGGAAGATAGGAGGAGTGAGGGAGGTAGATAGCGAACGGGTTAGCTAGGGGTGAGAGAGGGGGAGGCGAGTGAGGGAGGGGGATGAGGAAGGAGCAGGAGGGCAGGCTCGGGGGAAGAAGACGGAGGAGGTAGAAGAGCCGAAGACAGGAGAACAGAAGACAGAAGAACAGAAGACAGAAGAACAGAAGACAGAAGAACAGAAGAACAGAAGACAGAAGCACAGAAGATCGGAAGAGCAGAAGAACAGAGAAGAACAGAGAAGAACAGAGAAGAACACAGAGGAACACAGAAGAACCGAGAAGAAGAACACAGAAGCACCGAGAAGAAGAACACAGAAGACCGGAAGAACACAGAAGAACAGAAGGGAAGAACAGAAGAACAGAAGAGAAGAACAGAAGAACACAGAAGAAGATTGCAGAGGGGGAGCGAGGAGGAAGAGACAGAGAGGAGGAAAAGAAGCAGGAGCAGGAGAGAAGGTGAGTGGCGCGGGGCAGGGCGAGGGGCTGGGAGGAGGGGGGTACTTACAGTTAGGTGGGTCTCAGGAACACAGGAACTCGGGAACTTGGAGGAGCTGCAGCGGCAGGGGGAGCGACCTACCCTTGGGTCAAGGGTCGCTACCACTGTCGCGCAGCGGCCGCCATAAGAGGTAGGAGGGGGGGGAGGGGTCAGCTGGGGGCGAATGGGAGCTGGGGGGCGGGGGCGTGCAGGAGGTCGCGGCGGGAAAGCGCGAGGGAGGGGGGGACAGGTAGAGTGAGAGGAGCTGGGGGAGGGGGTTTAGGGTGGAGGAGGGTGAGTGTTAGGAGGTTTGGAGATTAGGGAGAGAGATAGGAGTAGGGTTGTGAAGATAGGGGAGGGGGGGTTGTAGAGGTGGGTGAGGGAGAGAGGTAGAGTGAGAGGATAGGGAGATAGGTAGTAGAGGGGGTGGCGGGAGGGGGGAGAGATAGAGAAATAGATAGAGAAAATAGATAGAGAAGTCGATAGATAGGGAAATAGATAGATAGACAGATAGGTAGGTAGGAGGAGGTGGAGAGTGGGGGAGTTAGATAGTGAGATAGGGAGCTAGAGAGATAGGAAGATAGGAGGAGTGAGGGAGGTAGATAGCCAGGAGAAAGCCATTCTGCAGGACCCCCCCCACCCTCCAAAATGGATGTATCTGTGGCTGGCCCCATAGTGTGTGAATGTGTAACTCACTGTGTGAAACTCTTAGGAAACGATCTGTTGTAATCCTACCCATGGCAAAAAGCCTTGATCGTATAGTATGCTCAATGCAAGATATTAAGGTGCATGAGTGTGAATCCAGCTCAAATTGACACCTCTCAAGGGTAGCGGCACATCGCTACCCAGTCATCATCTTCCAATTTACTGAGGTATTCTACGTATTCCGTAGCACCCTCAGTAGGGGGACACTATTGTCAAAAGCATGCCATAGATCACCTAGAAAGCACGGTAATGCACATGAGCTGCCAGTACTCTGTATTCCATGGGGCTCTATTCTGGCACATCTGTCTCCAGGTATATAGAGCTCCATAATATGTGCCTAAACTGGATGTAGCATAGGTATTGGCTCCCAGGCAGTTCATGTTATGCCTAGATGTCTGCAAAAGTCATCATGCCCTTATCTGTCCAAACATCCTACAGCTCTGAAATGCCCAGCATGTCCTATTTCTAATGTCCTTCAACCCCTTGTAGTGGGGCTAAGGCTGCTGCACCCCACTGCAGAGTCTCCAGGGTTAATATGCCCTGCCTTCTAATTATTTTAGTAGCTCCTCTCCACGCCTTAACCACCATTGCAATAGGGGCAGGCAGTTTAGTCAGCTTCCCCTTCCTATAGGTTTGTCTAACATATCCCAGTGGGAGAACAACTCTCCTGTCCACCATTAGTGAGGGTTTCTTTTGTTCTGTGAATGACCAGTCATTAAATATCTATAATTGTATTGCCCAATAGTAGAGGCAGAGTTTCTGTATGGCAATAGCCCCGTTAACAGGCCTTCTGGTCAGTGCCCGCAGTGCTATTTTTGGTGTTCCATCAGCCCAAAGCAATAGCCCAGTTTCAGCCTCCACTGTCACAAAGAACCACTCAGGGATCTCAAATAGGGAGTTGTTGAGGATGTACACTGACATTTTGTCTAAGGTCACTTGGCCCATTCTATAGTTGATTCCAGATACCTATGTCCCTCATATATTCCTTCAAGAGCCTGCCAAGGTTCTGATTATAGAAAAAGTGCCAGTCTCTAGTTATGTAGATTCCCAGGTATCTGAACCCTCTCCTTTCTCTGGATATGGCACACTACCAGTCTGCCCTGGGCTCCCACCCCATGAGTGGGAGAGGCAATATTTGGTCCAATGAATGCAGAGCCTGGCATGTGTTCCAAAATCCTCTAAGATCTTCAGTATTCTGGCAATGGACTCCTCAGGCTCTGCCATGTATAGCAGGACATCATGCACATAGAGCAAGACCATATTCTCCAACTCACAGTCCCATCGAATGCCACATATCAGGGCACTGCCGCAGACCCAGTTCGCTGTCAGCTCCTTCGCTATTGCAAAGACGAGGGGCGACAGGGGACATCCCAGTCTATTCCCCATCTCTAGTTCGAACTCAGATAGTGCATCTTACCCAGACCTGGGCTGTGTGTAAAGGAGCCACACAGATTACAGGAAGGAGAGGCCAAAGCCCATCCTTTCAAACAACATCATATATAGTCACTCCAGAGTGTCAAACATCTTTTTCATGCCCAACGCTAAGAGCACCTCCATTCGCACATTCCCTTTTCCCATGCCAAATAGCCAATTAATCACTTGAGGTTATGCCTGGTAGACCTATAGGACATAAAGCCTGATTGGTCCAGGGCTATGACTCTGGATGACTTGCATCAGATGGTTCACTCACACCTTTGCAAGTACTTTTGTTTCAAAACTGAGGAGGGATATCAGACGGTACAAAGGTCATAACTCCACAAGCTTTCCCTAGTTATAAATTAGGACAATTGTTGCCTGTTGGCGATCCCTCTGTAGTTCACCTTTATTAGTGTATTACCAGAGCATTGCTCAAATCGGCTTCACCATCGGACTTTTTACAGAATTCAAAATTCGGGAGAAAAAACATTAGGGCCAGGAGATTATGTAATAGTGATTCCACTAAGTACTAAGAAGTTTCCTTTACTAAGCAGCCCTAGACATGTCTTCTAACAACCAGGACCAGACTTCCAACTGCCTCCAACCGTTCCTCATAGGATCCTGTTACCCTGTGTGTTCCTTAGTGGAACTATGCCTAAATTCTACAAGGCCAATACAAACAAGAATTTAATATGTCAAGCGTTACAAAACATCTTCCTCCTCAACAAAACAGAAACATAATAAAATTCAATAAAGTAAAGATATACCAACCAAAATGATTACAACATAGCATAATTCTATAAATATGGTAAACTCATACAATGACATATGAAAATAATATAAACTATACATAAACATAATCTTTAAATCCCTTGGGTTTAGTAATTACTCTTCCATATCTTCCAGAAATGATCTGATGACCATTATTTAAATTACCAGATAGGGTATCTGGTTTTGAAGATCGAGTGTTACACCCTGCACTCTTCTCCAAGTACAAGCCACCCACACCCTCCTCTGGCATTAATCATTTTCTCATGCATGCCCATCCAATCATAGATGCGTTAATTTTCAGTTTCTGCCTGAGCAAAAATTTCTACACTTGGAGACTGTGCCCACATGTCATACTTTCCCATCATTCAACTTCACTGAGTCCCGAAACACTGCACACACCTTCAAAGGTTCCGACAATCTGCACTCACCTTTACGCACCTTTCTTTCTTTTCTCACGCTGACCCAATCACCACACTCCAATCTCACCTCTTTGGCACAGACTTTTTTATCATACCAAGACTTATAAACTTCCTAGGCCAATGTTATCTTCTTCCTTACTTGCTCAGGGGACCATTTCACCTGCTTGGTAGACAGCACCCAACAAAGATCCTTACTAATTGGCTACCCATCTTTCATTAAACTGAAAGGACTTTCCTCTGTCACATTACTGGGAGTAAATCTATATGCCCAAATTAGTTTAAGGATTTTGTTTTCCCATCTTCATCTGTTGCTCCTGGGTAGGTGTATAATGCCTTTACCCACTCTGTGAAAGCACTCAACTAGACCATTCCCTTTGGGATGGTACACTGAAGTGATTTTGTGTGTTATGGTATTTATTTTAAAAAAATGTTGGAACTTCTGTGAAATAAATTGTTGGCCACTGTCAATAATGACACACTTGTGTAACCCTTCTCTCACAAGATTTTTATTCCAAAATAGTATAATGTTTTCACGGTCCGCCTTCTTCACATTCTCTATCTCAGGACACTTACAGAAACGATCAACCACTGCTATGATGTACTTATATTCACCTTCTTCACTTTCCACAGGCCCAAATACGTCAAGTCCAAACCTTTCCCCAGACATATGAGGAAAAGCAAAGGGCGACAAAGGCAGCTTAAACTTTTTTTTGCACTTATCAGAATTGTTACATTCAACACAATTGCATATTTTCTTTTCTGTTTATCTAATCCAATCCACCAACATAAATGATTTACTCTTTGTTTAGTCTTGGATACAGCAAGGTGTCCTTCATGACAAAACCCAGGGACTTTTTCCGTAAGCATCACTGGAGGTACCACTCTCCTTGTTCCTCACTTCCCAAAAAACTATTTCGTCATTGCCAAAGTCATTTTTACCTGACCAGTCTTTATTCATAAATTCTATAATCTTTTTCATACCTCATCCTAGTCCACACCTTCTCTTCACTCACATATCTACTCACATATCTCAGTACCTTCCTTTCCTTCAACAAAACGTCCAGTCACACATCCTTTTTCGCAGACACGCTCATTATCCTCTTTTAAAGGCACTGGCATTCTACTGAGGAAGTCAGCCACTTTGTTCTTAACACCAAGCAAATATTGTACTACATACGTAAAATCCCAAAACTTCACAGACATCCTAGCCAATCTTGAGAGGCATTTTGCAAACCAGCCAGTGATAAACCTTAATTAAAGGCTTGTGATCTGACCTTAGCTGTACTGGAAATCACCAACACAAATTGGCAGAATGATTTAGGGCCCACAAACAAGCCGATGTCTCTTTTTTGATCAACGAATATCTCTCTTCGGTTGGGGATAAAGCATTCAAGGCAAATTCAACCACCCACGCATTGTTCAGTTCATAACACTTTGACAACACTGCCCCCATTCCTTTTTTTTTGGCCTCAGTTGCCACAATGATTTTACATTCAGGATCAAACCCCTTGAGAACTGGTGCACTGCAAATCCCATTCTTCAAATGGGTAAAAGATACATGGCAATCCTTTGACCAAACAAATTTAGATTTGTTCTTAAGCAATTGACGTATGACATCATTTTTTTCTGAACATTATTTTACCAATATTGAATAAAATTCAATGAAACCTACAAAAACTCTCACATTATCCTTCCCCAATGGGCTTGGAGCATTTCTTTTCGCATCCACTAGCTCTTGTTTGGGCTTTATGCCACCCTTACTAATACTGTGTCCCTAGTAGGTGACCTCCCCCTGTTCAAATTTACACTTGCAAAACTCAACAGTAAGTCATTTTGCTTTGAGAATTTCTAAGACTGTTTCAACCTGTTTTCATGTTCCCTCTTGCTTTTACCCATGACCAGGATGGCGTCTTTGAAAAACATCACACCAGTGATTGTGCAAAAAATGTTACTCATTATCCTTTGAAACATTGCTGCAATGGACACTAGACCGAATGGTACCCTGGTGAATTGAAAACAGTTGTTAGTTTCCTGATGTCATGGTATAGCAGTATCACATGATAAGCCGATTGTAGATCTAAAGTTGGAGCCAACACACATCATTTGTGGCTGCAAACATTTCATTAATTTTGGGACGGGGATACTGCTCAATCAATATATTTTAATTTAGCTTCCTGCTGTAAACACACAACCTTACTTTTCCATTGGGCCGTCTTATCACTACTAGTGCAGACTCTGCTTGCTCTACTTTTTCATTTTCCACCAACTTTTTCAATTCTTGTGACACTTCGTCCGTGATGGAAATTGGAACATGTCTAACTTTGTCCATGCAGGTTTTGATGACGACTTCATTTCAATCTTATCAACAAAATCATTCATTGATACCACCTTACCAGTAAACACTTCAGGAAATGATTCTAGCAATTTCTTACTTAAAGCTACACTGTCATGTACTGTCGTACCGAGTTCAAGACTTTTGGGATTTAAAATAATCCCCAAATCTCCCATATCTGTTCATCCTAACGAAGAAGGTCCCTTCCTTAATAAGTACAACTTACAATTAGCCTTCCTGTTTTAAACTGTTCTAACTGCCAGAAATCATTGAATTCATTATTGCATGCCATGTAGTTCTTAGCTACAACATCAGGTTTGTTCACATGTGTGCCTAACCTCTCGCTAAACTGGTCTTTCCAAAACTTTTCATTCAGTAAAGTAAATGGTGATCCCTAATCTGCAATTACATTCACAACCACACCATCTGATCTGATCTACACCAAAGACATCATACTCAATACAGAATACATGGTACATATTTTTTTTTAATTCCTCAGAACTAGAATCATCATCTTCTCTGAAGCATTTGACATTTAATTTAGTGTTATTTATTTTGCTGCAAGCCCTTGCAAAATGCCCCACTATGCCACACACATAACACTTTCGATTCCTTGCAGGACACTTCTTGTAAAATGCCCGATGATCCAAACTCCCACATCTAAAACACCTTCTAAAACCCAAATCCACTTGTTTATTCTCAGCCACATCCCCATGTTTGCCTTCCTTGAAGTCCTGCAACCCTTTCTTAAATGTCTCACCTCTCTTGCCTTTAGAAGTTGTAATTATATTCACTACTTTGGCATTTTGTATTTCTTCTGTTACTGCTTTAGCACATCTCTCTGCAAGTTCTGCCTTTTTCACGAGTGCAACAACTTCTTTCAAAGGTGCTTCACCATCAACCCTCAGCTTGTCTTGAATATTAGGGTTACTAGCACGCATAATTTGGCCCTGTATTAATTCATTGTGCAACGTACGAAAGCAACACGATATGGCAAGGACATTTTCAGGTAAGAGATCCTCTTCATCAAAAGTAGCTATGTAGTTACAAAAGTACTCCTTCCACTACCTCCATTGCACTGTGGACTCACCATTTGCTGGCAAAAATGCTTGTGGTGCTGCTAAGTTTGGAGTTCAAGGCACACATGACACAAATTTACTGAAATGCCACAAATATGGCTATCCTTTCTTCAATAACAACTTTCTACTAATTTCCACCTAATGAACATATAAAGCTTGCTGCGTGGATGTGCACCGCATTACCGTATTACTTGTAAATTAATTAAAATGAATCACCCACTTCGCTGCGGACCAAAAGCAGAACAAGCATGCTGCGTGTGAATTTCTTGAAATTAATCTTCCGCTCCACTAGCAAAAAAAGATCAAGCGATCTATGTATGCCACATAAACCTCCACATAAACTATGGCGGCCGCCAGGGGTCAAAGTTGAAATATGACACTGCAACTTTCTCCATGTCTATGTCACAATCTGATTCCCATGCAAGGTGCAGTCCCACCTCCATCACAGGAACGCGACTTGATGCACACATCACTGGAACACTCCAAGAGGTGCATGGAGGCGGAATTAAGTCACTGGAACACACCAGGGTATTGTCACTGGACCGCAGGTACCCCGTGGTAGTTGCTAGCCCCCAAAGTTATGGCAGGTGCACAGTAGGCTAACTGAACTGCACCAGCAGCGCTTCGTACTCCACAACTTAGAGCGCAACATGAGTGCTTGCCTCCAAAATGCCTTTGCTGACCCAGCAATGGCTCTGTTACGCTTTCAGACTTGACCAGCAGTGCAAGTTCTTCAAACTGCTCACACCGCATTTAGGGCTGCCCTTATCCACCATCCTCATCGCCAATTCTGTAGTAATGATCTCCACGAAGTAGTAACAAGTTTCTTTAATTAAGCAGCCCTAGCCATGTTTTCTAACACCCATGACCAGCCTTCCAACTGCCTCCAAATGTCCCTCATATGATCCTATTACCCTCTGTGTTCCATAGTGGAACTATGCCTAAGCTATACATGGCGAACACAAATGAGCATTTAACATGTCAAGCATTACAACAGATTACCCGCTCCTCATTTGTGTTAAGGCTTTCACTATCGCACCCTTCTGGATCTCACTAGTAGCTTCGTCACCTCCTTCCCCAATGTTGATACCAGTAGGTCCTCAAGGAATCTATCCAGGTCTCTTCCCCCACCTGTTGTCCCTGAGTGGGGTATAGAGGCTTTCTGAGAAACCTGCAAATGTCTTCTCTATTTCTGTTGTCACATGCCCTCCAATCACGTAGAACTTTTGGATCCACCTCTGTCCCTCCTTTCTCTCAGTGCCAGCCAGGCCAGCAACTTTCCTGCCTTGCTACCCACCTCGTACAATTTATGTTAGCTGGACCTAAAGAGTTCTTTGGCCTCCTGATGCATCAGGCATTGGTAGTCCTTCCTCATGTTCTATCAGGCAGCTAGTGACACATCTGGATATTTTTTGCCTTCAAGGCTAGTAACTTCTTCTCCATCTCCCTGCCCTTGTGGTATCCATCCTTCTTTGTCCCTTTCATGTGTGCTATTAGCTGACCCTTACCATCATTTTAAATGCCTCCAAGAAGGTCACCATTAATGTCACTGATCTCTCGTTCTCCTTATATATCTTTGTAGGCTTTGAGTAAATGTTTGGTAGCACAATATGTTAACACCCACGGGTCCAGATTCCAACCCAGGATAGTGCAGAGAGTGGACTGTGTTAGTCCCATACACAATGGTGAGTGATCCGAGATACCTCTAGGCAAGAAGTCTGTATTTTGGCACCTTCCTAGGGGGCGAGCCAGGATCAAGAAGTAGTAAAGCTGGGATCTGGAGGACTTTAAATTGACTGTGCAGGAATACTGTCACTCTCCCAGGTGGGCAGCAAGGCAGGCGTCTACCATCCCCAAGGAAGACAGAAATGTACTCAGCCTTGCATCGTCTCTGGATTGTCCTCCCCTCCTAGTTATCCTGTTGTGGTCCCCTTGCAGAATCATGTTGAGGTCCCCCACCGCAATCAGGAGCGCATGTGATCTATTCCCCTTTAGACTCAAATTCAAATTCAAATCAATCTTTATTCGGATTTTACTCCATAAAAGATAAACAATCTCTTTAAAATGATAAAAATATACAATAAAATACTTCAAGAAAACATTACTAATAAATAAATAAATAAAACCTTTGCTGCAACAAATTGGGAGATTATTCATTCTCATATCGGAGGTTTTCTAAATACGACAGCTTTTTTCTTTGTTCTATGGCATGTAGGATAAATTTTATTACTGCATCACATTTCTCATTGGTATCCAATTTACATAAATAATTAAAAGCTTCTCTACAATAAAATAATTTGTTAATAACAAATAGAGGTTTTAAAAATTGTTTCCTAATGTCATGATAAAATTTACAAGATATAATAAAGTGCATTGTAGATTGTGCAAATCGTCGCACACAGGGGCACCTCGGTAGGCTTTTGCTCCAAATCCTCACCTTTGGGAAAGCACCAAAAAGTGCAACATTCTAAAGCGCATTCGGGTCAGATAAAATCTATCCTGAATGTTTGCAATTGTCAGTAAGTAATTTGGCATTACCTCGTTATTTTCAGTCATATAAAGTGCTACTGTTGGTTTCCTACATTCTCCATTTTTCTCTATCACCATCCCTCCATGCCATTAGTTCGTTTTTCAATTCTTTCTTACTAAATTGGAGGATAATACCTGGATTGTCCAAATTTGGAGCTAAATTTATACCTTTCAACAAGTCTTTTAGATGTATGAACCATGGGATTCTATCCCAATATTCCAATGTAAGGCAATCTTTAATAATCTTTTGGGTAAAATGCATCCCTTCTTTAGACCAGATGCCATGCCAAGCCAACAACGCATTGGTATATATTAGATCTTCCACATAAGGGCAGCCCAGTTCCTTATGTACCATAAATGTGGAGGTGGTATTTGGCACTGCAAGTAGTCTGCTAAAAAATGTGTTCTCTAGCACTTGTAATGAGTGGATCTCGGGCATCAAACCCCAAAGGGCAGCACAATACGTAATGCTGCTAATTGATTTACTTTTATAAATTTGCAGCATTTCCCTAAGGGGTTTATTACCAATTTATTTTTTTAATCTATAAACAGCCTCAGTTGTCCTAATATACTTCATTTTGATCATTTCTAGATTTTGTTTCCAATGACCCATATTAGAAAACTGTATACCCTGATATGTAAATCCATTCACCTCTTCACATTTATGGCCCTTAATAAAATAAGTTTTCTTCCTGGCTTTTCCCTGTCCACAAGTCATTACCACTGTTTTGCTCATATTCAACAACATATCTCTTTCCTCCATAAATTCCACAAAGCCCTCGATTAACCGCTGCAACCCATTTGCAGTTCGTGACAGCAGTACTGCGTCATCTGCGTATAAAAGGATTGGGATAGAACATTCTCCTATTTTAGGGCTATCAATTTCTATATTTTTTAAGTGGGCATCTACTCCATTTATATAAAGGGAAAATGGAAGAGGCGCCAAAACACAACCTTGGCGTATTCCTCTCCCTATCCTAAAACCTGGGGTTCACTCACCATTTCTTCCATATCTCACCCGCGCTGTTAGATGATTATATATTTGTGCCAAGAAGCTTATTATATCTAAGGGTGCACCCATATCTATTAAAACTTTCCACAGCTTAGCATGATTCACCAAATAAAAAGCGCTGCTAAGATCTGCAAAACAAAGGAACACATGGCCCTTCCTTGCTATTGTATATTTACTTATTATTAAATTAAGGTTTATACATTGTTCCAGAGTACCAACCCCAGGCCTAAATCCCAATTGAGCCTCTGTTAATATATGATTGTTGGTTGCCCATAATTCTAGTCTTTCTAGGAGTATTCTTCCCAGCAATTTAACAGAGGTATCTAAAAGTGAAATTGGCCGATAGCGTTTGGGGTCGCCTCTATCTCCCTTTTTAAAAATAGGAACAATTATACTTTCACTCCATGATGTTAAAATATATCCCTTTGTCACACTCCAAAAAACTTGGGTCAAAATAGGGCACCATAAATCGACGTGTGTCAAATAGGCATCTACTGGCACCCAGTAAGGGCCCGGCGCCTTCCCTTTCAAGCATCTTCCCATAGCAGATTTCACTTCCCCTAAACTAACTGGTTTCAAGAAGGGTAGTTTGATCTCAATTATCCCAATATTCGATGGGTGAATAGTCAGATTATCTGGGTGAAAGATTGAGCCGAAATGAGAAAGCCATTCCAATGATGGAACGTGTACTGTTATTTCGGGGGCATCACTATTTTTTAGGAATGGTTGGTTAATAGTTTTCCAGAATAGGGTACTATCTCTTAGTGTCGTCGCTTGCTCGAGATCAGCCCATGCCCTAGCTCTCAGTTGTGCCTTCCTGGTGTTTAGTGCTTGTTTGTAGCAAGAGCGTTTAATAATTACTTCTTCCCTATTTCTTGGTCGAGCTTGCAGGGCTTGTTTTAATTCCTGGCTTGCTAATGAACAATTATGATCAAACCACCGCACTTTTTCACTCTTTTTGTTCCCCGATGTTCTCACTAGGCTTCCTGCAATGGCGTTTCTAAGCTGGTTAAAAGATCCTAAAATCTTATATGGACTTTGATTATATTCTGTACATGTGAAAATTTCTTGACGGTATTGTGTCACAACTTTTTTCATCACATCTATTTCATTTACCCCAGTCCATTTAATTACAATTCCATTTTCCCTTCTTATTCCTATATTCGTTGCTAATCATTCACCTATATTAAACGGTTTGGCTAATCTCATTGTTAGTAACAAGGGGTGATGATCACTAGAGATGGTTGGCTCAATCTTCAGGGATTCGACCATATCGATATTACTCTTAGACATTAATATGTGGTCGATTAATGAGAAATGTCCTCTTCCTATAAACGATGGAAGCTTCATTCCTTTAAGCCCATCTTGTTCCATCAATTCTAAATCATATCTAAATAATATTTCATTCAATACAATTCCGTAATTATTATGCAAAAAGTGCATTTGGGCGCTTCCCCCATCGTCGATAAATCCACATGTCTTTCCTATAGTATTCTGGCATGTCCAGATATTAAAATCTCCAACCCATATTATTATATAACTTGAAGTTTTATCATTTACAAAGGTCTGTAGATCATCCTGGAGAGTCGATGCCACTACTCTATTGGTGCCATCAAATTTGTTATTGTAGTAGTTTATTAATACACTTCCTAAAGTTCCATCTATCTGAAAATATAAAAACTGATAATAAGGGGAATCAAGGGAGGATTTCACCAATGTATATGGTACCAGTGTTGAAATCAGTATTGCTAGTCCTCCCTTTGCCCTACCACTGGCTGAGGCAGAAGCTGGTGTGGAGAACATGGCATATCCTTCAATAAAAAAGGATCCCATATGCCATGTCTCTTGAAGGCAGATTAAATGTGATGAGCTTATTATGGTCTGCCATTCCTTTTCAACCATTTTCGTTTTTTACTCCAGCTATGTTCCACGACATGAGTATAATTAGGTCTCCTGCTAGGGACCTCTCATCTGACTCAGCGTCACCATTACATCTTAAAGATTTTAATTTGGGCACTACAGTAATAGATTGTATTTTGTCAGGTAGCAAAGTCTCTTTTCTACTCATGTCCTCCTGCTGTCAGTCGAAATCCTCCATATTACTCAGGGGAGCGAATCAATTGGAACACTCTAGTTTGTTATGCCTATACAAATTGCTGGGTATATTCCCTATAGCCTCTGTGTCTCTTGTACCTGAGGTATTCATTATTCTATAAAAATATCCTAGGGGAACAGCCATAATCTCCCTTCTCCATTTTTTACGAGTTCGATGTCTTATATCCAGGTCCACTAGTAGTTGACCCACAAAACAAGGATTACGAAAATGAACCACAATGCAATCTCCCTCTTCTTCCTCCAAATATCCCACCCAATCAACTCTCCTTGCATATAAAATTTCACAAAATAGTATATCTGGTGTACATATTTTCCCTGACATCCAGTGTACTATTTTATTACGTAAATCTGGCCAGGTCTCAACGATATTTGGTCCCAATTTGGGAACATTTTTAAAAATAATTGTATATGGAGTAGCATCTGGCGGTAATTGCAATACCTCTTTCACAGATCTATTTCTAGTCGAGGACTGGCGTCTATGATACTATCCAATTGCTTCATTTGATTGATCATAGGTACCTTAGACTGGGGGATTTCTTCCTGTATGGGGTACCAGCATTCCATACTTCTTTTGTTAGGATCTGCTTTCCCTGTCATTGTACTATTCCTTATGTCTACAGCCGCTTGACTCTCATTTGATATAGTGTCACTACCAAGAGACAAAATTTTTGCTTTAGTCACTGAATTAACACTTACTTCTATCTTGGTTATACGTTCTTTTATCTCCTTAAATTCTAACAATACTTTTGACTCCATGTGGTCTAACTTGCCATGCAATTTCTTGAAAAGAGTTTCCATACGTTTTTGTAAGGAACCATCGTTATCTGATGATAGTACTACTGCATGTCCCCCATGCATTTCAGTAGTTATTTTGTTACCCTTCGGCAACTGTGGAGGTGGAAACATAAACTTAGATTTGGTGATCTGACTACTTCTTTTTTTCTTGGGTGGTGAGGGAATTTGGTCATCTGTACTGTTCGATGGATCCATTTCTTCTATTATGTCTGTAGGTAATAGAGGGCCTAGGGAAAATCTAGGATCCACCCCAGTCCCCCCGTTAGACTCCATTCCAGCTGATTGCAGCCCGGGGGAAGTACCAGGAGCCACTTACAGTTGTTCTCCTTGCCAGATGCCCCCTAACACTGTCCAACAGCCCTGGGGATCCCTCAGTTTCCTGGACATCTGGGCAGGGAAAGATGGAGCACTGTAAATATGCCTCTGCTTAGAAAGCTGCAGTTGTTACCCAGCAGATGTGTGTCTTGTAATATCAGGTGCATGGTGGGCCAAGTACTTCAGTGCCACCCCTCTCTTCAATTTATTTCCCAGCCGGTTCACACTCCAGGATAAAATAGTGAGTGATGTTTCTTTCCTACTACGTACTTTCTGTGTCAGCAGCAGTTCCTCCATTAGGGTAGAGGAGTGTCGCACCTCTGCCTAAAATGTCCCCCAGGGATGAAAAATAAAATGGTATTAAAGTTCTTTTATTACCATTTTATTTTCTATCCTCCCATCCTGAACGAAGTTTCAGGACCAGGTGGGGCCACTGCTGCTGAGTGGCAGCACTGAGCTGTGTACTATGCCTAAAGTGCGCATGTCTTTTTGACCGACTCGTGATGGTCAGCCAGACACGTTCACTTTAAACTTCTCTAACCTAGCTGTCTTAAGACAGCTGGGTTAGAGAAAGCACAGGCCTCCAAAGAGGCAGCTCTATCCAATCCTGACGCTTCTTTCATGCTGGATACCAGCATGTAAGCAGCACCAGGATTGCTTAAGAGAATTTGCTGGAGCCCGAGAGGAGACCAGGGCGAGGAGGACGTCGGACGTTGGATGTCGTGCAACAAGCAAGGTAAGTGTTTTTTTTCTTTTTATTTACATACACCACTTACATTGAATGCATGCACTCACCAACACCACATTTGACCCCCCACCCTACATTCTGCATACATGCCAGCTGCTCTGTATTGATGGAAATTGAGGACTTAGCAAGGTCCGTCAACCAGGACCACTCCTGGGTTTCACTTTGATTGTCACTGCCTAGTGGTGCCCGGAGCCCACCCCCTACCCACCTCCCTGTCATGTCATGTGGGGAGTCTCCAACTATCCCCCTCCCCCAATGCCTAAGAAGCCTGGTGGCACTCCTATGAATATGTTATGCATTACCTAACAGTAATATTGTGTTGTGGCGTGGGTGGTTCTGGCCTCAAAGGTAATTTCTCCAGCAGTCGTTCTCATAGAAATGTATGTTCCACTTGGGTCCCTGAAGTCACTGTCTTGAATGTTATCTCTGCCCAGCCATTATTTCTTAGATGATTTTGACTACAGTCATTGGGGAGACCACCGGTAAGGCATTCTCCTCCATCTCATTGCTTGAGGTTGCTGCACTGTTGCATCTGTTGCCTACCATTCATGAGAGATCCTTTTGTACCTCCAGTATCACTCTCACCCTCCTGCTACGTGCCTGAACTTTCGTAGGAGTTGTCGTGCCATCTGGCTTGCACAGTGGTTTGGGTTGTGTTCTTGCAAGCCTGTCATTTGAGATTGGCCCAGTGGTTCTGGCATTGGGTAGCCCTTGGTCTCCAGCCAATCATAGACCTCTGCTGACGCAACCAACACATGCAACTCATTTTAAGTAGACAGCCTCACCTTAGCTGGGAAGAGTGGGAACTATTTCTCATTCAAACTGCACAACTGTCTTTTTACCAATAGGAAGGTCTCTCTCTGTCACTGGTCGGCATTTGCATAGTCCAAGTAGATGGTCAATAGGCTGGTTTCAATTGTCCTGGGAGCATGAGACCATGCCACCTGTAGAATGTGGTCGTTGTGCCTGAAGTTAGACATTCTGGCTATTATTGGGCATGGTGGCACCCCGGGACTCTATGGGCATGCTCCACTCTGTAGAGATTCAATGCCTGTCCTCCCAGAACAGTTGATAAACATTATTCCACAAACAGCTCCACATTTGGCCCCTTGGCTTTCTCGGGGACTCAGAACTGACATACATTGTTACACCTGGAGCAGCCCTCCACATTGTCCAGTTTGGCCATTAGGGTCTTATTTCCATCTGCAGTTGCTCAATTTGGTGGCATTATCCGTGAATACAGGTGTGATTTGGGCCACTGATCTTTCAGCCTTCGTTACCCTTCCTGACAGCTTTTTGGGATCAGTGGGCAATAGATCTACATCGCGCACCGCTGCCTCTAGCTTATGTTTGTGTGCCGTTTTCGTGTCTCTGATTGCCGCCAAGATACCCTCCATGTGTCCCTCCAAATTCACCTACCTATCTAACTTTGCTGCAGCAGGGGCATTGGGACTTTCTGTTCTATTGTCATGTGCCACTTTGCTTTGCTTGGGCTGTATTATCTCCTTTAATCCTCCCAAGGCCCCCTTGAGTGACTCTCACTCTGAGAAAGACCTCAGCCACAGGTTGATGCGTTCGCTCATTCTCACAGGTCGAGCTGTGGTGAGGGCTGCAAAGTGACTTTGTCTCCATTCCTCCTTCTTGGCTCTTAGTTACTAGGCCCCAGATTTCCTCTAGCTCTCCATGTCCTGTCTGCTGACCAGAACAGCACTCCCTGGGTCTCCATGGACCCTGTCCCTATGGCTCAGGGTATCCTGTATGGGATGCCTACATGTCCATGTGCACCTCATTCACTTGTTCAGTGACTCACCCCAGGGCTCCAGGGGGACATGCCCTTGCTACTCTGAACACCTGATTGGGCTTAACCCTGCTGGGCTTACTTTCAGGCCAGACTGAGATCTCTTACAGGCTCTCGGGCTTCCTCACTCAGTTTTCTACTGGGGTGTCATTAGCGGTCTCCGTCTTTGCCAAAAACCCTTGCACCTGGAGGCAGATGAGAAGCTGTGCCAGAAACAGTCTCCTTTGCCTAGCCTCTCAGATCATCTAGCTGCACTCTGTGGTAGCTCACTGACCCCTCTGCTATAGGGTCTGCCAGCACGCTGTTGATTGCTCTAGGGCCCACAGCCTCCACTGGTGTGCTGCAGCACCCTACTTTCTGCACAGTGTCCAACGGTCCTAAGTCTTCAGGGGCCAGTTGTGGCCGTCTTGGGTTCTATGGCTGCCGCGGCCCTCTCTTCAATACTCAGGGGGCTGGCCCTCACCAGCACAAGGGATTCAGCGGGGCCTGATCAGGGATGATGTGTTGTGATCTCCTCATTCACCAGAGTTCCTCACGGGCCGGGCACAACCTTCTTAGTCACCGGTGCTGTTGTGTTCCTGTTACCTCTGTTAAGGGGGGTCTCCCCCAGACTGATCAGGGTGTGTGTCACCACCACTGCTGACCCTGGGACTCGGCAGACCCCGTCCTGAAACAGGGCGCCCCAGGATCTCTGTGCCTAAGGGGCATACCACTGTGGAAATAAACACTGCTTGTCTGCTGTCATTGCTATCCAGACCATATCCACTACACTGTTTCATCCTTGACAGAGACTCAGGGTTTGAATACTGACCTTTAAGTCACTTGCATTCTTTCTTCACGGAGTATGGTATAGACTTGTGCGCAATAGCACTTTACCTGGATTACTAACCCTCTAACAAATTGCACCTGGCTAAGAAGGTCGTCTCTCTAGATGTTGTGCTTCCATAGATACTTCTCTGGATTCTTCTTTGGTGATATGGTTCGTGACCAGTTGTCTGTGAAGCTTTCTCACTGAAACCTCAATGCAAAGTGACATCATGGGCACTAGACATTGTTTTTACACATAGCCAAAAACAAGCTGGCTCATAACACCAAATTAGATCATTATTCGACTGATCACTTTTTTGTTTTTCTCAGTGAGACTCCCTATGTGCAATGACCATGCCCAGATCAGGGACCTGTGCCTCAGAATCAAACTACCACTTACTACTGAGGCCAAACTAAGATGAAACTGGTTAGGGATGGCTTGTGAATCTGAACATCCGTTGTAGGTTTGCAAACATCTCTTAAATAACAAAACGAGAATCTTGTTTTGGTGAGAACGTTAGGATTCTGCATTTTGACTGACACTTCATATCCAAAGAGCTTCATGAAGATTAGCTGTTTGGGAAATGTTCATCACATATCTGTACTGCATACATTAGTTCTGTGTTATTCCAATTCTAGATGTGTTTCGACCATCGGGAACAGCAGCACCTCACAAACATTAGAAATGCTTGTGAACGTGGTATAGTCTATTTATCTGGGGGTCGTGGATAAATTACTGTACAGTTCTTTAAAATCTGCTTTATCAGCTTTCTGGTACACACAAATAATTGTCGCTTTCACTGTCAGATTACCCAGCTATTGCATTATCTTGTGTGTTGCATTGGTATTCTGATTAACATTGTGTTTTGCGTTTTGCATTAATCTGCCCTATCATTTTTTGAGTATACAGCTTTGGCTGGACTTTTATAGATTTGTGTTCTAATAACCGTGTTGCTCTAGAGAAGAACTCGCTCGTCTACGTCTAGCCCAGGAGTCAATGACACTTAACGGAGATCCTTGCTCTGTTGCAACTTGGTCTATTGAGCGCTGTTGAGTAGGGCCACTAAGCGTTTCTCCTTTCAGAGAGCTCCGTGGGTTGTAACTTCAGCCTATGGTGAATCTGGCCTAAGTTTGTAGTTTAACCAGTATCCATTTTGAGGGTGAATTTAAAGCTGTTTTACACTCTCTACATTATCAGCACAAAGAACTCTATTTCTGGTGTGTATCTGGCATAACCACTAGTAGCAAACAGGACATATGTTTTACAAATGAACAGCAACTGTGTATTTTCTGAACAAGTGCTACTGCACTTTCAATAGGACAGGAAAAGGACATCCCAATCTGGTCAGCTTCACAACTGGGCTGCTAGCCTCTAATGAAAACGTTAAAATATTTAGCAATTGGGGTTTTCATTCTTATTAGGGGAATTGCCTTACATTGAGGTAATGATTAATGTTTTATCAACAATTGGCTTAAATTAGTCAATGCCGGCAAAAATAGGGGATGCCTTACTGAAAACTGGAATTACATTAGAAGGATGTGGTGTTTGAACTGGTAACCTATTAGCATATTGTGCATACTTAATGCAGCCCTACTTGTAGGCAAGTGCAATGATATCAGATTACTACCCAATATACTGGGCAAAAGATTCATGGTACAAGCTGAACACACACCAATAGTATCAGACATCCTTGGTTTTTGCCAATCATTGCCCAGTCCCTCTTTAATCATACAGTGGTCATGGGTCTGATAGTATAACGCCTTGATCCTTTTAAAACGTTCAACCAAAGTCCATGTCCTGCATTGAGTTCCACAACTAACTCTGTTTAGCTCAATGTACTGGTTTCTTATCAATCAAAATGGGTGATAGACAATATAAGCAGTTTGGTCTGGGAATATAGTGTGCTTCAGTAATTAACAACCAGTATTGCTGTCCAGGTGTGAAGAAAAATTATCATGTATATTTATAGGTTTGGTTGGCGACAGTTTCACAGACCTAACACAATCTAACAGAAAGGGGACACAAGGTGAGCCCACTCAGTTACTGATTGTTGTGTGACTCGTATAGGACCAGACTGGCAACCGAAAACAGCTCTGGCAAAATGTTCAAGCCATCCTCTCTTCCTCTCTCTCTCTTGCTTTCCATTCTTTCCTTCGTCATTCTTTATTTTCTCTTTCATCTGTTCCTTCATTCCATCTCTTTTCACTTTCTGTATTCCGTCCTTACATCCCTTACTCTTTTTTTCTTCTTCCATGTGTTACTTCTCTTTCTTTCTCTCTCTCTCTCCTTCTTGCTTTCCCCATCTCACTTCCCTGTGCCTGTAGCAATAAATGCTGGGGAGTCTTTTTGAAGGTCCCGCAACAATCGGCATCAATGTATCCAGGGCCTGGGAAATGCCTGATGGGTTAAATGGCAAGTCCATCCCTACATTCACATAATGGTCAAACCATATTCATAAGCCATTGATTGTTACTGCCATACATTACATCTGGAGGCTAATTACTGAACATGTCGGGAAGACAGTGCAATTAGCTAATGCAAAAAGAAAAACAACAGGAAGCCGATGTGGTCTAGTGGTAAAGTGATAGATATAAGAAACGTTCAGCCTAGCTTAAAAGTCGTGCTTTGGCTTTTCTATTCCTGAACAGATATACGTAATGTAGAAGTCTACTTTACCGTCAAAGAGATATTTTTTAGCCCTTACCCACACATTCTGATCCTGCGTAGACACAACCATCATGGCTCTCATTATGCAAAGGATGTAGTCGCCCACCAGGTGGTAGATTTGGCTATTACAGGCCGGGCAGGACTGGTGTTTCCCCAGGAGGCTGGAAAGGTGGGGCCAGTTCGGGCACAGTGTGGGCCAGTTTTGCAGCCGTGCTGCAATATGAGCCCTCAGTAACAAAAGCAGCAGTGTTTCATTCCTCCTCTCCCTCTCCCCGCGGATGGTCTGACAAAGTTGCCAGGGCTGCTTTAAGTTCCCAGTTGGTCCCTGATTACAGGACAGTAACTACTGATCCTCTACATTGACTGCAGTGGCGACAGATTGGAATTACTGCTTGTGGGCAATCTCATACATCCAAAAAGAGTGATTCTATTGGTCATTAGGTGTGGGTTGTAGGAAAGTACCCTCTTTTTTGGCATGTTACCCCAGTTTTTGCCTAATATCAGTGTGTTTTGACTGGGTTCACAAGGATCCTGCTAACCAGAACCCCAGTGACTGTGCTCTCTCCCTTTAAATTTGGTTGCCTAGGACCTAGCACACCCCATAATTGGCATATTGGTGCCCCCATATAAGTCCCTAGTATATCATACCTAGGTACCCAGGGCACTGTGCACCAGGGGTTCCTCATGGGCTGCAGCATGTATTATGCCACCCATGGGAGCCCATAAAAAATGTGTCTGCAGGCCTGCCATTGCAGCCTGCATGAAAAGGTGCATACACACTTTCACACAGGTCTCTGCACCGGGTCACTGCCAGTCACCCTTATGGCAGGCCCTCTTATCACAGAGGGCAGGGTGCAACTACCTGTGTGTGAGGGTACCCCTGCATGAGCACAGATGCCCCTATGAACTCCAGCTCCATTTTCCTGGACTTCGTAATTGTGGGGAAGTCATTTTTCCCATGTACTGTGTCCAGGTACATAATGGTAACTCAGAACCTAGGCATGTTTGAATCATACCCCAAGACTGTTGCCAGTATTGGCTGTATGATTTCATGCACTCTGGGGGCTCCTTAAAGGACCCCCAACATTACTCCTGTCAGTCTTCTGGGGTTTTCCGGGCATCCCGCGCTGCTGCCACCCCAGAGACAGGTTTCTGCTCTCCTCCTGCAACACAGGTGGTGGACTGCAGTGATCCCCTCGGTTCTCTCTACCAGCTGTCCAACTTGGGAGACAGTAGGCTTGCCTCTCTTTGCAGGACAGTACCCCGGTGCACTGTGATCCTTGAAGCTACCAAGTCTTGTTTGTACCTCCTCCAAGGGATCTTCAGGTTCCATGTAGCTCCGGCATTCAGCACTCTTCCCTGGAAAGCACAGTCTCCTGCCTGCTGCTCCAACGAAGTGGGACACCTCTCCAGGTGTGCTAAGCGGGCCTCACTGTGACCCCTGTGCTTGCTGCCTGTGAGTTGCCTGTGGGACTGCCTCCTCGCCTTCCACTCTCCTCACAGCTGAGGGTCACCTGGGACTCCCCTCCTTGGGTTGAGTCCTCCTGGACCTTGCTGGTAACTGGCAGCTCTGCAACTCTCCATCTGTGACTTTTGCCTTTGCCAAGGCTTGTTGGTGGTTCTCCAACACCACTGACTGACTGCAACTCTTCTTCCATCGTGCAACATCATCTGCATCATTTCTGGAACTCTTCTCGTGCTCCAGTGCCGCACAGCTGACTCCTTGTCTTCACCATCGACCTTGTCCTGCATGTCCAGAAGGGTGGGTAATAGCTCCTGCCCAGACTAGACACTCCAAATTGAACTGGACTTGGTCCCCTTCTTTTGTAGGTCCTCTTCTGTCAGGATCCACCTTTGATTTCTTCCAGTCTTGCTTGGGTCTTGCACAGTCCTTTTCCAAAGTTGAATCTGTGAGTCTGGGGAAAAAACAGGTACTTACCTCTTTCCTCCTGGTCACTGGGGGTCACCCTGGTACTTAGCTTTTGGGGTTCCTGGTTCCTCCAGGCCCCCTCTGCAGATTCCACTTCCTTGGGTGGGGGACTGTCTTTTGCATTCCACTTACTTAGTATATGGTTTGGTCACCCCCCCCCCCCCAGGCCTTCGCTATTTTCTATTGTTTTACTATTTGCTATTGCTTTCTATGCTAATCACTGACTTCTAATGTGCTGTGTGACTGTAGTAGTATTGCATAAGCTTTGCATGTCTCCTAGATTATCCTTGGCTGCTCATCCACAGCTACCTCTAGAGAGCCCTGGCTTCCTAGACACTGTCTACAACTAGACCTGGACCTGGTATAAGGTGATAAGACCATAGGTGCTCACCACACACCGGGCAAGCTTCCTACATGGGTGAATTATGGAGTCTCCATCCCGATAAAGAGCCACTGGCTCATAAAAGCTGTGCCAAATATCAATTTTGTATTATAGTAGGAAAGATGGGAGGGAAATCAGGGCCCACCTTTAGTTCCACCACTTTAAGAGGTCGGCCCAGGAAAACTGCATTACCTTGAAGGAAGAGAGACACAACTGTACCATTCATCAAGGCATTTCCCTTTAGCCTCTTGGGTCAGTGGATTTTATTAAATAAAAGCTTACATATTCTAGATATGTATCTCCTGCTTGAGAAGCTCCTGGAATAAGTGCTCCCTGGAGCTCCGTCTATGCTATAACTAATGAAGACAAATAAAGATTAAATGGTTGGAGACTACTGTAAAATATGCAGTGGTGGGGGTAAAACATTCTGGCGAACTGAAAGTTTTTAAGTCCACCAATAGGAAATCTTTCGATTTAGGAGGAATTTGCCATTTTTTCATGAAAGGGTTCCACTTGGCGGGTTCCACACTATTTGAGGACATTCCTTGGAATTTTAGGGGCCTTTCCCCCCTCTGAACCACAAAGCAACTCAAACCGCAAACTATCACCAGATGAAACTTCGCGAATGCAGAAAAAGCAAAAGTAGCTTGACGCACTTTTTTTGTTTGTGTATTTCCCCAAAAAAATCTTTCAGGCTTACCGATAAGCAAATGGAACATCACAAAATGAGGCTGTTGACTACATGGCTCTTTTGTAACAAGAGAGCATATCAGCTTGCTGAATCATTCAAAGTAAGACTGCCGCCAAACCCAGAACCGAAGACTGGGTTCTTATCCTGACACATGTACTTATGCCTAAAATAATCAAATATAGCAGTAGGTTCTCTATTTGAAGCTATTACTGTTCTATAATAATTGACCTATATTTTTCAGGCATTTGCTAATTTCGAGCTACAAAATGTGCTAGTTTAAAAGTGGAATTTATCATGCGATTTTATAGCTGGTAATGTTTACTTAACACATACTTGAATACTTGTGATGAAAACGATCCTGTGCAAAATACATACGGATAAATAGTATGCAAATGAGCAGTCCTCTATGGGCCACAAGCGTATTAATGTGTTGGTAAGGTTAATGCTAGTATGAACTGCAGAAGAGTTGGGGGCGTGGTGTTACACGGAGCTTCCGCTGCTTGACCTTGAACAGCCTTGGTTTGAACTCTGCTTCTGGCTTCTGATAGAATAAATTATAAATGATCTGTGCCTCGCTCTGCTGACTAATATCCAGATGGGCTCGGGGTATTGATTTCTCAGCAGCACGCAGCATTGGACGGCAGTTCTTGTCGTTACTTTGGACGTGCTGCAAGAGGGCCTCATTATTGTTACTTGGGCGCACTCGCCTTCATTACTTTGTCCTAAATAAATGAATGAATATATAAATAAATATTTGCAAGGTGCCGAGGAGCTCCTGGGCGCGCAGCTAAATACTGGCTTTGCCCATCCAAAGACTGCCTAGTCTTGATTTCACCTCATGCCGCTTTCTGCCGCACCCCGACACTTCTTTTCTCTTTATGGCTCCCAGGCACCAAAATAAACAAGCATTTGCAGTGCAATGTGTTTCGCGTTCGCTCAAGTTGGAGCTATTAGCGTTGTAAATTCCTTACTGGACTTTTCTTGCCACATACATTGAAAATGTAAAGTAAAACAGTTGACCTAAGCAAGCCAATTAAAAGCGCCACGGCCACCAGGAGCTTGAGCACGAAGGAGAGCGACACAAAAGGAAAAGAAGTGCACTCGCAGTCAAAAGTATCGGCAAACGTGCAATTATCCATGTAACAGAGTTGATGTTCAAGTCAGTAACCAAACCACCCCAAGGAGGAACACACATAAACCATTTACCAATAATGACAAAGTATTTTTGAAAGGCAAGCCTAGGAAGGAGTGATAGTGATGGGCATGTGGTGGGCGATGTTAAAAGCCTACAGATAGATTACAAAAGGTCCGAGCGCTTGCACGCTCGACCTAAAGATGAACCCCTTTAGTGGATCAGATAGCTAAAAACGTGGACCACTTTTACAAATCAGGGCAATTTAGAACTTGTAAAAATGTGCTTTATAGGTGTTTTGCAAAGTATGGAGGACTGTATTTGTGCTTGCTGTAGGCAGTGTTTGTGGTAATACAAGTGAAATCAACAGTAAAACCGGGCCCACTAGGAAGAGACCAGAAAACTAGCCCACAACAAGCCACAGAAACAGACCACATACTGACCTGTCAGATCAGCCCTTCGGCCACTGCCTGATTGCCCTAAAGACCAGTCCCATCCTGTCTCTGCTTTCTCCCTTTCTTTTTAATCTTCTTCCCCTATTTTATGTTTTCCACCTCATACTCTGGGTGGAAGTCAGTGGCGTAACGAAACTTGAAGTGGGGGGGGGCTCCTGCAAAGTACCTGGAGGGGGCCCCTTAAGCCTAGGACCCAGTCAGGGGCCAGCAGCCCGTGCAAAGTGTGCTTGACTAAGGGGACCCGGTGGAGCTCACCCCCTCCGTCCCCCACTGCACCACAGCAGAGGCCTTTGTTACACCACTGGTTGAAGTCTGATGATGAAATGGCCTGATCCCCAAAAATGAAGGTTGCAACTACCAGCACTGAGGAAACATTGTGTTTTTTAGCTTTGCCTGAATTCGCTACGTTTATGGATGGAATGTGTGTGAGCATAGATTCAGAGCCCTTGCATCTTGCCATGCCAGGTGTGACTGGTTCTGCCTGTAATGGGACCTGACTTATTTACGTTGCGGTGCTATTTACATCCTAAATAGCACTATATTATATGTTGGAAGGGTATGCTATTCTGCTCCAATATTTTGTGGTTCGGTGCAGTGTTAGGATATAATTTGGCCTTTAGGGGGGTGTTTTAGAGAATATTTGGGGGGTGGGGCCTAAGATTTCCCAGTATACTGGCTGTTTAACCAACTAAAATATATTCTCATTTGCCAAACATAGATCGGGTTGTCTTTCTAAAGAGAACATAAGCACATTGCCTGCTTTTCTCAATGTTATAATATACATACAAGAGGGGTTATAGCAGGGGTCTCTAACCTTTTCTGCTGTTAGAAATACTTATGTTGAATGAAAATCATCCGGAGCTTCTAATATTATTAGAGGTTTAGCAATGTCCACATCAGGCAAGTTTACATTAGTCGCCTCGATATGCAAGATTACCAGCAGAGATCACATCAGTACATCAGGCCACAGTTCCCAGCAATAATGTAAAAAAGACTTTGTCAGTGTGGAATGCCTGTCCATGGGTAATACATACCAACCATAGCTGCAATGTTAATACTAGTAATAAGCCTCCTCCAATATGAGTTCTAAAAATATACATATTTTCATCTTGAAGACACACTTTTCAATTTTGGTACTCATATAAATTCAAATAACCAAACACTTCTAATTTATTTAGATGGGCTGCATACTTGAGAGCTACTATAGGTATCTGGAGAGCTACCAGTAGCTCACAAGCTACTCGTTGGAGAACCCTGGGTAGGATGCTCGCTGTACCTACTCTTCCAAACATAGAAAGGATATTTTGAGATTCAGAGAGTGAGTCAGGAGTGGGAGAAGGAGAAGGAGAAAGCGATGATAGGGGTGAAAAATACAGCTGAAGGAGATGGTGTAGCAGATGAGAGTCAGATTACTGAGAAGAAGCACGGGCAGGGGTGATGACTAATTTGCAAAGGAGAGGGGAAAGAGACGAAAGGAGAGGATGGAGTAAAATTACGACAAAATTAGTCAGATAGGGCAGGGGACAGAGGAGTGAGAAATGCTGAAGGAGAGATGAGAAATAAAGTAAAAGAGAGACAAAGAAAGTGGAGAGAAAAGAGGTGGATGGAAGTGGACAAACGCTGAGGTAGAGGAGAAAGGAAGAATGGGGACAAGGGGGGATAAGGAAGAGGACTAAAACGAGGAACACTGAAAAATCAAAGATGAGGTGGAAATAGGGAACAAATCAAAAAAGAGAAGGAGCAAGGGGAGGAAAGAAAAAGAGAATGAGGAGGGTAAAAGAGACGAACATAAAAGGCAATTAAAGTAGAGAGGAAAAGAGGTAGTAGCTAAGAGACGTTGGGAAGGAGGGAGAATGGAGAGAGAAAATCATCTGGAAGGAGCTAAGATGAAGATGAGGAAGAAGGAAGCAGAGAGGGGGAAAAGGCCATCGGAGAAGGAAGACATGCATGAACCAGAATAGAAAAAAAGGAAATTGACCATTGCAGGGAATAGCTGAAATAAAATATATGAAGTGAACAAACTAGCATAGAAGAGGAAGGAGGGAGAGAGGTAAGAGAGAGGTTTAAAAAAAGAAGAAAGGAGGAGTAGGACAACTAAAAGAGAGGAGGATACAGGGGGATAGAGTAGAGGAGATAATATATTTAGAACGGAAGGAAGAAGAAAGAAGAGGACAGAGATAAGAGAAAAGAGTAGGAGAGTAGAATACGAATGGCGAGTTTCATGACGTGATGTTTGTTATAGCAGTATTTTAATGGTCCTATGTGTGTAGTTTACATGATGTAATGCTGTGAGTTTGTGAAGAGTCTATATGGTGTGTTAAAGTCTGGCAGTGATAGGTCTTGTTCTGTCAGCAGGAGGTGGAGGGTAGAGTGATAAGGTGCTGGTTGGTGATTTGATGGTTTATTTTTTCACCTGTTGGCCATGAGACAGGAGACTGTCCTCACACCTGATCTCACAGATATTCCTTCCCTGCCTCCCTTTAAAAAACGGGTCTATAAAACTTGCCTTCAATCTATGTCAACATAGACTCACCATGGTGCCCCATTTGATCTTCCTGCCTCCTACAATTATTGCAACACAATGTGCAATATGTATTATTTGAATTATAATATTGTACGTGCTGTTCACCAAAGACCTTACAAATTTCTGTTATATTTAAACACCCTGCTAATACTTTATTGGTGCCCCATTTAATTGCTCTGCAAAACATGTATCGAAACTCTAATAGCTCCGCTACAAGAATATAAAAAAAAAAAATCACATTTTGCAAGACAGTTGTGAATGTGTTCCCTTTACTTCAAAAAGTAAGCATATACTCCTCACCCTGAGTAGGCTTCACTGGCTTCAGTCAGTTATTGAATGTAGTGCTCTACAATCACCCATAAAGACTTCTATGTCTCAGCATTTCCCTGAAACAGAGACTCGCTGCATATGTGCTCAGTAGGAAGCTTCACTCTAAGAACCAACTGATATTGACAATGCCTAAAATCAAAGGACGGAATTAGAATTTCCATAGTACACTGGGTACATTTTATAGCTCACTGCCTGTCACTCTTCATAGTACTAATGCTCTCCTTGCATTCAGGAAACATCTTTAAGACTTTTCTCCTCTAGTTTCTTCCCTTTAGACATTTGAGCTTCAATTTCCAATTGGGGCTAATTAGCACTTTTACAAAACTCCTGATGATTATGGTGCCATTTGCAGGAGTGAGCAGAGAAAAAAAATCAATAAAGAATGACACAGAGAAAAAGATAATTGACTCCTTGGTAATTAACTTGCTAGGTTACAGGAGGAAAACAGGCAGGGGAGCCAGATGTGAGATAATATCTGACGCAAGACTTACAACCTAAGTGAGGAACAGGTGACAAGGAGAGGAAAAAACCCTCTGTATGATCAAAATGGAGTCAATACTTTACCCTCATAAGCCAAATTGCTCTTTTTTTATTTAATAAGATGTAATGGATGGTGCTCTGTTGCCCTTTGTAGGCAAATGTATTGTGATGAATACAAAAAAACACAAATTTGCTATTGTGAACTTTCAAAGCTCTATATATTTTTGAGGATGTATACGTATAGTGTGCAACACTTAATTATTTACAATTGCACTAATACAGCGCCCACTCCCTTTGCCCTGCAGGTTAAAGAAATGGATGTCCACACAGTAGACATGTCTTAGTCAGTCAATCATGTCATGTGGTATGAGATGACGTGGTGTATCATGGTGAGGTCATTGGTGGTGACATACAGTATATGTTGGGTGTGCCCTTTCATGCTGCAGTTTTTTTCTAGGATGAGTTATGATGTGAAGTGGTATTTTGTATTAAGGGGTGCAAGGTGGAATGGTTTTGTCTCATACTGTGGGTGGTCAAGTAGGGTATGCTGGTGTGTGGTTGGTGTGGTGTAGTATTATGTGAGGTGCTAGGGTGAATGGTGGCTTTCCTTGTAAAGTACGGAAAGCTATACCAGTATTGGATTCAGAACAGGTTGTTGAGATCAAGAGGTTTACATAAAAAAGAATTCAAATTATTCTTCAGATTTTAAAGTATATGTTCTTTATTCAAAATTAAAGAAATAGGTATCCAAACGTTTTGGCGGACGCATGTTTTCAGACTGAGCAATCAATTGAATGTGTTGCTTCTTCATGGCCAACAATACATAATTAATTTAATCTTAACTAATAAGTCTAATTGTTTGAACTTTTTTGAGGAACTGCGTATCACAAATTCAAAATACCTATTGTAAACGTCAAAACACAATAAGGAAGCCGTCTCCAAAGAACACTGTCTCAACACAGTCTGCTCACTGGATCTGAGCTGCAAAGAAGCATGATTACTCGTAGCAACCCAGCATCCTGGAGCTTGGTCTGATGTGACCCTAGGAATTGTCCGGTGGCACGGGGTCCTAGCATGAGATTAACTGCTCTATGACAGGGTACTGTGTGGTAACAGTTTTGTGCTTTGGTTGGGTGCCTGAATACTTACAACTGGGTGCCATGCAAGTGGTGCTCGGGGACATGGTTGAAATCAAACTAAGGAATTTGGTGGGGGGGGGTAAAGAGGATTTTCAAAGGAGGTTTTAATAACAATGAGGGATAGCGAGCTAGAGGGAGGCCCAATCACGAGGAGAAGAGGACAGGGATAAAGACTGAAGTATGTGGGAGAAACAAGAAAATTACAGATGATAAAGCTGTGCAAGATGTATGGCACAATGTAAAGAAAATGACAGAAGAGAGCGGCAGAGATGTGTGAAGGAAAGAAGGGTATAGGGAGTTGCAGAGGAACATAGCGAGGGGATACCACAGCTCGGGGCATAGGGTAAAAGGGAGGAAAATGGTCCTGGCCTGGAAGAATGGTTGGAGTAACTACAAGGGGTGAGGGCCAGGGGATGGGAAAGGGTCAGGCCACTTCATAAAGGCACTAAAGAGCACGAAACAGTAGTACAGAAGTGCTAACCTACAGACATCAACATTTCTTTGTGAATAAACCCCATTGTTTCACTGCCTTTGCTAAGAAAGCGATTGAAAACTTGCTAAGGCTGTTAACCAAAGTGCTGCTTTGATAACTGTTTCCTATATGAATGGTTGAGGATAGAATTTAACAAACTGTTTAGACCCTTCCCCTTGGAGGTGGCTAAACAGATTGGGTACTCTGCGAAATGATCGACTGTTGTCTCCTGATTAAGCCTTTAACTTTCTGGGTTCCATACAATAAGTTATCGAATATTTATTTATTTTGACGGCTTTATATAACAGGGCCCAAAGGCATTCAAGCACTTTGCAATAAAAGGATTATGATTAGAGGAGAAAAGTAGCAAAACGGCTATACAAATCTATAAGGTGGCAATGCACATTATTATTAGACTTATAAATGAAAATAAAAAAGGAATAAAAAGGAAAATGCGAAACCGCGAGAGAGAATTCAAGCAGGAGCCTGAGAAATCAATATACAATGAGCACTTTCTCTGACGTAAGGGTAAAACAAGCAACAAATTAGGCTGAGAGGCAAGGTACCATTAGGAAGGGATGAGGCTACAACATACTCAAGAGAGTCAAACTAGGTTTGTGTTGTGCGTTTGATAAAACCAAAACAGAAAACAACCAATAGGTGGAAAGGGAAAGTACATGGTTGAAGATGGGAATAGAGAAGAAATTAACCATTACCAGATCAGGAAAGGCGTATTCTTACATGGCTGCTAAAGGGTAAATGACTTCCCATTCGACATCTGATCCTCCCCCTCTCTTGAATTTCACAAGAAGCTGGGGACCGGTTTTTCATCTAACCAACCTACAATATACAGGGCTAGGCACTAACACCTGCTCAGCACCAGGATAAACTTTGATATAGAAACACAGTGACATCTACAGATAACGAACCCATAGACAATGGAGTTTGTTCCAGCACAAATATAGTGACTTATTATTATTATGAGCGGAGCTCGCCGTACCTGCTGGTATACGGGGCGGGTCTCCAGTGGTTTCCGGGCAGCTGCTGGGGGCGCAGGAGTTGTTCCTCGTCTGACCCCTCCTTGTGCGCGTCCTGCGATGCTGCCTCGCCTCTGCGCTCTCTTTAAATGCTTCCTTGCAAAGCACGCCTTCCCCATCTGCCGCACGGCCAGACCAGGGCGGGGCCTTTTCCATCAAAATCATTACATCCCACAGAACTGGGCCCAGCTAGTGTTTCTCCAAGCAGAAGACAGAAAATGATCTCTCCGGAAAATAAGACGATATTTGTGCCCGAAAAACAAACTACAAAACACGTCCCTGGCCAAAAAAAGGACGACAAAGCTGAACAGTCACCCATGTCCGCCACGAGCCTTTTCGACAGCCGTCACCAATCAGTTAATTATTTGAATTCACAAGCGATTTAGGCTTTGTTCGTTGGATGGAAGCGCTTTATATATGTATTGTTGTGCACATTTTTATAAGTCCAATACAATCCAATAGAAATCCACTACATCCAAGTGCACGACCAACCCTAATGTTCGTGTGCACGTGCAGCATATGGATATGTATCTTTATAATTCTACAGGAGCATTACTGAAGACATCGATGTATTTCCCTTAAGTAACAAAACAAATATTTTTGGGGAACGTTATTTGCGAATATAATTCACAAATTTGAACGTACAGTTGTATACTACGACATATATTTTTGTCCTACAGCTTAATAGGTGCTTACGCGCACAATATATATATATATCCTCTGTGAACGTGGATGTGTCATTTGAATGTAAAATTAATATAGTTTCCTGTTGGCAAAAGAAAGTATGCATTTTATATAGTGACCATCAGTCCTGGAATCAGGGAAAAATGCCCTGGGATACTATAAATCTGGGCGGAGCAGTGCTTAATATGAGCCAGTGGTTGCCGGTGGGGCCACCTGCACTGATTCTTGGGGACCAGCACTTAAGTTCACATGTCAGACATTTGCCGAGCGAGAGAGTGGGGAAAACATAAAGATCTGGAATAAGGAGGAAGAGAAAGACTACAAAACCTTCGCAAATGAGGAAGACAGAACAAGCAAGAGTGAGATAAAGGGAAAGAGAGTGCTTGGTTGTGGATTAAAGATGCCTGAGGTGGATCAAACATTTCCAGGGTTGGTAATCTGCGCACCGATGTTTAAGTGCATGCTCCGGGCCTCTGAGTAGGGCTTCGGCGCAGGCACTTTTTAAAAATAAAAACAAATAAAGCACTGGGGCGAAGGGGTGGCAACAGAAAAGGCGCAACCATGAGGAGTTTACTCTGGCTGTCCACTTCTCTTTTGAAATTCTTCTCTCAAAGAAATTGGCAAAAAGGACAAATGTGACAGCAACTTTGTTCTGGTTTATATCACATGGTTAAGCCACTTTTTGAAGAGATCTGCGGACTTCTAGGACATAATGTGGTGAGATAAATCTGATAGATAATGTTCTTGTTGGATAGATTTGATTGCAGGCTTGACTCAACATAGCATATAATGCCAATGTGCCTTCTGCTAAGTGTTGAATGTAACATGCAGGTCACGCATTTGTTTTTTACAAGATAGCTCAGTGGGACACTGCCGTTGTTGCAGAGATCCCTGTTTTACGTGCACATTATAAGTTCCAGTCCTTGTCAGATAGTTTGGAGGCTTATGAACTAACATCAAGGAGCTGCATGGAAACTCGAAGGCATACATTTAGCGCCTTGAGACCCGCACGGGTGAGTAGCGCGCTTTATAAATGTTAATGATTTGATTTGATTACATTTAGAACCATACTTTTTTTCTTAATGTTTTGTTATCCTAAAATGCTAAAACTGTTTTTTTGGGTAGAAACAAACATTTTTAAGCAGCATATGGAAAGAGTCATCAGTATAACTACTCATGTGATCAAATACATTTTGCATTCTTATAGTGCTTGGTATATCTTCCATACAGATCATGTAAAAGTCAAAAACCTGCCACCAAATATAGTTTATTTGTAAACACTTGTGGAGTTACAAGCTGTGTTTTCTTGTTGTCTTGGCATCAAAGTTCTAGGTTCCAGGAAGAGTCCACCCCGGATGACTCTCCTGGTCCTTTATGTGAGGAATTTGTGTTTGGGCCAACTGGATCAGAAAATATGAGCCGCCACCCCACACCAAGGGTCAGACTGGGACAAAACATTGACCCGGGCACACAAATAAAAGTGGCCCCATGTTGAGCCTGACAGCTAAAACAGTGGCCCACCTTGAAAATCATGCTAGTTTTGAACTTACATAGGCCCTCATTATGACTTTGGCGGTCTTTTTCCAAGCCCGCCAAAGCCGCCACTAGACCGCCAGTGCTGGCGGTCTGCAGACCACCATATTATGACTGCTAGCAGCTTTTCGCCATTCTTTAGGCGGAAAGTCGTCAGCAGTCGTGCTGGCGGTCAGTGGTGCAGAGGCAGTTCCACCGTTGGCCCTGCCAAAAGGACTTCCCCAGCCATATTACGACCTTTAATACGGCCTGGCGGTGTCCTGATGACGGGACGCTGCCGGCAGTGCAGGCGCCGGGTCCCTTTCCTTCAGGGAGGAGCACCTCGTCAGATGAGGTAAGTGTCCTCCGTGAGGGGAGTGGGGTGTGGTGTGTGAATGGATGTCATGAACAGGAGGAAGGAGGAGGAGTGTTTGTGCATGCGTGTGACTGTGTGTAAATGTGGTGATGGCGATGCATGTGTGGGTGAATGTGAATAATGGATCAGGGTGCGTGTGTGCATGCATGTACACAGGGGTGGGGGTTGTGTGTGTATGTATGTTGAGGTGGTGGGGGATGGAGTGTGTATGCGTGTCAATGGGGTAATGTAGTGAGGGCGTGTGTGAGAGGGGGTGTTGTGTGTGTATGGATTTGGGGGGTGTTGTATGTGTGTGTGCGCTTGAGTGTGAGGGTGTTGTGAGTGTGAGTGAGTGTCACGGTGTGCATGTCTGTGGGTGCGTGCATGTATGCGGGGTGGGGAGTTAGTACGGGGATTGGGAGTAAGTATGTGTATGCGGGGGGCAAGGAGTCACTACTGAGAGTGGGGGCTGGAGGGGTTACTGGGGGTTCTGTGAGGTGGGGGTGGGAATGTTGTAAGGGAAGGGGAGGTGGGGGTGCTCTTGGGTAGATGGGGGGCGGGGGAGCCGTCTACCGGTGATAGGAATGCAAATTCCTGTCATCGGTAGCCGTTCCACCAGGGATTTCATGGCGGTGCTATCGCCATGAAATTCCTGGCAGATAGGGGACTGGTAATACCGCTGGCGGTCTTTGGTGGACCGCCAGGTCGGAGATGCTTATCTCTGGCCCGCCGGTCCGACCACCCAGGGGGTAAGCACAGGAAAGTCGCGGTTTGGCACAGGCCAAACCGCCACACTCGTAATTCGGCGGTCCAAACTGCTGGCCTGTCGGCGGTGGAACCACCACTGTGAGTCTGGCTGTCTAAAGACTGCCAGACTCATATTGAGGGCCATAGTGTGTGTGTGTATTTTGCAAGGTATGGGGGACTGCACGCATATGTCTTTGCTGAAGGTAATGTTTGCAGTAATAATCAGGGAAATCAACCGTAAAAACAGTCCCATTTGACCATAAAACATGCCCACCTACTCATCTGTGAGAGCAGTCAATTGGGCACCGTCTGATTGCCCTAAAGGCCAGTCCACTCTACCATCACCCTCGCCGCTTGCAGGTTGCTGCTCGCATTCCAACAGCAGTAGGACATGAGAGGCCAAGATACATCCAAACACACATTAAAGTTTAATCAGAACCACGCAGAGGGGGCCGCAGAGTTTCACTTAAAATCCATTTGCACTCGAGGATGTAACAGCTGGGGCCCGGATATTTGCATGAGGGGTCAAAATAAGGTCAATAATGAATGACACAAGGAAAAAAGTAAGTGAATCCTCGGTAAATTGCTGGCTAAATTAAGGAAGGAAAACAGAGAAGAGAAAGCCAGATTTACAACATTACTGAATACAAAGAAGAGTGGAGCAAATGGACTTTAGTAAGATCAGAATGAAGCCTCGATATAGTAACCTCAGAAGTCAAGTTGCTTCTTTTAAGCATTCAATACAAAACATGACACTTTCTCACTGCAGCAACGATTTTCATTTAGCTTCTCAATCCGTGACCTCTCGGCATCGCTCGCAGCCAATTTTAATGTGCTACCTACAGAAAGTCGAAAACTGTTTTTTAGTAGACTGCTTTCAGTCTTGTCCGTTGGTTATCATTAAAGAATGAAAGACGTCGTGCACAATGTGGAGTTATTTTGTTTCAGCATCTTAGTATTGCATCCGTTGTTTTTAAATGTACAGCAGAATAGACAGACATTGAGAAAGCAGAAACGTAATTTTTTTAAAAATACATCTGAATGTCCCTTTAGTTAATGCATGTCTGCAGCTGCAGATGTGATCGAGGTACTATTTTGTTCTGTTTAAATTCTAGTGCCCCGCAAACAGAAGGGTTGTGATTGGCGAAAACGTGCCCAGTATGGCAAACAAAATTGCAAAGTTTTATTTTTTAAAGCTAGCCTTCTTTTATTTTGCCGCTTTCTACTCATGTTTTCTTTTTTTTTAGCTTGTGGATACCCTTCTCAAAATATGCCAATTAACTTGTTCGAAATATTGCAAATTGGCGGTGTTTCTTTTTTATGTGTAACCTCTGAATTGATGCTTTAACACATAATCATGCAGTACACCCCATTCCACCCCACTCAAATCCGCCCCACTACAATCCACCCAATCCAAACCACTCCGACCACCAATCCACTCCACCCCAATCCAGTCCGCTCCAACACAGCCCACTTCAATCCTCCCAGCCAACCACAATTTTATGCGCTCCACTTCTATCCAATCTGCACCACTCCGGTCAGCCCCACTCCACTCCAAAACAATCTGCCCCACTCAATCAGCCCCATTACAATCCAAAACAATCTGCCCCAATCCAGTCTGCCGCACCCCAATCCAAAACAATCTGCTCCACTCAAATCCAAAACAATCTGCGCTACTCCAATTCACCCCATTCTAATCAAAACAATCATTCCCCAATCCAATGCAAATAATCTGCCCACTCCAATCTGCCCCACCCCAATCCAAAACAATCGTTCCCCTCCAATCTGACCCACTCCAATCCATAACAATCTGCCTCACTCCAATCTTAAAAATTTGCCCCATTCCAATCTGGCCCGCTCCAATCCAAAACAATCTGCCCCACGTCAATCTGGCCCACTCCAATCCAAAACAATCTTCCTCACTCCAATCCAAAACAATCTGCCCCCGTCCAATCCAAAACAATCTACCCCTCTCCAATCCAAAACAAGTGCCCCCTCAATCCAAAACAATCTGCCCACTCCAATGTGGCCCACTCCAATCCAAAACAATCGCCCCCAATCCAAAACAATCTGCCCCTCTCCAATGTGACCCACTCCAATCCAAAACAATCGGCCACACTCCAATCTGCCCCACTTTTACCGGTTCTGTGCCGAGGACGTAGTGGTTACTTCCTGCGGCACAGTGCTGCTGTGCCGAGGACGTAACCATTACGTCCTCGGCACACAGCCCAGAGGGAGCGCTCTCGCTCCCTCTGTGTGCTTCCCCCCACCCACCCAAAGGCAGGGATGAAGGGGAAGCCCTTCCCCTTCCACCCCTGACCCCCCCACCCCTCCTGTGACATAAGCGCGCGAGCGCGCGCTGTTTGTCACAGAGCCTCCCCCATCGAATTGAAAGAGAAATGCTTTGCATTTCTCTTTCGATCACGTGGGGGAGGCCCGGAGAGGCTTCAAAGGGAAGGAAATGTATTTCCTTCCATTTGAAGTCTCTCCAAGCGTTTCAAAAGCCGGATTGCTTGCAATCCGGCTTTTGAAACGCCCACTAGACACCAGGGATGTATTATTTTTTTTTTAATGGACATAAGGGAGTGACCCCTTGGGCAAGGGTCGCTACCAGGGGGGGCATTTTTTGGGAAGGCCTTTTCTGCCCCCAGGGGGGGCAGAACGGGGGGCCCCCAGAGGGGCACCAGGGATTTATATATTTTTTTCTTTTGTTTTTGTTTATTTTTTTGTTTTAGGTGTGGGGAGCGACCCCTTAGGCAAGGGTCGCTCCCCTAGGGGGCACATTATATTTAGGCCATTTCTGCCCCCCTTGGGGGCAGATTGGCCTGTTTTGATGAGGCCAATCTGTCCCCAAAGGGGACAGAAACCACTAGACACCAGGGAGTTTTATTTTTTACGTGAATTTCACGCAAGGGGAGCGACCCCTTAGGCAAGGGTCGCTCTCCTGGTGGGGGAAATTATTTTAGGCCATTTCTGCCCCCCTGGGGGGTAGATCAGCCTATTTTGATTAGGCCGATCTGCCCCCAAGGGGGGCAGAAACCACTAGGTACCAGGGATTTTTTGTTTTTTTTGTTTTACAGATGGGGAGCGACCCCTTGGACAAGGGTCACTCCCCTGGAGGGGAAAATTGTATTTAGGCCATTTCTGCCCCCTTTGGGGGCAGATTGGCCAATTTTTGCTATGCCAATCTGCCCCCAAGGGGGGCAGAAACCACTAGGCACCGGGGATTTTTTTTTTGGTGCCAATGTCACGCAGGGGGAGTGACCCCATAGGCAAGGGTCGCTCCCGGGGGGGGTTAGGGGTGTGGAGGGGCAAATTTATTTTAGGCCATTTCTGCCCCCCCGGGGGCAGATCGGCCTATTGTTTTTTGTGTTTTTTTTTTTGGTTTGTTTGTTTTTTTAGAGATGGGGAGCGACCCATTAGGCAAGGGTCGCTCCCCTGGGGGACAAATTGTATTTAGACCATTTCTGCCCCCCTTGGGGGCAGATTGGCCGATTTTAGGTCAATCTGCCCCCAAGGGGGCAGAAACCACTAGGCTCCGGTGATTTTTTTTTGGCGCCAATGTCACGCAGGGGGAGCGACCCAGTAGGCAAGGGTCGCTCCCGGGGTGGGGGAGGGGCTGGGGGGGGGACATTTATTTTAAGCCATTTCTGGCCCCCCGGGGGCAGATCGGCCTATTGTTATTAGGCCGATCTGCCCCCAGGGGGGGCAGAAACCTCTAGGCACCAGGGCAATTTTTTTTTTGTGTTTTTTTTGTGTTTGTTTTTTTAGAGATGGGGAGCGACCCATTAGGCAAGGGTCGCTCCCAAGGGGGGCAGAAATTGTCTTTTTTTAGGTCAATGTGCCCCCAAGGGGGCAGAAACCACTAGGCACCGGGGATTTTATTTTTTGGTGCCAATGTCACGCAGGGGGAGCGACCCCGTAGGCAAGGGTCGCTCCTGAGGGGGGGCTTGGGGGGGGTGGGGAACAAATTTATTTTAGGCCATTTCTGCCCCCCCTGGGGCCGGCTGAGCTAGAGGCCAAAATCCACAGGTAGGCACTGTTTTCTATGAAAAAATGTGATGTGTCCACGTTGTGTTTTGGGGCATTTCCTGTCACGGGCGCTAGGCCTACCCACACAAGTGAGGTATCATTTTTATCGGGAGACTTGGGGGAACGCTGGGTGGAAGGAAATTTGTGGCTCCTCTCAGATTCCAGAACTTTCTGTCACCGAAATGTGAGGAAAACTTGTTTTTTTAGCCAAATTTTGAGGTTTGCAAAGGATTCTGGGTAACAGAACCTGGTCAGAGCCCCACAAGTCACCCATCTTGGATTCCCCTAGGTCTCTAGTTTTAAAAAATGCACAGGTTTGGTAGGTTTCCCTAGGTGCTGGCTGAGCTAGAGGCCAAAATCTACAGGTAGGCCCTTTGCAAAAAACACCTCTGTTTTCTTTAAAAAAATGTGATGTGTCCACGTTGTGTTTTGGGGCATTTCCTGTCGCGGGTGCTAGGCCTACCCACACAAGTGAGGTATCATTTTTATCGGGAGACTTGGGGGAACGCTGGGTGGAAGGAAATTTGTGTCTCCTCTCAGATTCCAGAACTTTCTGTCACCGAAATTTGAGGAAAACGTGTTTTTTTAGCCAAATTTTGAGGTTTGCAAAGGATTCTGGGTAACAGAACCTGGTCAGAGCCCCACAAGTCACACCATCTTGGATTCCCCTAGGTCTCTAGTTTTAAAAAATGCACAGGTTTGGTAGGTTTCCCTATGTGCCAGCTGAGCTAGAGGCCAAAATCTACAGGTAGGCACTTTGCAAAAAACACCTCTTTTTTCTTTAAAAAAATGTGATGTGTCCACGTTGCGTTTTGGGGCGTTTCCTGTCGCGGGTGCTAGGCCTACTCACACAAGTGAGGTATCATTTTTATCGGGAGACTTGGGGGAACATAGATTAGCAAAACAATCTATTGCACCTTGTCTTTCTCTACATTTTTTCCTTCCAAATATGAGAGTGTGTAAAAAAGACATCTATTTGAGAAATGCCCTGTAATTCACATGCTAGTATGGTCACCCTGGAATTCAGAGATGTGCAAATAACCACTGCTCCTCAACACCTTATCTTGTGCCCATTTTGGAAATACAAAGGTTTTCTTGATAGCTATTTTTCACTCTTTATATTTCAGCAAATGAATTGCTGTATACCCGGTATAGAATGAAAACGCACTGCAGGGTGCAGCTCATTTATTGGCTCTGGGTACCTAGGGTTCTTGATGAACCTACAAGCCCTATATATCCCCGCAACCAGAGGAGTCCAGCAGACGTACCGGTATATTGCTTTCGAAACTCTGACATTGCAGGAAAAAGTTACAGAGTAAAACGTAGAGAAAAATTGATGTTTTTTTCACCTCAATTTCAATATTTTTCTTATTCAGTTGTTATTTTCTGTAGGAAACCCTTGTAGGATCTACACAACTGACCCCTTGCTGAATTCAGAATTTTGTCTACTTTTCAGAAATGTTTAGGTTTCTGGGATCCAGCATTGGTTTCACGCCCATTTCTGTCACTGACTGAAAGGAGGCTGAAAGCACAAAAAAATAGTAAAAATGGGGTATGTCCCAGTAAAATGCCAAAATTGTGTTGAAAAATGTGGTTTTATGATTCAAGTCTGCCTGTTCCTAAAAGCTGGGAAGCTGGTGATTTTAGCACCACAAACCCTTTGTTGATGCCATTTTCAGGAAAAAAACCACAAGCCTTCTTCTGCAGCCACTTTTTCCCATTTTTTTGAAAAAAACGAAATTTTCACTGTATTTTGGCTAATTTCTTGGCCTCCTTCAGGGGAACCCACAAAGTCTGGGTACCTCTAGAATCCCTAGGATGTTGGAAAAAAAGGACGCAAATTTGGCTTGGCTAGCTTATATGGACAAAAAGTTATGAGGGCCTAAGCGCAAACTGCCCCAAATAGCCAAAAAAAGGCTCGGCACAGGAGGGGGAAAAGGCCTGGCAGCGAAGGGGTTAATTCAAAACAATCTGCTCCACTACAATTCAAAACAATCTGCGCCACTCCAATTTGCCCCACTCTAATTAAAAACAATGTGGATCACTACAAAGCAATCTGACTCACTCCAAATCGCCCCACTCCAATCCAAAACAATCTGCCTCACTCCATTCCAAAACAATCTGCCCCACTTCAATTCAAAACAATCTGCCCCTCTCCTGTCTGCCCCACTCCAGTCCAAAACAATCTTCCCACTCCAATCCAAAACAATTGCCCCCCCACCAATCCAAAACAATCAACCCCCTCCAATCCAAAACAATCGGGCCCCCTCTAATCCAAAACAATCTGCCCCACTCCAATCTGGCCCGCTACCATCCAAACCAATCTGCCCCACTCTGGTCCAGCCCATCCCAACCCAAAACAATCTGCCTCACTCCACTTTGGGCCACTCCAATCCAAATCATCTGCCCACTCCAACCCAAAACAATGTGCCTGCTCCAATCTAGCCCAATCCAATCCAAAACAATCTGCCCCAATCCAATCCAAAACAATCTGGCCCACTTCATTCCGCCCCAATCCAATCCAAAACAATCTGGCCCACTTCAATCTGCCCCACTCCAATCTAAAACAATCTGCCCCACTCCAATCCGCCCCACTCCAATCTAAAACATTCTGCCCCACTCCAATTTTCTCCACTCCAATCTAAAACAATCTGCCCCACTCCAATCCAAAACAATCTGCCCACTCCAATCTGCCCCACTTTAATCTAAAACAACCTCCCCCACTCCAACCAGCCCTACTACAATCCAAAAAAACCCACTCCAGTCCCAAAAAATCTGCCCCACTCCTATCCAGTCCACCTCACCCCAACCCAACACACTCCATTCCATTTCATCACAGTCCTATCACCCACAATCTACCCCACTACAACTAAGTCCACCCCACACCAATCCAATCCAGCCCAGTCCAATCTACCCCACTACAACTAAATCCACCCCACACCAATCCAATCCAGCCCAGTCCAATCTACCCCACTCCAATCCAATCCAATACATCCCCCACTCCAAACCATCCCACCACACTCCAATAATCACCCCACACTCCACTCATCCCACCCTACACCAGTCCAACCCACCCCACTCCAGCCAAGTCTACTGCTACCTATTCCACCTCACTCTAATACAATCCATCCCACTCAAATACAATCCACTTTAATCCAACCCACTCAGTCCAGTCCACATTAATCCACCCTACTCCAGTCGAATCCACCCCACTCCAAACCACCTTGTACACCCCACTTCATTCCAGTACACCCCTATCCAATCCAGTCCACCACGCCCCACATCAATCCACCCCAACCCAATCCAGTCCACCCCACTAAATTCATTCCACGTTAATGCGCCCATCTCAATCTAATCCACTCAATCCAATCCACCCCACTCAGTCCAGTCCACCCCACTCCATTCCAACCTACATCACTCCAATCAAGTCTACTGCTACCCAATCTCCCCTACTCCAGTCAAATCCACCCCACTCCAAACCAGCTTAATCTACCTCATGCCAATCAACCCACCCACCTCCAATCCAATCCAGCCCTCTGCAATCCACCCCTCTCCAAGCCAATCTATCACACCCAACACCAACACACTCCACCTCAGCCCAATCTACTCCAATCTACCCGATCCACCCCAATTCACCCCAACCAGATCCACCCCAATCCAATGTACCCCACCCCAATCCAATCTTCCCCACCCCAATCCAGCCCTATCACCCACTCAATCCAATTCACCCCACCCACTCCAGGCCACCCCTCTTGTCCACCCCACTCCAGTCCAAATCACCCCTTGCCAATCCCATCGACCTCACCTCAGTGCAATCCACCACAGTCCAATTCATCAATCCAAGTCAAATTCACCCCACCCCAATCCAACCCATTCCATTTCAATCCACTCCACCCGACTCCAATCCAGCCCACCTCATCCCAGTTCAGTCCACCACACTTCATTCCAATCCACCCAACTCCAATCCACCCTACTCCAACACAATCCATTCCACAGACCCCACTAAAATCCACCCCACCCCTATCCAATCCACCTCACCCCGGTTCACTCCATCCCACCCCACCCCACTTTAATCCAATCCATCCACCCCATCTCAATCCAGCACACTTCCATTCAAACCACTACAATCCAATCTACCACAATCCAATCCAGCAGACACCACCTCAGTCCAATCCACTGCACCCCAATCAAATCCAATCCACCCCACTGAACCACCCCAGTCAAACCCACCTAACTCCATTACACTCACTCACTCCAATCCACCACTCTACACCAGTCCACCCACTGTATCCCAATCCAATCCACCCCACCCCAGTTCAGTCCGCCCCACTCCAATCCATCCAGCCCAACCAATCAAATCCACCCACTCCAATCCAATCTAATCCACCCTATTCCAGTCCAATCTATTTTAATTAACCTCACTCAGTTCTATCTAATCCAATCCACCTCACTCCAGTCTAATCCACCCACTCCATCCAATGTAACTGACTCCAGTCAAATCTAATCCAAACCACCCCCCACCAATCCCGTCCACCTCAACCAATTCCAAGCCATCCCCATCACTCCAATCCAACCCACCCATTCCAATCCAATCCACCCCATTCAAATCCACCCCAATCCCATCCACCTCACCCCATTTCAATCCACTCCAGTCCAATCCACTCCACTCTACTCCAATCTCCTCATTCTACTCCAATCCAATCCACCCCACTACCTCAATCCACTCCAACCTACTCCATTCCACTCTACGACACTCTCTGCCACTGAACCCTACTTCCCTCTACTCAATTCTATGACACGAATCCTTCTAATCCACTCTTTAACATTCAAACAAATCCACTCTACTCCCCCACTCCACACTGACACTTTACATCACTGAGTTTTAGCCATGCTGAGCAGGAGCCACACTGATGTACAACATGGCAAAACACGTTGCCAAAGCCAATAGCTCTTTTATAGGCGAGACCTATTGGCTTTGCCAATGCCTGTTTTTTGTCTAGCTATGTTGCCTGCTCTTAATTCCATCGCTTACTTCCCTATTCTGGTGTTTGGCCTACCTAGGAGCATTTTTGTATCATAGTGTTCTGATTCAACGAGTTAGAGCCCTCCATGGCAAACCTCGGGGGGCTGGTATTTTTTTATACTCTGTGCTTCATGGGAGTGCATCTATTGCCTTTCTCTCTCTCTCCCTTGCTTTTACCCCAGCCTCGCCCACTAGCTAGTTATTCATTTCCCCTTTCCGAGCTCCAGATGTTACCCCTCCCACTTCCCACTCCGGTCCCTTTGTTAAATTTATTATTGTTATTTATTTATTTATTTTCACAGGGCTGGGTAGCTGCAATTAGTTACTGTAAAGAAATGGCTCCCTGTTGCAGTTACCCCCCACTTTTTGCCTGATACTGAAGCTGACTTGACTGAGAAGTGTGCTGGGACCCTGCTAACCAGGCCCCAGCACCAGTGTTCTTTCACCTAAAATGTACTTTTGATTCCACAATTGGCACACCCTGGCATCCAGGTAAGTCCCTTGTAACTGGTACCCCTGGTACCAAGGGCCCTGATGCCAGGGAAGGTCTCTAAGGGCTGCAGCATATCTTATGCCACCCTGGGGACCCCTCACTCAGCACAGACACACTGCTTGCCAGCTTGTGTGTGCTGATGGGAACAAAACGAGTAAGTCGACATGGCACTCCCCTCATGGTGCCATGCCAACCTCACACTGCCTATGCAGTATAGATAAATCACCCCTCTAGTAGGCCTTACAGCCCTAAGGCAGGGTGCACTATACCATAGGTGAGGGCACCAGTGCATGAGCACTATGCCCCTACAGTGTCTAAGCAAAACCTTAGACATTGTAAGTGCAGGGTAGCCATAAGAGTATATGGTCTGGGAGTCTGTCAAAAACGAACTCCACAGCTCCATAATGGCTACACTGAATACTGGGAAGTTTAGTATCAAACTTCTCAGAATAATAAACCCACACTGATGCCAGTGTTGGATTTATAAAATAATGCACACAGAGAGCATCTTAGAGATGCCCCCTGTATTTTACCCAATTGTTCAGTGCAGGACTGACTGGTCTGTGCCAGCCTGCTGCTGAGAGACGAGTTTCTGACCTCATGCGGTGAGAGCCTTTGTGCTCTCTGAGGACAGAAACAAAGCCTGCTCTGGGTGGAGGTGCTTCACACCTCCCCCCTGCAGGAACTGTAACACCTAGCAGTGAGCTTCAAAGGCTCAAGCTTCGTGTTACAATGCCCAAGGGCACTCCAGCTAGTGGAGATGCCCGCCCCCTGGACACAGCCCCCACTTTTGGCAGCAAGTCCAGGAGAAATAACGAGAATAACAAGGAGGAGTCACTGGCCAGTCAGGACAGCCCCTAAGGTGTCCCGAGCTGAAGTGACTCTAACTTTTAGAAATCCTCCATCTTGCAGATGGAGGATTCCCCCAATAGGGATAAGAATGTGACCCCCTGCCCTTGGGAGGAGGCACAAAGAGGGTGTACCCACCCTCAGGGCTACTAGCCATTGGCTACTAACCCCCCAGACCTAAACACGCCCTTAAATTTAGTATTTAAGGGCTTCCCTGAACCTAAGAATTTAGATTCCTGAAACTACAAGAAGAAGAAGACTGCTGAGCTGAAAACCCCCTGCAGAGGAAGAACAGAAGACACCAACTGCTTTGGCCCCAGTCCTACCGGCCTGTCTCCTGCCTTCCAAAGAAACCTGCTCCAGCGACGCTTTCCAAAGGACCAGTGACCTCTGAATCCTCAGGGGACTGCCCTGCTTCAAGAAAGACAAGAAACTCCTGAGGACAGCGGCCCTGCTCCAAAAGACTGCAACTTTGTTTCGAAGGAGCAGATTTAAAGACCCCTGCAACTCCCCGCAAGAAGCGTGAGACTTGCAACACTGCACCCGGCGACCCCGACTCGACTGGTGGAGAACCAACACCTCAGGGAGGACCCTCCGGCGACTCCGAGACCGTGAGTAACCAAAGTTGTCCCTCCTGAGCCCCCACAGCGACGCCTGCAGAGGGAATCCCGAGGCTCCCCGTGACCGCGACTGCCTGAACCTAAAGTCCCGACGGTTGGAAAAGACCCTGCACCCGCAGCCCCCAGCACCTGAAGGAACGGAACTTCTGTGCAGGAGTGACCCCCAGGAGGCCCTCTCCCTTGCCCAGGTGGGGGCTACCCCGAGGAGCCCCCCCTTGCCTGCCTGCACCGCTGAAGAGATCCCTTGGTCTCTCATTGAAACCTACAGAGAACCCAACGCTTGTTTACACACTGCACACGGCCGCCCCTGCGCTGCTGAGGGTGTACTTTTTGTGCTGACTTGTGTGTCCCCCGGTCCCCTACAAAACCCCCCTGGTCTGCCCTCCGAAGACGCGGGTACTTACCTGCTGGCAGACCGGAACCGGGGCACCCCCTTCTCTCCATTGAAGCCTATGTGTTTTGGGCACCTCTTTGACCTCTGCACCTGACCGGCCCTGAGCTGCTGGTGTGGTAACTTTGGGGTTGCTCTGAACCCCCCAACGGTGGGCTACCTTGGACCCCAAACCTGAGACTTGTAAGTGATTTACTTACCTGCTAAAACTAACAATAACTTACCTCCCCCAGGAACTGTGAAAATTGCACTGTGTCCACTTTTAAAACAGCTATTTGTGTTTTATGTGAAAAGTATATATGCTACTGTAACTATTCAAAGTTCCTAAAGTACTTACCTGCAATACCTTTCAAATGAGATATTACATGTAGAATTTGAACCTGTGGTTCTTAAAATAAACTAAGAAAATATATTTTTCTATAACAAAAACCTATTGGCTGAATTTGTCTCTGAGTGTGTGTTCCTCATTTATTGCCTGTGTGTATGTACAACAAATGCTTAACACTACTCCTTTGATAAGCCTACTGCTCGACCACACTACCACAAAATAGAGCATTAGTATTATCTCTTTTTGCCACTATCTTGCCTCTAAGGGGAACCCTTGGACTCTGTGCATACTATTCCTTACTTTGAAATAGTGCATACAGAGCCAACTTCCTACATTGGGGGATCAGCGGTGGGGTACAAGACTTTGCATTTGCTGGACTACTCAGCCAATACCTGATCACACGACAAATTCCAAAAATTGTCATTAGAAATTGATTTTTGCAATTTGAACTATTTTTCTAAATTCTTAAAAGACCTGCTAGGGCCTTGTGTTAGATCCTGTTTAGCATTTCTTTTGGAGTTTAAAAGTTTGGTAAAAGTTTGAATTAGAACCTAGAACTAGTTTTAGATTCTTAAAAAGTATTCCAACTTTTAGAAGCATAATGTCTAGTGCAGAGATGAATGTGGTGGAACTCGACACCACACCTTACCTCCATCTTAAGATGAGGGAGCTAAGGTCACTCTGTAAAATAAAGAAAATAGTAATGGGCCCCAGACCTTCCAAACTACAGCTCCAGGAGCTGTTGGCAGAGTTTGAAAAGGCCAACCCCTCTGAGGATGGCAACACAGAGGATGAAGATAGTGACTTGGAGGAAAATTCCCCCCTACCAGTCCTATCTAGGGAAGACAGGGCCTCTCAAGCCCTGACTCCAAGCATAATAGTCAGAGATGCTGGCTCCCTCACAGGAGGGACCAACCTCTCTGAAATCACTGAGGATAACTCCAGTGAAGAGGACATCCAGTTAGCCAGGATGGCCAAAAGATTGGCTTTGGAAAGACAGATCCTAGCCATAGAAAGGGAAAGACAAGAGATGGGCCTAGGACCCATCAATGGTGGCAGCAACATAAATAGGGTCAGAGATTCTCCTGACATGTTGAAAATCCCTAAAGGGATTGTAACTAAATATGAAGATGGTGATGACATCACCAAATGGTTCACAGCTTTTGAGAGGGCTTGTGTAACCAGAAAAGTGAACAAATCTCACTGGGGTGCTCTCCTTTGGGAAATGTTCACAGGAAAGTGTAGGGATAGACTCCTCACACTCTCTGGAAAAGATGCAGAATCTTATGACCTCATGAAGGGTACCCTGATTGAGGGCTTTGGATTATCCACTGAGGAGTATAGAATTAGATTCAGGGGGGCTCAAAAATCCTCGAGCCAGACCTGGGTTGATTTTGTAGACTACTCAGTGAAAACACTGGATGGTTGGGTAACTGGAAATGAAGTACATGACTATGTTGGGCTTTATAATTTGTTTATGAAAGAACACATTTTAAGTAACTGCTTCCATGAAAAGTTGCATCAGTATCTGGTAGACCTAGGACCAATTTCTCCCCAAGAATTGGGAAAGAAGGCGGACCATTGGGTCAAGACTAGGGTAACCAAAACTTCCACTGGGGGTGACCAAAAGAAAGGGGTTACAAAACCTCCTCAGGAGAAAGTGGGTGACACTAGAAACAAAGAAAAAGAGTCTTCTGTAGGCCCCCAAAAACCAGGCCAGGTGGGTGGGCCCCGAGACACAACCCAAAACAAAGGTGGGTACCAGGGTAAGAACTGGGATGCCACTAAGGCATGGTGCCATAACTGTAGACAGACAGGGCACCACACCAAGGACACTTCTTGTCCCAAAAACAAACCCCCTAGCAAAATCCCAGGGGTGACCAGTGTAGCCATTGGGGATGACTCCTCAGATGAGGAGGTCTTCATAGCCTTCAACTGGAAAAAGGGCCCAACAGGTGAGTTGGAGATTCCAGAGGGAAGTAGACACTTCCACCACCTACTGGTGAATGGAATCCCAGCCACTGCCCTGAGAGACACTTGTGCCAGTCACACTATTGTGCATGACAGGCTGGTGTTCTCAAACCAGTAAATTCCAGGTGAGACTGCCAGAGTAAGAGTTAGCCCAGACAGGGTCACTGATAGGCCTGTGGCTTTTGTGCCCATAGAAGTGGGTGGGACTTTTAGCTGGAGAAGGGTGGTAGTCAGTACAGACCTCCCCCTTGATTGTCTCCTTGGAAATGACTACCCAGAGGTTAGTCAGAGCCCAAGAGAGGAACTGGTCCAGTGCCAGTCCTCTCCCAAGGATTCTGGAGTGCCTGCCTCTGCAGTAAATGCAAGTAGGCCCCAGAAGAAAAAGAAAAGGAAACAGAGTAGGAAAGGTGGACAACCTTTAGCCAAGGTTCCAGCAAGCCAAGGAGATTCTGCTCCAGTAGGGGAGAACTCCAAAAGTGGCTCTGATAAAGTCCAACCTGACCCACAAGAAGTCCTGGCTAGTCAGGCAACTGTTAAGTCTGAGTGGGTGGCCCCTCAGCTAACAGAAGAAAGAGTGGAAGAAGGGTGTTTACTACAAGATGTGGTAACCCCCCACTCTAATACAGCAGACAGGCACCCTGAACCCAAAGAAGCCTGTAACTTAGCCCCTTCCCTTGTAGGTGAAGAGCTAAAGGTGTGGTTCTGGGCACTGACAGCTGTCAGTGGCCTCTGCTGGGTGTTAGCCTTTATGGCTACACTATCCTTGGCATGGTGGTCAGACCCCATGCCAAATAGCAAGTTAGGCCCCCTGACCCTGTTGGTCATGGTGGGGTTACTCCAGCTCTGGGTAACTTCTTTGGGTAAGCTAGGGGTGACCCTGGCTAAGATAAGATTAGCAGAGGTGGATACCTCTAACCCCAAAATAGAGAGAATGGGTGAAAACATTAAAAGCACAGACAAGAGGCAGTTCAGATTAGGTCCTATCACTGTGAAAGTGGGTCAGTTCCCCAGAGGGAATGACCTGGACAGGAGGATGTAAGGCAGAGTAGGCCCTGCAACAAACCAGCCTATTTCCTCTACTCTTCCTCGCCTGACAGACTAGGAAGACTCTCCCAGCTTTGGCTGAGTCTCCTGGCCTATGGGCTGGGGGGGGCTTGTGTAAAGAAATGGCTCCCTGTTGCAGTTACCCCCCACTTTTTGCCTGATACTGAAGCTGACTTGACTGAGAAGTGTGCTGGGACCCTGCTAACCAGGCCCCAGCACCAGTGTTCTTTCACCTAAAATGTACTTTTGATTCCACAATTGGCACACCCTGGCATCCAGGTAAGTCCCTTGTAACTGGTACCCCTGGTACCAAGGGCCCTGATGCCAGGGAAGGTCTCTAAGGGCTGCAGCATATCTTATGCCACCCTGGGGACCCCTCACTCAGCACAGACACACTGCTTGCCAGCTTGTGTGAGCTGATGAGAACAAAACGAGTAAGTCGACATGGCACTCCCCTCAGGGTGCCATGCCAACCTCACACTGCCTATGCAGTATAGATAAATCACCCCTCTAGTAGGCCTTACAGCCCTAAGGCAGGGTGCACTATACCATAGGTGAGGGCACCAGTGCATGAGCACTATGCCCCTACAGTGTCTAAGCAAAACCTTAGACATTGTAAGTGCAGGGTAGCCATAAGAGTATATGGTCTGGGAGTCTGTCAAAAACGAACTCCACAGCTCCATAATGGCTACACTGAATACTGGGAAGTTTAGTATCAAACTTCTCAGAATAATAAACCCACACTGATGCCAGTGTTGGATTTATAAAATAATGCACACAGAGAGCATCTTAGAGATGCCCCCTGTATTTTACCCAATTGTTCAGTGCAGGACTGACTGGTCTGTGCCAGCCTGCTGCTGAGAGACGAGTTTCTGACCTCATGCGGTGAGAGCCTTTGTGCTCTCTGAGGACAGAAACAAAGCCTGCTCTGGGTGGAGGTGCTTCACACCTCCCCCCTGCAGGAACTGTAACACCTAGCAGTGAGCTTCAAAGGCTCAAGCTTCGTGTTACAATGCCCAAGGGCACTCCAGCTAGTGGAGATGCCCGCCCCCTGGACACAGCCCCCACTTTTGGCAGCAAGTCCAGGAGAAATAACGAGAATAACAAGGAGGAGTCACTGGCCAGTCAGGACAGCCCCTAAGGTGTCCCGAGCTGAAGTGACTCTAACTTTTAGAAATCCTCCATCTTGCAGATGGAGGATTCCCCCAATAGGGATAAGAATGTGACCCCCTGCACTTGGGAGGAGGCACAAAGAGGGTGTACCCACCCTCAGGGCTACTAGCCATTGGCTACTAACCCCCCAGACCTAAACACGCCCTTAAATTTAGTATTTAAGGGCTTCCCTGAACCTAAGAATTTAGATTCCTGAAACTACAAGAAGAAGAAGACTGCTGAGCTGAAAACCCCCTGCAGAGGAAGAACAGAAGACACCAACTGCTTTGGCCCCAGTCCTACCGGCCTGTCTCCTGCCTTCCAAAGAAACCTGCTCCAGCGACGCTTTCCAAAGGACCAGTGACCTCTGAATCCTCAGGGGACTGCCCTGCTTCAAGAAAGACAAGAAACTCCTGAGGACAGCGGCCCTGCTCCAAAAGACTGCAACTTTGTTTCGAAGGAGCAGATTTAAAGACCCCTGCAACTCCCCGCAAGAAGCGTGAGACTTGCAACACTGCACCCGGCGACCCCGACTCGACTGGTGGAGAACCAACACCTCAGGGAGGACCCTCCGGCGACTCCGAGACCGTGAGTAACCAAAGTTGTCCCCCCTGAGCCCCCACAGCGACGCCTGCAGAGGGAATCCCGAGGCTCCCCCTGACCGCGACTGCCTGAACCTAAAGTCCCGACGGTTGGAAAAGACCCTGCACCCGCAGCCCCCAGCACCTGAAGGAACGGAACTTCTGTGCAGGAGTGACCCCCAGGAGGCCCTCTCCCTTGCCCAGGTGGGGGCTACCCCGAGGAGCCCCCCCTTGCCTGCCTGCACCGCTGAAGAGATCCCTTGGTCTCTCATTGAAACCTACAGAGAACCCGACGCTTGTTTACACACTGCACCCGGCCGCCCCTGCGCTGCTGAGGGTGTACTTTTTGTGCTGACTTGTGTCCCCCCGGTGCCCTACAAAACCCCCCTGGTCTGCCCTCCGAAGACGCGGGTACTTACCTGCTGGCAGACCGGAACCGGGGCACCCCCTTCTCTCCATTGAAGCCTATGTGTTTTGGGCACCTCTTTGACCTCTGCACCTGACCGGCCCTGAGCTGCTGGTGTGGTAACTTTGGGGTTGCTCTGAACCCCCCAACGGTGGGCTACCTTGGACCCCAAACCTGAGACTTGTAAGTGATTTACTTACCTGCTAAAACTAACAATAACTTACCTCCCCCAGGAACTGTGAAAATTGCACTGTGTCCACTTTTAAAACAGCTATTTGTGTTTTATGTGAAAAGTATATATGCTACTGTAACTGTTCAAAGTTCCTAAAGTACTTACCTGCAATACCTTTCAAATGAGATATTACATGTAGAATTTGAACCTGTGGTTCTTAAAATAAACTAAGAAAAGATATTTTTCTATAACAAAAACCTATTGGCTGAATTTGTCTCTGAGTGTGTGTTCCTCATTTATTGCCTGTGTGTATGTACAACAAATGCTTAACACTACTCCTTTGATAAGCCTACTGCTCGACCACACTACCACAAAATAGAGCATTAGTATTATCTCTTTTTGCCACTATCTTGCCTCTAGGGGGAACCCTTGGACTCTGTGCATACTATTCCTTACTTTGAAATAGTGCATACAGAGCCAACTTCCTAAAGTTACCCAGTCACTTTACTTATTTTCTGTGCATTTTATACGCTTGTTTTTCACCCTTTTTAAATAGTAATTTGCCATTCTAACCTGGCCCACTACCATGTTAGAATGGAAAATTAACAAGCATTGGCAAAGTCAATAGGTTTCGCCTAGGCAAAATCTATTTGCCTTGTCAATCTGTTTAGAGTTCATAATGAGCAAATGCAGGATTTTCTTTTGGCGCTTTAAAAAGATATATTGTGCTGGTCTCCAGCACATTGAAATTAGAGGATCTGTATTGTGTATTTCACTTTTTAACCTAGAGTTTTTCGGGATGTTGTGTGTGCCATAAGCCTGGTTGTGGATATTGCCTAGAAGCCCTTGTACCAGCAGTGCTGGACATTACATATGACAGACATATGACCATCAGATGGGTAACATGCATATGACCTGGTGATACTCGAGGTCTGAGTGATGGGACTTTGAAACACACCTTACAACACTGACACCAGTGATATTATGTGACATTTTGAGGATTTTTTGAATGTAGAAATGTACTACCAAGTGACAAGTCAGTGGGTCTGAAATATGACACACAGATTAGTTGTACATACAGTCAGGGGTGAGTGAGCTATGTGTGTTTGTACATGTGCAGTTGTGTCTGTGTACCTGCTAGTGTGTGTTGTGCCCTAGTGCGTGTATGTCCGATTTTACATACATTTCTTCTGCGAAAGTCTGTGTGTCTCAGTCTGTCTCTGTAAGAAAATGCTTGAACAGACATCTGTTTGTAGAGGTGTTGGTGCGAGTCTGCATATGCATGCTTGTGTGTGTATTTGTGACTGTTTCTCTGTGAATGGGTCAGTGCTTGTGGGTGTTTATCATGTTATGTAAGTGTGTATTTGGAAATCTAGGTTTGTGTGTGTGTGTGTGTGCAGGTGCCTGTATGTGTGTGCTCGTGCCTGTGTGCATGCGACGTAGTATTCACACACGTTGTGTGTGTCTGTCTGCTATTTTGTGTGCCTGTGCATACCCACATGTGTGCCCCTGTCCGTGTACGTGTGTGTTTGCACCAATGCCTGTGTGTGTGTTGAGCTATAAAGGAGTTTCCTATCTCAAAGTGTGATTTCAATATTCGATTGCTTACAGTGAACCCTAAGGCTTTGCCATTTAAAGCAGAAAGACTGTTGGGTGCATATTTTAACAAGGCATTCGAAGTCCAGCTCAGTTTACAAAAAGGCAGCATGTTATTTAATTTTACCACCCTCTATTTTAAAAATTTCTATTATCTGCCAGAACAGAACAAATCCTGCCCTAAGGTTACTTTAACTCATGCCCCCACCATGCACAGTTTTTTTCGTCAAAATGTTTACAGCAAATATTACGTTGATATTATCAATGATGTTATGAAAGATGGCATGATTGCTATAATTGGTTGGGTAATTTGCAATGCGTGGCAAGGGTTCGAGTTATAGTTACCTTAGGCACGAGTTATAGTTACTTCAGGTATCTCTAACTGGTGAATTTTTATGCTGAAGCATTTAATCTCAGTCTCCTGCAGGTGTGCAGGGGCCAGAGATGACACTTCAGATTTTGACAGTGGGATTTGCTTTTAAGGTCCCGCTCTCAAAACCAGAAGTGTTTGCTGTGGCTTAGCTGCAGCTGCAGTGCTGCAGCCAAGCCACAGCAAACAGCTATGTCCCGGGTGTGGGCACCCCAGGACATAGTAGGAGCTGGCCCTGGGGGTTGGCGGTCCCAAGGGCCATCTGTGACTCCAAGAGGTGGCCATGCAGCCCCCCTCCAAAGGGACCCCCTTTGTTTTTGTAAACATTTGCCCTGGGGAGTGGTGGTCCCCAGGCCAGTGGGGTTGGCCACGCAGCCTCCCAAATCCAAATATAGTGTTGCACCGGGGGGGTGGTGGTTCACAGGGCAACAGGTGGGCCGTGCGCCCTGCTCCAAATAACATGTTGCCGGGGGGGGGTGATCTCCCAGGCAGTGTGGGGGGGGGGGGAGAATAGAATTACACCAAAATAAAAAAGCACTCTTTCTGGACCAGGACATTCATGCCAAATATGGTGTAATTCCGTCCAGTAGTTTTTGTGCTATCGCTGTTCAAAATCCCTATAGAAAAACATGAATGGGGAAAATGTATTTTGGGAACCCTCTTTTCTCTTGGTCCCCAATGGACAGATCACACCAAAACTTTCCAGGCAGCAGCTGACGGAACAGACACATTTTTTGGAAAGTTTTGTCAAGCGGCGCCAAAAATACAGGCAAGTAAAAAAATGCTTTTTATATAGAAACTAGATTGCAACTATAGCTACCTAGTGACGACCGCCTCTAGTTTACACATATATACATACATATATACATATATATATACTCATATACATATACGTATATATATATATATATATATATATATATATATATATATATATACACATATGCATATACATATTCCAAACACACACACAATAAATAATCAATGACGCGCTCTCAAGCCAGTGTATAACACTTGTATACAAGTAGAAAAGGTTGTGTTTTCACGGGCTTGAGAGTGCGTCATTGATTGTCTATCATGTGGTGTTTGGAATTGGTGGCCAGTTTGCTCCGCTGGCAGGGATGTGCCACCCCCCACGGGTACAAACTCCAGGAGGAGCAAGTGTATGTTTGATAGATGTATATATATATTTAATTTGTTTTTGGGGGGGCTTTTTTACTTCTAACATACCTTTACCTCTACACACCCCTAAACCAACCCTTATCCACCATAAAATCATACTTACCTCCATTTATCTCTAGCCACTCCTGAACGCAAAAAATAAATAAATCCCTTACCTTTCTTTACCTCTAAACACCCCAGAACCCTAAAAGCACACTTAACTCTCTTTACCTTCACCCATCCCAAACCCTACAATCACCCTTACCCCCTTTACTTCTACTCACCCCAAATCTAAAAGCATCCTTACTTCCCTTTACCTCTACCAACTCTTAACCCTAAAATCACCCTTCCTCCCATTAAAAACTCTACCCACCCCATAACCCTAAAATCCCCCTTAACCGCTTTTACCTCTAAACACCCCTGAACCCTAAATCAGCTTTACATCCCTTTAACTCAACCCACCTCTGAACCCTAAATCAACCTTTACCTCTCTTTACTTCTATCCATCCCTAAACCCTCAACTCACCCTCACCTTCCTTCCCCTGTATGCACCCAAAACCCTACAATCACCCTTATCTCCCTTTACCTCTACCTTCCCTAAATCTTAAAATCACCTTTATCTTGCTTAACCTTTACCCATCTCATAACTTTAAAATTACCCTTACCTCCCGTTCCCATTACCCACCCCAGAAACCAAAAAGCACCCAAATCACCCTTTACCTCAACCCACACCGGAACCCTTAAACCAACTTTACCTCCGTTTACCTGTACCCTCCCTTGACATCTACCCTCCCCAATACCTAAAAGCACCCATACCTCCCTTTATCTAAATCACTCTGACCGCCATTTACCTCTACCTACCTCTGAACCCTATAATCATCATTCACTTTCTTTACCTCTTCCCAACCCTAAATCCTAAATTCACCCTTACCCCTTTACTTCTACCCACCCCAAACCCTAAAATTACCCTTATCTCCCTTTACCTCTATATATACTCCGAAACCCTAAAATTACTCTCCCTTTACCTTTACCCACCCCAAAAGCCTAAAATCACTCATTACTACTTTACCTCTACGCACCCTGTAAATCAATTGTAAACTCAAAAACCATCCTTACCCTCTAACCAACCCCTAACCTTAAAATCGCCCTTAAATCCATTTACTCCAGCCACTCCTGAAAACTAAAATCACCCTTACCTGCCTTTTACTCAATCCACCTGTGAACTTTAAAACAACCTTTACCGCTCTCTATCTCTACCCAGCTCTAATCCCTAAAACCACCCTGACTTCCATCCACCCCTGAAACCTAAAATTACTCTTGTCTCCCTTTAACTCTACATTCCCTTGAACCCTAAAAGTCACCCTTACCTCCATTTACTGCTACCCATTCTTAAACCGTATAATCACCCTTACTTCTACCCACCGCTTAGCCGCAGTCTGAACTGCCAGACCAAGTCCTCCCTGAACCGGTCACAAGCAACCTAGGAACAGTTCTGTCCTCATTAGGGTGCATCTGTCAGGTACAGCTTGGTTCCAGTGACAGTGTGCACACGACCGACATCTGACCCTACCTATTCGACTTAGGAGGACACTAAAGTGTACAAAAAAGTGATGACAATTACTCAGTTTGAACCAAGTCATTTGCAATGAGAACAGTCCAGCCCAAACATGCTGTGCTTGGTGGGCACCTTCACCTCTTTAACAGTTTGTCCCCTCTCCTCCTCTCCTATGTCCTATACTTGAGATCTTGCCCGAGACTGCGCTTGCAAAATATTTTGTTTACTTAGTTGGGGCACAGAGCCTGTCCATTGCTTACCATTTGTTGGTTTCATCATCTCTCGCATTTCCTTGCTTCACTGGGGTTAGCTAGAGGAGGCTTCACTTCCTCTTTGTGTGCTTGTCCCTATCTTGGGGCATGACCTAACTACTGCTTCTCTTGCCCAGTGTCGTTCCCTCTGAGGTACTTTTTTGTCCTTTCACTTTCTCCCTCTTACTCCCTCCTGATTCAACATTGTTTTTTCTTATTCCAGAACCAGCTATATTGGCAAACCACCAGTACTTCGATGAGCAGTACCTTTGCCCCAGGTATGAACAATTTATACATGCATAACTTTGAAAGCATATCTACCCAGACCAAAAGCCAAAACAGGCACATCTCAAATTATGGAAAAGATACATTGATGATGTGCTGGTGATTTGGGAGGGATTTACAAACTCAATTGTTTAATTCATGCAATGGCTAAATACTAGGAACCATCAAATATGACTTACCTGTGAATATAGCAAAACTAATCTTCTCTTTTTAGATCCACTACTGCTCCCAAAAGATGGTCTCACACAGTCAGAACTATACAAAAAACAATAACTCATACATCTTTATTATTGCACAACATTTACCATCCTAGACCACTTGATGATAACCTGCTAGTTGGCCACTTTCTTAGGATTCACAAGAACTGCTCTGAATCGGAAAATTTCAACAAAAATGCTTCTGAACTAAGCAAGAATCTGGTTAAAAACAATTATCCTCCACACATAGTTAGCAACGCTGCCTAAAGAGGAAGGCATAACCATAATTGTGCTCTTCTTAAAAATCACCAAACTCACATTTAACTTGGCATCTGGTATAAAAAGTCTGTGATAAAAGAAAACTGGCATATTCTTAACACAGGTGACATAGATCTTGAAAGATCCATATGTGCCTTCAAACGGAGCAGAAATCACAAAGATATGGTTGTATACACCAGATCTAAAACATCCATTAGGCATGATCAAGATGCACTTTGGGGACTCTGAAGGATCAGGGGGTCACTTCACATATGGCACATGTTCAGTTTGTCATCTCACTCAGCGTACCACTGAAATCAACTCAGGACTGACCAATAAATGGATACTCAAACATCATATCAACTGCAAGACCAGCTCCGTCAATTATTTGATCTGCTGTCCTTGCAATCTACGTTATGTGAAAATGACAACTTGTAAGGCCAAGACAAGTATTACAGAATACAGAAGAACTATATGACGCAAACATTGTAACACTTAACTGACACACCATTTCTTAACATACAAACAGCGAAAATGACCTAAGGTGGACAGTTACTGATTAACCACAATACTGCTCCCAGACATATAACTTAGAGCTTTCTCTTTCAGAGGCAACAACTTTGGTTTTTTAGGCTGAAGAGTAACATCTCAGGTCGTAACAACAATATTCTTGGATGAATATGCCATAATTTAACCAGCCTGACAGCTTTTACAGATACACTGCTCACCAACATGTGGTATGAATATGATTGTCATGATGCAAGGTGATAAGCGTTGTATTTGACTGTGACAATGCAGTTTCGGGGCATTTACACCTGTTACACATTTCACACACTGCATTTGAGGTAAGGGTAGCAATAAATGAATTGGTTGATATAGTTAGGATTGTTTCTCCAAAGACAGTGTTTTTTGTTTTGGTAATAACTTTTGCATGGTTTGGTGAATCTTCACAAACCTTGCCAAAAAAAGCAAATTCACCTAAGCTCCTTCCTTGAAAGTTTTGGGGTGATCCGTCAAAGCGGGGGGCTAGAAAGAAAGGGGGGATCTAGAAAGCAATTCCCCAATGCATTTTTCATAAACTTCTTTAAGCACAACTGCTGAACGAAATTACAGCAAATTTGGCAGGAAGCTAGTTCTTGGTTCGCAAATTGTGCTTTTTTTGATTTGGTGCAAATCCGTTCAGTAGTTTTTGAGATACTAAGGTTTTAAAATATTTGTATATCTGGACTGCTGGGTTGGCGAGTGGCTCGCTAGAGTGTCTCGGGAGCGCCAATTTAAAATTAGAGCATTCTGATTGGCCCAAGGAGCTTTTTTCCCTTGGGCCATCTCGCTCGGGCTCCCTCAGGAGCAAGCGCTCTGATTGGCTGCCAGACATCAAAAAAATATTGCTAGCAGCCATTACTGGAGTCGGGGATTGAGTCCCCTGCCCTACAGTGTAAAAAGATGATATAAAGGGGTAGGGTAGGGATAGCCTGCCCCCTAGGCTCCATGGGACCAAATAAAAAAAAAGGCACATTTTGCTGTGAATCCGCTGATTCATGGCAAAAATAAAAAACGGTTGCTATTTTTTAATAAATATATATGGGAAGTAGGACCCTCCCTCCAGCCCATTTAGGGCCCCAGAGACCCCATCCTATAGGGCCAGGTATAATTAAGGGAAGGGGGTGCCCCCCTTCCTTCCCAGAGCAGTTTTCGACCCCAGGGACCTCATCCGTCCCCGGAGCCTAATGTATTTAAGGGAGGGCAATGTGTGGCCCCCCTCCTTGAGTCATTTCCAGCCCCAGGGACCGCATCTCCCAGGGCCCAATATATTGATTATGGGAAGGGGCGCACAACCCCCTCCCCTAGGATTAAAAAGGCCCACAGGACCCCATACCCCAAGGCTGGCTCACTTACTCTGTCCCGGGGAGCCCACCTAAGGGACATATTAGATTCTCTTTCCACACTACCAAGGGCAGGGAAGCATGTGTTTGCTCCCATCTGGTGGGAGCATTCTTAAATCTCACTCCAAATGGGAGAAAACACTAAGGCCCTCATTATAACTCTGGCGGTTGGTGTTAAAGTGGCGGTAATATCGCCAACAGGCTGGCGGTAAATACTGCCAAATTATAACCATGGCGGTGAGAACTCAGATAGACAGCCATTTTACCACACCGACTGCCAGGGCGAAAACAACAGGCAACACGGCGGTAGCCTCCTACAGCCAGGCAGAAGTCAATGTTCCGCCCATCATATTACAAGAACACAATCTGCCACCTTTTCTGGGGCGGTACCAAAAACATCAAAAGCCTGGTGGAAACAATGCACAGAAGGGAAAGGACTCACCGTTGGACACACAGGGAACAACCACGCCGCCTAGGAGCCCGAGCTGCATGTCTTCCCCATGCTCTTCTACGTGCTGCTCCACCACGAACACCAATGATGGCGAAGACAACAACAGCAAATACAGAAGCATAGCACACAAGGGAGTTGGGGGGAGGAAAACGAGAGTCACACACACACGCACAACACACACCACCACCCCAAACACCATACACACATATAGCTGCAGTACTAAAACATATTTACCTCGTACCTCGGATGAATAATGCAAGGACAACAGGAATTTACTAAAGTGAGTGTAATAAGATCAACAGAGTAGAAATAAGAAAATGCAATGCAATAGATATATACAATTGTACAGTTCAAGGGACACTGCCCAGTCCTCAGTGTGTGTGTGGGTTCAAAGGGCCACAGGCAAAAGTCCAAGGCCCCACTTGTCACCTGCATCAACACGGAGAGAACACTGCAGGGGCATCAGTTGGTAAAGAGGCAGGCACCATAGGGGGACGGGGGGCATTTCAGCTGGGAAATGAAACAAGACCACTGGTTGTGGAGGGGGCAACATGCCCTGTGCATGGTCCTGGGGAGTGCAAGACCACAGTCTCTCAAGTGGATTACTTGCCCACTTGCTCTGGAGGGGGCAACATGCCCTGTGCTTGGTCCTGGGGAGTTCAAGGCCACAGTCTCCCAGGTGGGTGACTTGCCCACATGCCCTAGAAAGGGCAACATGCCCTGTGCTTGGTCCTGGGGAGTGCAAGGCCACAGTTTCTGGAGTGGGTGTCTCCCACACTGGTTCTGGAGGAGGCATCGTGCCCTGTGCTCTTGATCCTGGGGAGGCTGGGGTTGGTGGGTGTAGGAAGTTGGCTCTGTATATACTATCTTAAAGTAAGAGATAATGTGCACAGTCCAAGGGTTCCCCTTTGAGGTAAGATAGTGGCAAAGTTAGATAATTCTAATGCTCTATTTTGTGGTAGTGTGGTCAAGCAGTAGGTTTATCAGAGGGTAGTGTTAAGCATTTGTTGTACACACACAGGCAATAAATGAGGAACACAAACTCAAAGACTTAACTCCAGGCCAATAGTTTTTATATAGAAAAATATATTTTCTTAATTTATTTTTAGAACCACAAGTTCAAGATTTGAAGTAAATACATAAAATGCAAAGTAATCCACATAGGTAAGTTAGGAACTTTGAATTAGAGCAATAACATATACAGTTTTTGTTAAATTGGCAATACGTTATTTTAAAAGTAGACACAGTGCAAAAAGTAACGGTTCCTGGGGGAGGTAAGTATTGGCTAGATTATGAGGTAAGTAAGACACTTACAAGTCTCAGTTCTTGGGCATAGGCAGCCCACCATTGGGGGTTCAAGGCAACCCCAAAGTTACCACACCAGCAGCTCAGGGCCGATCAGGTGCAGAGGTCGAAGAGGTGCCCAAAACACATAGGCGCCTATGGAGAGCAGGGGTGCTCCGGTTCCAGTCTGCCAGCAGGTAAGTACCCGCGTCCTCAGGGGGCAGACCAGGGGGGTTTTGTAGAGCACTGTGGGGGACACGAGTAGGCACACACAATACATCCTCAGTGGCACAGGGGCGGCTAGGTGCAGTGTGCAAAACAGGCGTCGGGTTTTGAATAGGTTTCAATGGAGGGACCCGGGGGTCACTTTAGCGTTGCAGGCAGACACAGGGGGGGCTTCTCAGGCCAGCCACCACCTGGGCTAGGCAGAAGGTCGCCTGGGGGTCACTCCTGCACTGAGGTTTGGTTCCTTCAGGTCGTGGGGGCTGCAGGTGCAGTGCTTGGTCCAGGCGTCAGGTCCCTTGTTACAGGCAGTCGCGGTCAGGGGGAGCCTCTGGATTCTCTCTGCAGGCGTCGCTGTGGGGGTCCAGGGGGTCGTCTTGGGCTACTCACGGGGTCACAGTCGCCAGGGAGTCTTCCCTGTGGTGTTGGTTCTCTGGATCTCGAGCCGGGGCGTCGGGTGCAGTGTATGAAGTCTCACGCTTCTGGCGGGAAGAGTGATGTCTTTGAGTTGAAGAAAAGTTGCAAGTTTGTTGCAGGTTGTTGAGCAGAGCGGCTGCTCATGGGAGTTTCTTGGTCCTGGGGTCAGGGCAGAACTCTGAGGCTTCAGAGGTCGCTGGTCCCTGTTGGATGCGTCGCTGGTTGCAGGTTTTTGACTCAGGAAACAGGCCGGTAGGGCTGGGGCCAAAGCAGTTGTTGTCGTCCATCGTCTCTGCAGGCTTGTAGGTCAGCAGTCCTTCTTCTTTAGTTCAGGTTGCAGGAATCTGATTTCCTGGGTTCAGGGTCGCCCCTAAATACTACATTTAGGGGTGTGTTTAGGTATGGGGGACAGTAGCCAAGGGCTACACCCTCCTTGTGCCTCCTCCCTGAGGGGAGTGGGGCACATCCCTATTCTTATTGGGGGAATACTCCTAAATCAAGATGGAGGATTTCTAAAGGCAGGGGTCACCTCAGCTCAGGACACCTAGGGGCTGTCCTGACTGGTGGGTGACTTCTCCTTGTTTTTCTCATTATCTCCCCTGGACTTGCCGCCAAAAGTGGGGGCTGTGTCCTGGGGGCGGGCATCTCCACTAGCTGGAGTGCCCTGGGGCATTATAACACGAAGCCTGAGCCTTTGAGGCTCACTGCTAGGTGGTACAGTTCCTGCAGGGGGGAGGTGTGAAGCACCTCCACCCAGAGCAGGCTTTGTTTCTGGCCTCAGAGAGCACAAAGGCCCTCACTCCAGGGGCCCAGAAACTCGTCTCTCAGCAGCAGGCTGGCACAGACCAGTCAGTCCTGCACTGAAGGATTGGGTAAAATACAGGGGGCATCTCTAAGATGACTTCTGTGTGCCTTTTTTTATAAATCCAACACTGGCATCAGTGTGGGTTTATTATTCTGAGAAGTTTGATACCAAACTTCCCAGTATTTAGTGTAGCCATTTATGGAGCTGTGGAGTTTGTTTTGACAAACTTCCCCGACCATATACTTAATATGGCCACACTGTACTTACAATGTCTAAGAATAGACTTAGACACTGTAGGGGCATATTGCTCATGCAGCTATGCCCTCACTTGTGGTATAGTGCACCCTGCCTTAGGACTGTAAGCCCTGCTAGAGGGGTGACTTACCTATGCCACAGGCAGTATTTTGTGGGCATGGCATCCTGAGGGGGATGCCATGTCGACTTTGCCTTTTTCTCCCCACCAACACACACAATCTGCAATGGCAGTGTGCATGTGTTAGGTGAGGGGTCCCTTAGGGTGGCACAACACATGCTGCAGCCCTTAGGGACCTTCCCTATTCACAGGACCCTTGGTACCACTGGTACCTTTTACAAGGGACTTATCTGTGTGCCAGCGGTGTGCCAATTGTGGAAACAATGGGACATTTTTAGTGAAAGAACACTGGTGCTGGGGCCTGGTTGGCAGGGTCCCAGCACACTTCTCAGTCAAGTCAGCATCAATATCAGGCAAAAAGTGGGGGTAACTGCAACAGGGAGCCATTTTCCTACAGTGGGTGTATTACCCACTGGTTCTGGAAGGGGCATCGTGCCCTGTGCTCTTGGTCCTAGAGAGGCTGGGGTTGGTGGGTGTATTACCCACTGGTTCTGGAGGGGGCAACGTGCCCTGTGCTCTTGATCCTGGGGAGTGCAAGGTCACAGTCTCTCAGGTGGGTGTCAAACCTACTGGATTTGCAGGGGGCAGGCCGCACAGCAGCCCATGGAGACAGGACTACATACCATCCGCCAGCGGTGATGTCTGCTCAGTGGTGGTAGTGGTGCTGCTGCTGCTGTTGGGGGGAGGCTCCAGCCCATCCCCTGCAGCCTCGGATGGCTGCCCACTGGTGGTGGTGGTGCTGCTGCTGCTGGTGGGGGGAAGCTCCAGCCCATCCCCTGCAGCCTCGGATGGCGGCCCACTGGGTGGTGGTGGTGCTGCTGCTGGTGGGGTGTGTTCCAGCCCATTCTCTGCAGCCTTGGATGGCTGCACAACCATGGTTGGTGGTGGGGGCTCAGTCAGAGTCCCTGCCCCACGCCCCTTGCCCTTACTGCATGCTGTTGCTGGCTCCTTGCTCTTCCTGGAAGCAGCTAGGGCAGGCTCCTTGGTCTTCCTAGCAGCAGCTGGGGCAGGCTCCTTGGTCTTCCTGGCAGAAGCTGGGGCAGGCTCCTTGCTCTTCCTGGCAGCAGCTGGGGCAGAGTCTTTGCTCTTCCTGGCAGCAGCTGGGGCAGAGTCTTTGCTCTTCCTGGCAGCAGCTGGGGCTGGCTCCTTGCTCTTTCTGGCTGCAGCTGGGGCAGGCTCCTTGCTCTTCCTGGCAGCAGCTGGGGCAGGCTCTGTGCTCTTCCTGGCAGCAGCTGTGGCAGGCTCCTTACCCTTGAGGCTGCCTGGTGCAGGCTCCTTCACCCTCAGGACATGTGCCCTGGATCCTTTCCCACCACGAGTCGGTGTGGTGACTACTGGGCCCGTGGACTGGGTCCCTGAGGCGCTTGCCTGGGTTTTTGCCACCCTGGCCAGATGTGCAGGACTGGGGGGGAGGGGTAGGGAAGAGGTCAATGGGTGGATATGAAAAGCTTTTTAAGGTCATTGGGGTGGAAAGATGGAGAAGGATTGGGAGTGGAGGAAGAGGGAGTGGCTGTAGGAGGTGTCTGCTGATATTGGGTGCAGGTGCATGGGCTGGATGCTGTTGTGAGGTGGATGGCTGTTGGGTGTCTGAGTGCTTGCGTTTGTGTACCTTGGGAGGGGGGGCAGACACAGTGGGAGAGGACACAGGGGACATGTGCATGGCTGTTGTAGAGTTGCCTGCCATTGAGATGTGTGTTCTGCTAGGTGTGGTGGATAATGGTGTAGTGCATGCAGGTGTGAGTGTTGACGGAACTTGGAGGGAAGTTGGGGAGGAGGAGGAGGAGGAGGGGGGGACAGTGGAAATTGTGGATGTTGGTATGTCTGCATCTGGATTGTGTTTGTGTGAGTGCCTGTGGGATGAAGTGTGGTGCTTGTGTTTGCCAGTGCCACTCTTGTGTGTTGTCTTATGTGCGTGCACGTCTGCTTATGTACTTGGGAGAGGTTGGGGTTGAGGGGAATGGGTTTAGGAAGAGGAAGTTGGAGTGGGCAGGGTGGAAACAGGGACAATGGCTCCCATCAGATAGGAGCCCAGAGCCTGGATTGATCTCTGTTGGGCCGCCAAGCCAGTGTGAATGCCCTCCAGGAATGCATTAGTCTGTTGCATCTGGGCTGCCAGCCCCTGGAAGGCATTCAAAATGGTTGACTTCCCTACAGAGATGGATCTCAGGAGGTCAATAGCCTCCTCACTCAGGGCAGCAGGGCTCACTGGGGCAGGGCCTGAGGTGCCTGGGGCGAAGGAGATGCCCACTCTCCTGGGTGAGCGGGCAGGGGCAACTCAACGAGGGGCTGCTGGGAGGGTGGTGCTGGTACAGGGGTGGCAGCTGTACCTGTAGCTGGGGTTGTCACAGAGGTGTCCGCCACCACCAGGGAGCTTCAATCGGAGGAGGTATCTGTGTCCGAACTGTCCCCTCCAGTCTCTGCCATGGTGCTCCCCTCGCCCTCCGTCCCACTGGTGCCCTCACCGTCTGGGGACTCTACCTCCTGGGTCCTGTGGGATACAGCTCCCTCTGTCGCCGGTGCCTCTGCTTCTCTGCCAGATGATGCTAATGCACATAAGGACAGGGTGACAAAACAAAAAGGGGGGGAAGAGACAAAGGATACACTAGGTCAATGGCTGCACCAACACCACCGTTGGCGTACACAGCACCCTCACACACAGGGAACAGGCCTATGCAATATGCATTGCACTACCAGTGATATTGCTAGCCACCAAGGCACAGGGAGGGGCACACAACGCCAAATGCAGCACACCTGGGACCCATGCAGCCCTGACCAGTAGTGGATGCCTACAAGCTACGTAGCAGGATTATCCCTTCAGTACCCTTGCCACCAGGAGACCTACTCTGCAATGTCAGGCCTGGCCTGGGGGCACCCACTGACAAACATCCCCCACCCAGATACCACCCTACCATGCGTAAGTTGTGATGATGGGCACTGTACTCACCCCCTTGTGGCTGCTGTGATGTCCTCAAGCACCCATCCAGCTCAGGATAGGCCACCACCAGTATGCGGGCCATCAGGGGGGTCAGGGTTCGACGGGCACCCCTTCCTTGTTGGGAGGCCATCCCCAGCTGGGCCTCTGCCGTCTTCCGTGCCCAGCGTCTAAGGTCCTCCCACAGTTTCCGACAGTGGGTGCTCCGTCTGCCATAGACCCCCAGGGTCCGCATCTCCTTGGCGATGGCCCGCCATACACCCTTCTTTTGATGGGCGCTGACCTGCAGAGGGAATACACACAAGAAAATAACATCAGTCAGACAGACCTGCCTGTTACACTTATGGCCCACCATTCCCCTTCACATCACCATTTACACACACATGGCCCAGCACACAACCTGTACGCCGCCCAGGGGACATCCACACCCCCCCTTACACAAGGCCTTCACACACCACTCCATGCATTCATGCCACATGCATCGTGCAAACAGTGTACTCACCTGTTGGCCTGGAGGCCCATATAGCTGTCCGTACTGGGGTAGGACCCCATCCACCAGTCTCTCCAACTCCACTGAGGTGAAGGCAGGGGCCCTTTCCCCAGTCACACAGGCCATGGTAGGTTCCAGACACAGGTCACAGCAGCACATGCAGTGTAGGTCCTCTCCTGTGGAAGCCAGGTAGCAAGTGAGGAATCAGGTAGAAAATGGCGGTCACGTCCACGGCGAAAATACCGTCACCGCCGGCGTACATCATCATTGGCCACTGTACCCCACAGGGCCAAATGTTAATCAACGAGGAGTTGCACAGCGGTTCTCAACCGCCTCCCGCAACGGCACACAACGTCCACGGAATTACCTCACTTCCACCTGTCCCTCCACACAGGACAGGAGGACGCCATTTTAGGGGGGGCAGGCCCAGGATAATTACTGTGTCACTGTCTAAATTTAGACATCCAGGACAATTCTCACTTACCCATTACAATTTTACAGCATGCATTGTACTGTTGCAGCCCCATTGTTCAGTTTATGACCGGCTCCTCACTCCTTTGTCCCATAGATTGCTACCGCTGCGGATGAATAGGAGATGGAGACATACCCCCGTGTCCAGACCCCTGGTGGACTTGGCAACAATGAAGGACAGGCACATAATACTCACCTATAGACTTGACAGGGCCACAATCGCAGAGCTGTGTGCCCAATTGGAGCCTGACCTAATATCGCTATCCGTCACCCCACTGGGATCCTCTCTCTTGTGCAAGTTCTACAAGTGCTCCATTTTCTGGCAACTGGTTCTTTCCGAGTGACAGTGGGCTTGGCAGCAGGAATATCACAGCCAATGTTCTCAATAGTGCTGACCAGAGTGTTGTCTGCCCTGATTAAACACATGTGCAGCTACATTGTATTTCTCCAGGTGGAGGATTTGGCCACAGTGAAGGCTGATGTCTATGCAATGGGACATATCCCCAACATAACTGGGCCGATTGATGGAACACATATTGCATTTGTCCCCCACCATCTAAATGAACAGGTGTACAGAAATCGTAAGAGTTTCCACTCAATGAATGTACAGATGCTGTACTTGGCGGACCAGTACATCTCCCATGTCAGTGCTAAGTATCCGGTGTCGGTGCATGATGCTTTTATCCTGAGGAATAGTAGCATCCCAAATGTGATGGGCTAACTACAGAGGCACAGGGTGTGGCTAATAGGTGAGCACTGGTCCCCACCCAGTATCTGTTGGTGTATGGGTATGATGTGGGCCATATGGAATAGTGTGTGGCTAAATGTTGTCCCTCAATATTTGCAGGTGACTCTGGTTACCCCAACATATCATGTGAGGAATGCCAGGACAAGGGCAGAAGAACCTTATAATGAGGCACATGGGCGAACCAGCAGGATCATTAAAGAACCTTTGGCCTCCTGAAGGCCAGGTTTTGGTGCCTCCATCTAACAGGTGGATCACTGTGCTACTCATCCAAGAAGGTCTGCCAGATAATAGTGGCATGCTTCATGTTGCACAACCTTGCCCTGAGACAGCAAGTGCCTTTTCTGCAGGAGGAGGCTGGAGATGCCTGTGTGGCAGCAGTGGACCATGTGGACAGTGAGGATGAGGAGGCAGAGGATGAGGATGATGTCAACAGAACAGGAGAGATACGCTAATATTTCCAATGACACACAGGTAAGACAGTGTTACTTCACATTTCATTCTCATTATTTTGAAATTCCTTGGCACTGGCATGCTGTTATTTCCCACTTCTATGACCACTTACTCTACCCTTCATTTTACAGATGTTGGTGCCTCACTATAGCTCCTGGTGTGATCACTGCAGCCAACTACAGGTCTTTCTTATGTGTTTATTTACTGTACAGTTGAATTGTATTGTTTGTACATGTTTAATGAATACATACTTTAAAAATGTGACATACTCCATACTTGTATTTTTTACGAGGGTGTTTATTGAAGTACTAAGAAAAGAGGGGCAAGTGCAATGGAATGAGGTGATGATGGAGGAAATTCCAGAGTATAGTTCCAGTCTGTAGCACAGGTGCATTGTCCATGGGGGCATAGGAAGGGGAGCAATGGCAGTTCAAAGTGGACAGGGTGACAGAGTGGGACACAAGGGTGACAATCAGGAGAGCCTCATTTCCTGGTGGGTGTCTTGGCAATATTCTCTGGCTTCTGCCTGGATCGCAGGGAACGTTTGCGGGCTGGCTCTCCTTCTGCAGGGGGAGGGGTGCTGGTGGCCTGTGAGTCCTGTGGTGGGGCCACCTGGCCACTAGCGAAGGTGGAAGGTAGTTCAGATGACTGGCTAGTGGCAGGGCCCCGCTGGTGTGAGACTGCCTCCCTCATAAAGTTGGCCATGTCTGCCAGCACCCCTGCTATGGAGACCAGGGTGGTGTTGATAGCCTGCAAGTCCTCCCTGATTCCCTGGTACTGTTCGTCCGTCCTGCAGCCGCCTGTTCTCCTGCACATTGTCCAGGATCTGGCCCACTGTGTCCTGGGAATGTTGATATGCTCACAGGATCTCCGTGAGTGCCTCCAGGAGAGTCGGTTCCCTGGGCATGTCCTCCCCCTGGCGTACAGCAGTCCTCCCAGTTTCCCTGTTGTCCTGTGCCTCTGTCCCCTGAACTGTGTACCCACTGTCCCTGTAGAGGTGGACACACTGCTGATTTACGTTTCTTGGGGATAGAGGTATGGGCACGCTGGGTGGGTGCTGTGGTGGTGTTTCCTGATGGGGGAGGCTCTGTGGTGGTGTGTGACTGGGCCTGGGTAACCGGCTGACCCCAGGTCCCTGATTGTCTTGGGTGTGATGTGTGCCCTGGTGTCTCTGTAGAGGTGGTCACACTGCTGATTGACTAGTCCTGGGGACAGAGGTATGGGTAAGCTGGGTGGGTGCAATGGTGGTGTTTTCAGATGGGAGAGGCTCTGTGGTGGTGTGTGACTGGGCTTGGGTAACCAACTGTCCAGAAGTCCCTGATGGGCCAGGTTGGTCATCTAGATCCAGGTGACCAGAGTTGCTGTCATCAGTGTGGGCCTCTTCAGTTGGGGGACTGGATATTGCTGGCACCTCCTCTCTGGTGACATTGGCTGGGATACCTGTGGGGATGTAAATGATGTGTTATTGTTTCTGCGTGTGACATAATGTGCATCAGTGGGTTGCCCTCTTTGGTTGTATTTGCCCTGGCAGGTTTAACTTGTGTAAGTTGGTATGTGGTGGGCTAGCTGATTCTCTCTAGTGTGCATGCTTTGTTGATAGGTGTCCATGCAGGGCTGTGAGTGATGTCCATGCATTGGTAGAGCATGCAGGGCTTGGCATTGGGATGAGTGAGATGTGATGGTGGGGTGTGTGGGAAGTGGTGGAGTGATGGGAGTGAGGGTGAGAGTGGGGGTATGTGATGGCATGCAGTTTAGGGGGTGATAGTAGTAAAGAGTTGACTTACCAGAGCCCAGTCCTCCTCCTACTCTGGCCAGGCCCTCAGGATGCATGATTGCCAAGACTTGCTCCTCCCATGTTGTTAGTTGTGTGGGTGGAGGTGGGGGTCCACCGCCAGCCCTCTGTACACCGAGTTGGTGTCTTGTTGCTATGGAACGCACCTTCCCCCATAGGTCTTTCCACCTCTGCCTGATGTCGTCCCTTGTTCTAGGGTGCTGTCCCATGGCGTTGACCCTGTCCGCAATTCTCCACCATAGCTCCATCTTCCTTGCAATGGCTATCTACTGCACCTGTGCTCCAAATAGCTGAGGCTCCACCCTGATGATTTCCTCCACCATGACCCTTGGCTCCTCCTCTGAGAATCGGGGGTGTCTTTGTGGTGCCATGGGTGTTGTGTGGGGTGTGTAGGTGAGGGTGTGTTGGGTAATGTGTTGGGGTGTGTGATGTGGGGTACGTGAGTTGCGTAGAGGTGTAGGTAGTGTGTGGCTCTGGTCTTGTCTGTAGTCATGGTGTCTGTCTCGTGCCAATGGTTTGTAGTCATAAAGGGTTGTGTGTAATATTGGTGTGTGTTTTATAGTGGTGTGGGTATGTAGGTGTGTGGTGTGTGTATGGGTGTCAGGTGCGTGTTGTTTGAATTGTCCAATGTGGTGTTGTTTTGTTTGTGTGTGTGTGTGTGTGTGTGTATTTTGAGTGCAGCGGAATGTACTGACAATGGTTTACCGCCATTGAATGTCTGATGTGGTGATTCATGGGTCATAATGTGATGGGTGATGTTCTGTTGGCGTAACGGTGTGGTTTTTTATACCGCCAGTTTATCACTGACCTTTGGTGTGGCGGAATTGTGTTTGTGGCTGAATAGTGACGGAGTGGTGTGTGTGTGTGTGGCATAATATGGTGAACAGATATCCACCGCAGCTGCGGTATGTTGGAGGCAGTGAGCATGGCAGTAAGTGGGATTTACCACCAATGCCATAATGAGGGCCTAAGTCTGTTGCCAGCCAGAGGGAGATTTAAAATGGTCCTGCTGGCAGAGAGCAGACTTGTGTTCTGTTTCTCTGCTGCACTGATGAGGGCAGGGAAACTGAACTCATATTGCTGCTGCTGGAAGGAAGCATGCAAAAAGCAGCTGCTTTTTTATCCATGTGGTATAAGTGATGTAATATGCAAAGGTATAACCAGTGCATCAGGAAAGCATGAGTTATAGTTAATGTAGTGTTGCAAATGAGGTGATAACAGTGCATGAAGGTGCACCAATTACCGTAATTTGAAGGTATTGTAAAAATTATAAATATAAGGTATACATTTAAAAATTATAAAATTTGTGTAGTTTAAGCTTTGATAATATAGAAAGAACATATAAAGTGACAGTAATCTAAAGGTGGGGCGTTAATTATAAATTTAAGGTACAACTATAATTTAAGCAATTCTGTTGATGGTGTAGTTTAAGTTTGGGTTGTATAGAAAGAATCAATAAAGTTCTCCAACTATATATGGTCTCCTGCACGCCGTTCTAGCTCTTTATACTTGGATTTCAGCAGCTAGTAAGAGACCCTTTATCTACCTACAAACAACTCTGACTGTGACAAAATGTTAAACAATCACAGCCTTTGGCCTTGCACAGACACTGATAGCTTCACTTGGACCTTAGTTTTCACTAACATTTGCTACCACAGTGTTTAAATATGAAGCCGACTTGATACTACAATTTCCAACGAGCCATCTGTTCCGCAATATTGGTTGTGAGACACAGACCATCTACGTCAGAAGCACCTGTGGCCCTGCGCGGCAGTAGTTGGATTAACGTGTAGTAATTAAAATACTTATGTTAAAAAACCATAGAAATTCACTAAAAAAAACAAATGTTACAGGGATGTTATAGTTAGGAAGTAGAATTATAAAACATAGAATTTTACTCAAAAAACACAAAGGTAACAGGGACGTTATAGTTAAGATCTGAATTTATTCGCACAAAACCACAGAAATTCAGCAGTTATAGAGTTATTTTAAGTAACTATAACATGAGCCCTCACCATGCACTGCTAATTAACCCAGACATTACAGTACTCATGACAACTTTTAATAAAATAAAAATATCAGTGAAACATTTGCAGTAAAATTATTGAAGAAATACTGTGTAGGGTGAGGGTGCGAGTTATAGTTACTTGAAATAACTAACTATGTTCGTAGTTGGACTCTTGCTCTAGGCAAGACTGCTGGTTTGAGGATGACAGTACTTATGTTTGTAGGTGACTATGCCAGTTCTACAACAAATCACAACTGTCATCCCAACCCTTCTGGCACACAAGCAGTACCTCACCAAAAACCCAAAACAGTAAAAGGTGATTTGTGGCAGCCTTTACGCATGAACTCAAGAGTATGACATCTCAGGGAGCGTTGTGGTTAAACAGAGATTACCCTTTTCGCACATTAACAACATGTCTCAATCACACACAGAAAATGAAAAAGATGCAGTAGAGTTTCAATAGGTTTTGTTTTAGCACAACTGCCATCTACGGTAAGTTGCAGGGGCTGCAATGATTAGGATAATGAACAGTGCAAGAAATAGAATGGTAAAGGCAAGAGTCATTAATACAAAGACCCCTATCATCTTGCAATATCATGAAATAACATGAAGTGTATGATATGTCCTAATATCCTAGCATGATAGGCCTAACCTCTAAACTAAAAGAGAGCTAGGTATGTTAAACCTAATCTGCCAATGCCATGTCCATGAGATGATCCCCCAACCCTTGTTACCTTGGAATGAGGTCTCTAACTCAGACTCCGTAGGAACACGAAGACTGGGTCAGCGTCAAGGCGACGTGCAGCATCGATAGCAGCGATGGCATCTGGTTGGATCCCTCTGACCATCTTTAAAGTGAGGAGTATTTACACAGATCTACTTGGACCCCTGACGTAGGTTTGTTCCCACACAACAGATAACAAGGCGTGCTTGCGACAGTAATTAATATAAACAATTCCCTCAAAAGCTCGAAGACGGAAAGTACCTAAAGTGAACACCCACATTTTGTTTGTCTTTGTCGCTTGATCTTGATGCCTTAGGGCGGTGAAACTGATAATGCAAACTAAAACATGGGCCTAACTCAAAACAAGGCAGGCATCTTAAAAGATTTAATCAAATAAATGTGCTAAAACAGAGCAAGCTAAGTTGGGTAAAAGTCACTGGGTGACGGGGGCACAATTCTGCAAGCCACAGGCTAACTTCTGTATCCCATTAAAACAAACTAGGATTCACTACACTATAACTGCTGAATTTCTATGGTTTTGGCAGAGTAAATTCAGAACCTAACTATAGCGTCCCTGTGTTTTTTTACAGGATTTTTTTTTTTTTTTATTCCAATAATTATATTTCCTAACTATAACATTCATGTGTCCTTTCTTTTTTCAGTGGAAAAAAAATATATAGAGATATATATGTACACATTTGTGAAGAACAAAGGTTCAAAAACGAATCTGCCATCTTCACGAGGGCCCAGGAATATTTTACAATCATGAGAATCCGGAGATGAGGTAATGGCTGCAGGACTGGTGGAACAGGAAAATGAAATATCACCCTCAGACGCTGTGTGCAGAAATCACTGAGTCATGGGTCGCTCTGACAAGAAACACCTTGGGCGTCAAAAGAGTAGGGACAAACCAGCACTGCCTTCACTGCTGCAGTATGAGAGGAGTGGCAACAGCACACACGCACACACACCCACACACACAAAATGACACACCCATATAGACAGGCATACACCTAATGAGACAAACATACTTCATCAACACTATCAATGTAAACTAAATAGACAAGCACGTATGTGTAACCACTAAAAATACAGCCATAAAAAATAAAATAATTGAATTACACAATGGGTTAAAAATGCACTTGCCCACCTCAATGTCACCCTAGAAAACATACAAAAAAACAAAAGGTTCACTATGAGAAACTCAATGAGGGCTGTTTAGAAATGTGCAAGGCTACATTTCATCTCAAACATGTACAGTCAAGCACAGACACAGGCAAGGTCCTTTATACACCAGTACACGCACATCGGGATACAGTCCAAGGGGTGAAGAAACAAGCACGTCTTCTCACAACCTCAAAAAGAGGAGCGCAAAACTCCAGTTTCAGACAAGAGAATAGCGATTTCCAGGGTTTGAGAGAGGGGGAGACTGACCTCAACTTCAGAACAGACTGCTCAGAGAAAGAGATGCCAACACGGACTGCTCAATGCAACAGCACACTGAGACTCCAGTTCAAACATGCACTGGGGACCCTGCGTCACTCACAGCCTGTGCCATATTTACAGATGGCAAAATCTCAGGCCGGAGCGACCCATCCATGGAGGCTGCCACCTACCTCTGCAGAGACGGCCTGCTGTCCTCCCCTCTGACCCTGGGCCAGACTCTGTCCGAACATTGGTGACTCTCCTGCCTCGTCCCTCACCCGGCCTGCCCACCTGCTGCTCACCTCTCTTGCACACAAAAAAACAGGAAATGTGTTGCTATGCAGTATGTTTGAGCGAAGGAAGAGGCCAGGCTATGGTAGGGGTTAGAGGGGCACCCTCAGCCTGGGTCGGATGGGTGCCAGAACGGCCCAGTCTGCAGAGTCACAGGGGAGAGACGACAGGCCAAGGAAGAGGCGAGGCCAAAGAGGACAGACAAGATCAGTGGATGGGAGGAGGGAAGGAAAATGGAAGGGGTAGTGACACAGAGGGCATGAAGAATCACAGGGTGGGAGGGACATAGGACAGCCAAGGAAGAGGAGGGTGAAGCAAGGAGCCTTAGTGCATGGGAGGTGGAAAGAGAAGACGCTAAAGTGAGAGAAAAGGCAGCCATCACAACATTAGCTAGTTATAAACTTATAGGGAAGACTGCTGCAAGCAAAGCACAGACAACACGGCCAATAAAGCATCTTGGAAATGAAAGAGTTAATTAATAGGGGCACAAAGGAGTTGGAGAATGAAGAGAATGAGAACGAAGATGGGAAGAGGAAGGGGGTGGAGCACCAGTTAAGGTCCGATGCACAGAACTGAAATTCCCTGGTAAGGAGACGGGCTGGACCACAAGGTTTGGGGGGGACTGGCAGGACATGAAAGCAGGATAGGAGAGAGGCCAGGGAGGGTTTGAAACAATAAACAAGGACGGCGCAGAGGGATCAGGGCAAACAAGAGAATAAGCAATGTAAAAGACTGCCGCAGGACTGGCGGCAGCGCTGACAGAACCACCATTTGCAGGGACCAGTAGGACATGAAAGCAGGAACGGAGAAAGGCCAAGGAGGGTTGGAATAAACAGAATAGTAGCTGCGAGAAGGATGGCATCAACAACAGGGGAAGAAAGGGGCAAAGATGCAATAAAATATGGGCGCTGAAACGGACCAAGCACCTACAGTGTAACACAAACAGAAAAGAATTCAGGAAATAGTCCCCAAACAAACAGATAAACAAACAAAGCGTAAGGATACAGTACTTGGCAGGTGCTCTATGGGAGGACACGAAACACAACAGGCATTTGCAAAGGCAATAGGTTTCGCCTTTGTCTTTTTCTTTTGCATTCTAATTTAATATCTAACTGGATTATAAATATTAGAAAAAGTTTATAATGTTTGTTTGAAATTTGATAAACCATTAATAATTATGTTGAAATAATAAACAACAACAAGAACATAAAAAATTAATGGTTTATCAAATTTCCAACAAACCTTATTATAACATTTTGCAGGATCCTCAGCAAAAGAGCCAAGGTACTGACAGATTAAGGCCCTCATTACAACCGTGGCGATAAATGCCGCCTACCGCCGTGCTGACGGCCACCAACATACCGTGACCCCGGCGGTATTCCACTACGGGTATTATGACACACACTGAGAAATCCGCCACAATACAGATACCCACACAAGTCCACCAGACCAAAGGTCAGTGATAAACTGACGATAGCCAAACCCACACCGTTACGCCAACAGGAATACACCCACAGTATCACGACCCACGAATCACCGCAGCGGTCTTTCAATCGCAGTAAAACATTGGCAGTACATACCACTGCGCTCAAAATACACACACATTTACAAAACACCATCACATTGGACAATTCAAACTACACACACCTGACACACATACACACACCACACCCACACACTCACACCACTATAAAACACACACACATTACCTACAACCCTTTCAATGAAAAAAAAATGATTGCCAACAGAGAGACACAAGCCAGGAGCACCCACTCAATCAGAGCCACAGAACACCATTACTCATACACCATCCACACACCTCACAGCATACACCCCAACACATCACCCCACACATCCTCACACATATCACACACACCACATCCACGGCACCCCAAAGACACCCCAGGTTTTCTGAGGTAGAGCTAAGGGTCATGGTGGAGGAAATCATCTGGGTAGAGCCACAGCTATTCGGATCGCAGGTGCAGCAGACGTCCATTGCAAAGAAGATGGAGCTATGGCGGAGAATGGTGGACAGGGTCAACACCGTGGGACAGCACCCAAGAACCAGGGATGACATCAGGAAGAGGTGGAACGACCTACGGGGAAAGGTGCGTTCCATGTTTGCAAGACACCAGGTAGCAGTACAGAGGACTGGCGGTGGACCCCCACTGCCTCTCCCACAACTAACAACATGGGAGGAGCAAGTCTTGGCAATAATTCATCTTGAGGGCCTCGCAGGAGTCGCAGGAGGACTGGACTCTGGTAAGTCAAATCTTTACTACTTTAACCACCCCTACCTGCATGCCATCGCAAACTTCTACCCCTACGCTCACCCCATCACTCCACCACCTCACATATACCCACTATCACAACCCACCCATCCCAATACCAAGCCCTGCATGCAACACCAATGCATGGACCCCCAACACAGACCTGCATGGACACCCATCACCACAGCATGCCCAGTAGAGAGACTCACCCAGCCCACAAAATCACAACTCACACAAGGCCAAGCTGACAGGGAAATCACAACCATACAGGGAAACGCACCCATGCACAAGATGACACACGCAGATACATTAACACTGCATTTGCATGCCCACAGGACACATACTCAAAGTCACCGGAGAGGAGGTGCCAGCTACATCCAGTCCCCCCCCTGAAGAGGCCCACAGTAACGACAGCAGCTCTGCACGCCTGGATCCGGATGACCTACCTGGCCCATCAGGGACCTCTGGACAGTCGGGTACCCAGCCACAGTCCCAACCCACCACAGATCCTCCCCCCTCGGGAAACACCAGCACATCACCCATCCAGTGGGCCCATGCCACTGTCCCAGGACACAGCAATCAGCAGTGTGCCCACCACTACAGGGACCCCAGGCAACCCCACAAACCCAGGACGATCAGGGACCTGGGATCAGTGGCAGTGGGCACACTGTTTAGGGGACAGAGGCACAGGACAACAGGGAAGCTGGGAGGACTGCTGTGCGACAGGTGGAGGACAGGCCCAGGGAACCCACTCTCCACGAGGCACTCTATAACATCCTGGGAGCATAACACCATTGCCAGGAGACGATGGGCCAGATCCTGGCCAAGTTACAGGAGACCCAGCGGCTGCAGGAGGGACAGTACCTGGGGATCAGGGATGATCTAACTAACATCTGCACCATCATGGTCACCATTGCAGGGGTGCTGACTGACATGGCCAAGACCATGAGGGAGGCAGTGGCACAAAAACGGGCACCTGGCACTAGCCAAACCGATGAACAGCCTTCCACCTCTGCCGGCGCTAGTGGACAGGAGGCCCGTCCAGGCCACGAGCACCCCACCCCCTGCAGAAGGTGAACCACCCTGTAAACGGTCCCTGTGATCCAGGCAGAAGCCAGAGAACATTGCTAAGACCCCCGCCAGGAAATAAGACTCTCCTGACTGTCACCCTTCTGTCCCACTCTGTCACCCTGTCCACCTTGAACTGCCATTACTCCCCTTCCTATGCCCCACTGGACAATGCACCTGTGATATCAAGAGACTGGACTCTACCCTGGACTTTCCTCCACCACCAGCCCAGCCCACTGCACATCCCCCTCCACTTATGAGCACCTAAATAAGCACCCTTGGAACAAATACTAATCTGGAGTCTGTCAAATGATTCACAAATGTATTAGTACAACATTATCAAAGCATTGCAACTCAAATGTACAGTGAAATATACTTTGGAATGACCTTTGGTGGGCAGCAGTACACATAGCAGGAGCCAGAGTGGGGCACAGAGATCTGAAAATAGAGATGCCAAAGGGTACAGTAAGTGGCCATAGACATAGGGAAAACAGCCTGCCATGTACAATGTCTAACAGAAAACTGAAATGTAAAGTGAACCTACAGTGTCTTACCTGTGTGTCACTGGACGTACTGCGGAATTATATTGATTCTGTTGTCAACATCTTCTTCCTCTGCCTCCTCTTCCTCACTGTTCACAGGCTCCACCGCTGCCACAAGACCATCTCCAGGCACATCCTTCTGCAGAAAAGGCACCTGGCGTCTCAAGGCCAGATTGTGCAACATGCAAGAATGATCTGGCACACCTTCTTGGGTGAGTAGTACAGGGAGCCACCTGTCAGATGGAGGCTCTGGAACCCGGCCTTCAGGAGCCCGAAGGTCCTTTCAATAATCCTCCTTGTACGCCCATGTGCCTCATTGTAACGTTCCGCTACCCTTGTCCTGACATTCCTCACTGGGGTCAGTAGCCATGAGAGGTTGGGGTAACCAGAGTCACCTGCAAATATCGAGGGCCAACTGTTAGACACACACTAACCCTTAGGGACAACCCCATACCCATACACCAACTTATACTGGGTGGGGACCTTTGGCTCACCTATTAGCCACACCCGGTGCCCTGGAGTTGGCCCATCACATATGGGATGCTGCTATTCCTCAAGATAAAGGCGTCATGCACAGAGCCAGGATATTTGGCATTCACATGGGAGATGTACTGGTCTGCCAAAAACACCATCTGCACATTCATGGAGTGATAGCTTTTTCGCTATTCCTGAAAACTTGTTAATTTCTCCGGGGGTTGGGGGAGGAAAAATGCCACATGTGTACCATCAATGGCACCAATGATGTTGGGGATATGACCCAGGGCATAAAAGTCAGCTTTCACTGTGGCTAAATCCTCCACCTGGGGGAACACAATGTAGCTGCCCATGTGTTTCAGCAGGGCAGACAACACTCTGGTCAACACGTTGGAGAACAATGGCTGAGACATCTCTGATGCCATGGCCACTGTTGTTTGGGAGGAACTACTTGCAGGAAATGGAGCACTGGCAGGACCTGCACTAGAGGGGGGATACCTGTGGGCTGGCGGACAGCTGACATCAGGTCTGGCTCCAATTGAGCACACAGTTCTTGGATTGTGGCCCGATCAAGTCTGTATGTAATGATAATGTGCCTGTCCTCCATTGTCGCAAGGTCCACCAGGGGTCTGTACACCGGAGGATGCCGCCATCTCACATTCAGCCTCAGAGGTTGAAGCCTATGGAAGAGAACGGTGAGCAGAGGGTCATATTCCCACATTTATTGCACTAATGATGATTTGTTCACTTTACAGAAACAAAATTTGAACCTGACTGTCAGTTGCCTTGCCAATGTCTGCTGTGACGCAGTTCGGTGCCATGCCCTGTGTCCCCCTGAAATGGCGGATGCCTGACCTGTGAGGAGGGACAAGTGGAAATGAGGTAATTGTGCTGGCGTTGTGCACTGTCGCGATAGGCTGTCAATGACCGCGGCGCAACTTCGCACTGGTTATAATTGGGCCCTATGGGTTCCAGGAGCCAATGGCGATGTACGGCGGCGGTGACAGTACCCACCACCGCGGACGTGACTGCCATTTTCTATCTATCCACTGCCTTGCTACCTGACCTTCAACAGGAGAGGACCTACACTGCAAGTGCTGCTGTGACCTCTGTCTGGAAGCAACAATGGCTCATGTGTCTGGGGAAAGGGCCCCTGCATTCACTGCGGAGGAGTTGGAGAAACTGGTGGATGGGGTCCTACCCCAGTACACGTTACTCTACGGTCCTCCAGACAAACACTGTGAGCATGATTTGTGGGCCATGACTGTATGGAGTGCTGTGTATGTAAGCCACATGTGGGGGGGGCAGAGGCGTCCTGGCCAGAGTGCAGCATGTAAGGTGAACAATGTATGTGCGTCAGGGGATGGGAGGGATCTGCTGGGCCATGAGTCCGACGGTCCGGACAGTTGACTAATTCCCTTATCGGCCGACTTTTCCCTGCAGGTCAGCGCCCACCAGAAGAAGGGTATTTGGCATGCCATCGCCAAGGAGGTGCGGACCCTGGGGGTCTTTGACAGGCAGAGCACCCACTGCTGCAAGAAGTGGGAGGACCTGCGCCGCTGGGCAAAGAAGACGGTGGAGGCCCAGCTGGGGCTGGCCTCCCAACGAGGAAGGGGTGCCCGTCACACCATGACCCCCCTGATGTTCCGCATCCTGGAGTTGGCCTATCCGGAGATGGATGGGCGCTTGAAGGCATCACAGCAGCCACAAGGGGGTGAGTACAGAATCTGACTCCTGACTTTGCACATGTTAAGATGTACCTGGGTGGGGGATGTGGGCTATGGGTGCCCCAAGGCCAGGGCGAAAATGGCAGGGTTGGTCCCTTGTTGGGCAGGCTCTGAAGCACTCCTACCCCAATAGTGTTAGTGGCATCTACTACTGGGCAGGGTCCTGTGGGTTTCTGGTGTGCAGCTGATGGCGTTAGGCTTTGCACCCCATGGGCTGATGACTATCTTAGTAACTGGTTGGGCATGGCCTAGTGCATAGGGCTGCTCCCTGTGTGTTGTGTCCGACCAACGGTAGTGGTGTTGCTGGCATTGGCCTAGTGTATCCTCTGTCTCTCCCCCCCCTTTTTGTTTTGTCACCCTTTCCTTGTGTGCATTAGCATCATCTGGCGGAGGAGCAGAGGTACCGGCAACAGAGGGAGCTGCATCCCACATGGGCCTGGAGGCCGAAACCACCGAGGGTGAGGGCACCAGTGGGATAGAGGACGAGGGGAGCACCACGACGGGGACAGGAGGGGAGACCACAGACAGCGACTCCTCCTCCGATGGAAGCTCCCTAGCGGTGGTGGACACCTCTGTGCCCACCCCAAGAACAGGTACAGCAGCCAGCCCCCTACCAGCACCGCCCTCCCAGCAGCCCCTCAGTGTGTTTCCTGTGCCCGCTCACCCAGGAGGGTGGGCATCTCCTTCGCCCCAGGCACCTCAGGCCCTGCCCCAGTCAGCCCTGCAGCCCTCAGTGAGGAGGCTATTGACCTCCTGAAATCCCTCTCTGTTGGGAAGTCAACCATACTGAATGCCATCCAGGGTGTAGCAAGGCATTAGCAACAAACAAATGCACACCTGGAGGGCATTCACTCTGGCGTGGCGGCCCAACAGAGAGCATTTCAGGCTCTGGCCTCCGCACTGATGGCAGCCATTGTCCCTGTGTCTAGCCTCCCCCCTCCAACTTCCTCTACCCAATCCCAATCCCCTCAACCCCAGCCTATTCCAAGCACACCTTCAGACCAGCATTCACCCAAATCAACACACAGAAGTGGTTCAGGCAAACACAAGCACCACACATCATCCCAAAGGCACTCACACAAGCACAATACCCATGCAGACACACCAACACCCACTGCCTCCACTGTGTCCCCCTCCTCCTCCTCGTCCACCTTCCTCCCAGTATCACCTCCACTCACACCTGCATGCACTACTTCCTCATCCACTACCTCCATCGCCAGCATGCCCATCACTACTCACCCCTCACTGGCAGTCACCACCCCCACATCCATTCACACGTCCCCTGTGTCCTCTCCCAGTGTGTCTGTGACCCCTCCTTCCAAAGTACACAAACACAAGCACCCACCCACCCAACAGCCATCCACCTCACAATAGCATCCAGCACATGCCCCTTCACCCAAACTCAGCAGACAGACACCTACTACAACCACTACCTCTTCCCTCTTCCTCCACCCCCAAACCCTCTCCCTCTTCCCTCCTCAGTGTGTCTAAAAAGCTTTTCCTGGCACACATTGACCTGTTCCCTATCCCCCCCGTCCTTCCCCTCGGGCCAGGGTGTCCAGAACCCAGGCCAGCACCTCAGCCACCAAGTCGGCGTCCGCTGTGGTACCTCCAACTCCCAGGGGTTCAAAGGGGGCACCCGTTAGGCCAGCCACTGTGCCACCAACCCCTGCAAAGGACCAAACCATTCCGTCACTTGCCAAGGTGAAGAAGGGGACGACATGCAGCAAGGGCAAGGAGCACGACCCACCCAGCAAGGCCTCCTCCAAAACTCCAGCTGCGAGAGCCAAGGTCACAACAGCATCTGCCAAGGTGAGGAAGGGGCAGAAAACACAAGGCAAGGCATTTCAGCCGTCGGAGGCTGCAGGTGAAGGCCTGGTGCCCACCAGCAGAACCACCAGCCCTGCCACCTGTACTGCGGGCAGCACTGCCAGCAGCCCCGCCGCGCAGGCACCGCTGCAAGCCCCGCCACCTCCACCTCCACCGCCACCTGTACCACCGCTGCCACCACTACTGTCAGCAGCAGCATCCCCAGTGGGCAGCCGTCCAAGGCTGCAGGAGAAGGGCTGGGGCCTACCTCCACCACTGGCAGCACCGGCACCTGCACCACAGCCAGCACCGCCAGCAGCCCTGCCACAAGCACCACCACCTGCACTGCTGACAGTAGGACCACTATCAGCACCAGCAGCCCCAGTGGGCGGTCGTCCAAGGCTGCAGGAGATGGGCTGGAGCCTCCCACCACCACTGGCAGCACCCCCACCAGCTCCGGCAACACCACCAGTTTGCAGCCTGAGGCGCCGCAGCATGGAGTCTACTCCTGCCTCCATGGACTATTATGCAACCTGGTCCCTGTAAAATTTGTTCCTCAGACACCCAGGTGAGGGAATGTGAACTGCCACAACCTAAGTGCTGCATCACTCGGCACAAGGCCCCCCTCCAGAACCAGTGGAGAAAGGCATACACTCAGCCTATCCTTGGCAGAATGAAGCAGACTGGGCACAAGGCCCCCTCCAAAACCAGTGGAGAAAGGCATCCACTCACCCTATCCTTGGCAGGATGAAGCAGACTGGGCACAAGGCCCCCTCCAGTACCAGTGGAGAAAGACATCCACTCACCCTATCCTTGGCAGGATGAAGCAGACTGGGCACAAGGCCCCCTCCAGAACCAGTGGAGAAAGGCATCCACTCACCTTCAGCCTCACCACTCCAGAACCAGTGGAAGAAGGCATCCACTTGAGAGACTGTGGCCTTACACTCCCCAGGACCAAGCAGTGGGCAGATCACCCACTTGAGAGACTGACTTTGCACTCCCCAGGACCAAGCAGTGGGCAAACCACCTACTTGAGAGACTGTGGCTTTGCACTCCCCAGGACCAAGCAGTGGGGAGACCAACCACTTGAGAGACTGTGGCTTTGCACTCCCCAGGACCAAGGAGTGGGCAGACCACTCACTTAAGAGACAGTGGCTTTCCACTCCCCAGGACCAAGCAGTGAGCAAACCACCCACCTGAGAGACTGTGGCTTTGCACTTCCCAGGACCAAGCAGTGGGCAAACCACCCACTTGAGAGACTGTGGCCTTGCACTCCCCAGGACATCGCTGTGGGCATGAAGCCCCTCGAGCAACAGTGGCGTTATTCCATCTTCCGGCTGAGGTGCCCCCCCTTCCCCGTCCCCCTGAGGTGCCTGTGTGTTTTCGACCTGATGCCCCTGCAGTGTTCTCTCCGTATTGAGGCAGGAGTCAAGTGTGGGCTTGACCCTTGATTTTTGGCCCAGTGGCTAACGGACATTTGGAAGGGACAATGTACAGCCTTATGTACATAGTGTATATTTTTGTAGATACTGTTTCTATAATCGTTACGTAGGTCTGCCTATTTTTAAAATTACACTGATTTAACTCTATTCCTTTTGTCCTTGCCCCCTTCCAGGGGGTAACTGGGTGTAAATGTACTGTTGCTGCATGTTTTTGTGTGCATGGTGTTGTGGGTGAGGGTGGGGGTGGGGGTGGGGGTGTTGCGTGTGTGTGTCACTCTCTTTTTCCTCCACCCCCTCCCCTGTGTACTAGGTGCAGTACTCACCGTGGTCGTCGCTGCCGTCTTTCGTATTCTTGGTAGATGAGGAGGTAGACCATCATGGGCAGGACCTGTAACTCGGGCTCCAGGGCGTCTTGGTTCTTCGTTGAGTGTCGAAAGGTGAGTGGTTTCCCTTCCAGTCACTGTTTCCGCCGTGCTTTTGATGGCGTTGATACCGCCCCGGAAAAGCTGGCAGATTGGCGTGTTGTGATGGGGTGGGCGGTACATTGTCTTCCGCCTGTCTGTTGGCGGTGACTGCCGCGGTGTTTGTTGCTACCGCCATGGCGGTCAGAGTGTTAAAGTGGCTGTCTGTGTTGCCCGTTTCCGCCATGGTCGTGATCCCATTTTTTTTACCGCTGGCCTGTTGGCGGTATTACCGCTGCTTTAACACCGACCGCCATGGTTGTAATGAGGGCCTAAGTCTTTGATATTCCTGAGACTTCTAATAGGAGGCAAGCTCAGTTCAGTCCCTTGGAGAACCTTGGAAAGCAGGATATGGAAAGCAAAGTCCAGTCCTTTCACTCCCAGGACAGGTGCAGCAGGCCAGCACAACAAAGCAACAAAGTGGTAAGTTCCTTATACGGAATCTAGCTCTTCATCCTGTCAGAATGTCCTCAGCCCAGAAGTGTTCTGAAGTTGTGGTCTCAGAGGCTCAATATTTATATATATTATACTTATATACTTATTTCTACCTTTGAAGTAGGCAAAGGAAAGTATTTGTAATACACAAGACCCTGCCTTTCATACCTTGCCCCAGGCACACTCCATGGGGTTGGAGACTGCTTTGTGTAAGGACAGACACAGCCCTATTCAAGTGCAAGTTCAGATCCTCCCACCCCTCTAGCCCAGGAAGACCCACCAGGATATGCAGGGCACCCCTCAGCTTCCTTTGTGTAAATGTCTAGAGTGAATTTGCAAACAGCGCAACTGTCATCCTGACCCAGACGTGTATTCCACAATCAGGCAGAGGCACAATGGTTAAGAAAGAAAATGCTCACTTTCTAAAAGAGGCCTTTTCAAACTTACAATATAAAAAACAACTTCACCAAAAGATGTATTTTTAAATTGTGAGTTCAGAGACCTCAAACTCCACACCTCTATGTGCTCCCAATGCAAAATTACTCTTAAAAGATATTTCTAGGCAATCCCCATGTTAACCTATGGGAGAGATAGGCCATGTAATAGTAACATTAGCAGTACTTCACTATTAGAACATGTAAAACACATGAGTACATGTTCTACCTTTTAAATACACTGCACTCTGCCCATGGGGCTGCCTTGGGTCTACCTCAGGGGTGACTTACATGTAGTAAAATGTAAGATTTGGGACTGGCAAATAGATACACTTGCCAGGTTGAACTAACAGTTCCAAACTTCCCACATAGACACTGCAGTGGCAGGTCTGAGACATGTTTACAGGGCTACTCATGTTGGTGGCACAATCAGTGCTGCAGACCAACGAGTAGCATTTGATTTAGAGGTCTCGGGCACCTATGGTGTGCTTTTCTAGGGACTTACTAGTAAATCAAATATGCCAATTATGTATGAACCACATAGCAATCAAATTTAGGCAGAGCGCACTTGCACTTTAGTACTGGTCAGCAGTGGTAAAGTGCCAGAGTCCTTAAGCCAGCAAAACAAAATTCAGCACAGGATCAAAACAGGAGGTCAGAAGCCAAAAACACAGGGTTAACCACACCAAGAGCTGACAGGTCTAAAACATGTCCCTCCGCCCCAGCTGAAAGTGAGGACAACTACCCAACCTCATGGGAGTTCTCATAACTAAGGTGGAAAAACCTGGACAGACCATCAGCATTGGCGTGTTCTTTACCAGGTCAGTGTACTACCACAAAGTCAATTCCCTGTAGGGAGATGGACCACCTCAATAGTTTAAAATTCTCTCCCCTCTTCTGCATTAAACATCTGAGGGGCCTGTGGTCTATAAACCCAGATGTGAGTTCCAAACATGTAGGGTCCAGCTTCTTCAGCACCCAGAGCACAGTAAAAGCTTGCCTTTTTATTGTGCTCCATCTCTTTTCCTGGGAAAGTAACCTCCTACTAATGAAGGCTACCAGTTGATCTAGGCCCTCTTCGTTTATCTGCGAGAGCACAGCTCCCACGCCATGCTATGAGGAGTCTGTCTACACCACAAATTCTTTGGAGAAATCAGGAGCCTTGAGCACGGGTGCTGTGCACATGGCCCTCTTCAGGGTGTCAAAAGCGTTCTGGCACGCCAGATCACCTGACGGGGCTGCTTTTTGGAAGTCAGCTCTGTTAAGGGGGCAACAATTGTGCCATACCTCTTGACGAATTTCCTATAGGAGCCGGTGAGACCTAAAAAAATCTCTCATTTCTGTCTGGATCTGGGGGGGGAGGGTGCCCAAGCCAGAATAGTATCAATCTTGGCTTGCATGCACGCCACCTGGCTGCTTTCTACCTGGTGTCCCAAGTACATCACAGAACCCTACCCTATCTGGCACTTACTGGCCTTAATAGTGAGGCCTGCACTCTGCAGAGGCCTCAACACTTCCTCGAAGTGGTACACGTTGTCCTCCCATATAGAGCTGAAGACAGCAATGTCGTCTAGCTAGGTGGCACTGAAGTTCTCCAAACCTTCCAGTACCTGGTTGACCAGCCTCTGGAACTGGGCAAGGGCGTTCTTCAACCCAAAGGGCATGACGCAGAACTGGTAATGCCCTTCTGTGTTGCGAACCCCAACCTCTCTTTGGACCCCTCAGTTAAGGCAATCTGCCAGTACCCAGAAGTTAGATCAAATGTGCTGAGGAACTTTGGAGCTCCCAGCCTATTAATGAGCTCATCAGCTAGGGGGATGGGTGTGTCTCAGTCTTAGTGACGGCATTGAGCACCCGGTAGTCAACACAAAACCTCAGTTCAGGTGTGTCACTGGATGGAGCAGCCTTGGGGACCAGAATGATTGGGCAGGACCAAGGAATGTTGGAGTGTTCAATCACCCCTAACTCCAACATCATCGAGACTTCCTCCTTGATGCTATTTTGCACTCTATTAGTCACCCTGTAAGACTTGTGCTTAATAGGAAGGCTGTCTCCAGTGTCAATATCATGAGTGACCAATGGGTGACCCTATGGGTGAGTGAGAACATAAAAACAAACTGTTCCAGCAACGGGCAACAGTCCCTCTGCTGTTCTAGGGTTGTAGTAGGGGAAGGTTCATGCCCTGTATTGACCCATCCTGCTCTCTGGCAGACAGGAGGTCAGTGAAGAGGCTCACTCCCCTCTTCCACTCCATCATATGTGACCAAGAGCATGGTCAACTCAGACCTCTCAAAATGTGGCTTGAGGAGGTTCACGTGCAGGACCATTAAAGGGTTCCTAGTAGTCTGCCTGTCCACCAGGTAGGTGACATTACTCTTGCGCTTCTTCACCACAAATGGCCCAGACCAATAGTCTTGGAGATCGCAGGGCTCTACCAGGGCCATCACCTACACTTTCTGGCCAGGCTGAAACTCAACCAAAGTGGTATTCAGGTCATACCAATGTTTATGTCCTCCTGACTAGCTTCCAGATTCTCCTGAGCAAGTTTTCGGAAGCGGGCTGTCTGTTTCCTGATGGCCAGCATGTAACTGAATACATCCTGGGTCGGCTTTTTGGGAGCTTTCTTCCATCCCTTCTTCACAAACAGAGAGGCCCTCTCACAAGGTGCCCATACAGAAGTTTAAAAGGGCTGAAGCCAACCCCCTTCTGCAGTACCTCACTGTAAGCGAATGACAGGCATGGTAACAGGATGTCCCACGTACGCCTTAATGGTTCTGAAAAAACCATAATAATGCCCTTCAGGGTATGTTTGAACCTTTCAACCAACCCATTGCCTTGGGGGTGGTAAGGTATGGTGAAATTGTAGGTAATACCACATGCCTTCCACATGGCCTTCATGTATAGTGATATGCAATTGGTACCCAGATTAGATACCACCTCCTTGGGGAAACCCACAAGGGTAAAGGTCCCCCTCATTTCCTTGGCCTCAGTCACCATCCTCCAAAGGATAGCTTCTGAGTACCGGGTAGCATGGTCCACCAAGACCAGAATAAACCTTTTGCCCATGGCTGTCTTGGGATCCAGAGGCCCCACAATGTCAATGCCCACCTGCTTGAAAGGAGTGCTCACAACAGGGAATGGTTGAAGAGAAGCCTTGCACCTCTTCCCAGATTTGCCACTTACCTGGCAGGCTTGAAAGCTCCTACAGAACGCATCTGAGGGCATCGTCATTTGGGGCCAAAAGAAGTGGGTGACAAGCCTGTCAAAGGTCTTGTCCTTCCCCCAAATGACCTGTCAGCGGCACATCATGAGCCAGACCCAGCAGGAAAGCTCTAAAACACTGGAGTACCACCAGCACACGGGCTGCCCCAGGCTCAGCAACCTTAGGCTCACTATAAAGGAGATCATTCTCACAGTTTATCAGGTGAGATCCGGAGGTGTCATTAGCTGCCTGGGCCTCAGCCTGCTTCCGAAGACCCTCAACAGTGGGGCATGCTTTCTGCACACAACACCTCCTTGGTGGTGCCCCCTTCCTGCAGCCCATGGGTCAGCTCAGGTAGGTCCCCCAGTTCAGCCACTTCTCCCCCTCTAGGTTCTGGGGTGTCCCCTTCAGATTCAGATTCAGCCTCAGGAACAGGTTTCCCAGACCTTTTACCCCTCCTCCTCCAGGCAGGCACCTGGGCCACTGTTTCAGGCTCCCTCTCTAGAGGCCATGGACCATGTGGTCATACATGCCCACTCTGGCAAACCCAACATCTCCAAGTGGGGCCTGAGCTCTAGCTCATTCCAGGCAGTATGCTCCAGGTCATTCCCTAGCAGACAGTCAACGGGCATGAGTGGACTCACAGCTACCCTCAAGGAACCTGAGACCACCCCCTCCACTCAAAGGGAACCTAAACTACAAAGCATTGGCTCTCACTGTTGTCTACTGCTACAACTTGGTGGACCACATTAGGGACTACCTGCACTTGACTGGCCCTGGTGTCTCTCAGACCTTCCACCGACCCCCATTGATGGTTACCCGCTGCCTGTACTCCTTAGTGTTGTCAGACATGAGGGTTTCCTGGACCACCTCACCCTCACCCAGGGAGACTAGAGTTAACTCAGCTGGCTCCCCACCACTAAATGAGTCCAACTCCTCCCTAAGCGCTACACCCACCTCCCCTAGGGTCTGTCCACCAGCGGGGCTGTATCTGCTTGGGACACTTGGGCCTGCCCCTGAAATGCCCTTCCTGGCCACAGGCGAAAAACTTAATTTGTCCCTTCCCTGCAGGCTTACATAAAGGGAAACAACTTTAATTCTCAAGAGGGGGTTGGGAATTCTTGCCCTGGGAACTAGTTTGGGGCCCTTTTGAGAACTCCTTACTTTTATCCTTGTCACCCCCTCCTTCTTCTGTTGGGGACCCTGCCCACCCTTGGCTGAGTCTCCCACATACAACTTATTTTGGACCCTGGTGCTGAGCCAGAGATCCCCCTCCTTGGCAAGCTTCCTGGAGTCAGTAAGCTTGCTGTAAATTAAGTGCGGGTGCAGCTCTGGAAAACTTTGACTACACAAGTGCTCCCATGCAATCACATTGTACAGCCCCTGATAGTCTGTTACCTCGCTGCCCTTCACCCAACCATCCAGGGCTCTGCAGAGAGGATCAACATACTCCACCTAAGTTTGTGACACCAGTTGAGCACTCTCCCTAAAGTTTACCCAGTAACTCTCTGGGGTGAAAGCATACCTCCTGGTCAGGGTGGCCCCAATCCCTCCCAGGGACCCTGTACATCCACATCATAACCCCTGAACCACTGCCCTATGTCATGCTCCACAACAGAACCCTATACCACATCCTTGGGTATATGCACCTTCCCCTCAGACTGCACTGGAGAACTGCTGCCACCATCTGTGTTGGACCTGCTCTATAGATCCAGCTCCTTCAAGCTCAGCTCTTGAGCTAAAAGCAATTTTTTTTTCTCCATGACAAGTTTCTCTTTTTCTGCCTCCCTTTTGATCCTGGCCAGCTCCAGCTGAAATTCCCTCTCATGCTGCAGCTTGAGACTCTACATTTCCGTCTGATGACTCTGGGTCTCCCACCTGTTCTCCAGCTCCTCTGGGGCCAGAACTTTTGAAGAAACACTGCTGCCTGCCCTGGAGGGCTCTCTCTCTCCCCAGACAGATCCTGTTGTGCCACAAAATCACCAGGTAGACTCTGCTCCTCCAGATTCACACTGTTCAGCTCTGCAAGCTCACCAGCCTCCGTGGCTGCCAACCGGGCTCTAAGCGCTTTTACCAGCTCCTCTTTTCTAGTTAGGCATTTAAAAGGACTCCCAAACTCTCTGCAGAACTTTTTGAGCTGAGGCACCATATAGGTCTCGCGCTTCTCCTGCTCAAACACTACTTCTGATGGTGCCCGAGACTGAGACATGATTGTGGATCACTCCAAAGTTGCAAAGTTCCAAGAAGGCAAAAAGAAAAGAAGGCCAAAAAAGAAAAAAAACAGTATGTGGTCATGTAATGGTCTGTGATATGGATGTAGTGTGCACCATTCAGTGTATGTCAAGTACAAATACAAGCCCTATCTTACCGCTAACACCAATGTTAGAAATGGGGTCTCTAGTTGGCAGTGGTTTGCACCCTGTCCAAGTAGGGACCCTCACTCAGGTCAGGGTAAGAGAGCCACGCAGCTAAGATAACCCCTGGGTACGTACACGTGTATATACACGTGTGTGTATATATATATATATATATATATATATATATATATATATATATATATATACATATACACACACACACACACACACAAGTTTAGAAAAATAGCCAATATTTATTGGAATAAAACAAGACCAAAACGACAAAAATCCAACATACACAAGCAAAGATACAAATAAAATTTTTGAAAGGTTAAATCTCAATAAAGTGCATAGAAACACAATAACTAAAACTGGGGCTATCATGACGTAGCTGGCAGAGCCGTTCCCAACAGTCCGGCACTCCTCATAATGGAGTGCGAGTCAGTCACGGAGTCGCATGGACCCCAGGCACAGTACCTTTGGTAAACGATGAAACAAAGACGTTGCACAGAGTAGGGGAGGTGAGGCGTCGCTGAAGCTGGCGCAGCATCAGTTCCTTACTGCTACTGGGGAGGTGAGGTGTCAGGTCCTTACTGTCAGGCAGGGTAGGTGGGGGGTCGGTTCCTTATGTTTGCAAGGGAGGTGATGAGGCATGATCCAGCAGCATTGATTAATCCAGCAGGTCAAAACGTGAGGAGACGACTTCACAGAGTCATGATCACACCACGGGGCCACAGGTGCTGCAGCAGAGAGGGTGTTGGGTGTCCTAGACATCGGGGACACAGCACTCAGGACTCACACTGTGGCAGGACTTCAGAGGTGCTGCAGCAGTGTCAGCCCTACAGCATCGGTCATTGCACTCAACAAGGCCCACGGCTCCTGGTTCAGGCAGAGGTGCGGAGTCAGACAGCAGCGCCGGTTCAGAAATTGCTCTGGAGTAGATGCACTTGGTTTCGTCTTGGTTACACCCGAACTCTCTCCGAAGGGCCCAGGGACTGGATTTGGCACCACTTGGTGAGTCAGGGCCGTCAGCAAGAGAGACTAGGTGCTGGCAGGTGGTCTTTGATCTCCCGAGACTTCTAACAGGAGGCAAGCTTAGTCCAACCCTTGGAGAGCCTTTGGAAGCAGGATGTAGGAAAGAAAGTCCAGTCCTTCCACTCCCAGGACAGAAGCAGCAAGCAGCAGGCCAACTCAGCAAAGCAATTAACAGAGTGGTAAGTCACTCCTACAGCAGCTAGCTCTTCATCCTGGCAGAATGTCCTCAGTCCAGAAATTATTTGAAGTTGTGGTCTCAGAGGCCCAACACTCATACGCATTTCTGCCTTTGAAGTAGGCAAACTTCAAAGGAAAGGCTGCAGTGCACAAGACCCTGTCTTTCCTGCCCAGGCCCCAGACACACTCCAGGGGCTTGGAGACTGCTTTGTGTAAGGACAGGTACAACCCTATTCAGGTGCCAGTATCAGCTTCTGCCTCCATTCTAGCCCAGGAAGACTAATTAGGATATGCAGGGCACACCTCAGCTCCCTTTGAGTGACTGTTTAGAGTGAATTCACAAACAGCCCAACAGTGATTGTGACCCAGACGTGTATTCCATAACCAGGCAAAGTCACAGAATAGTTCAGCAAAAAAATGCACACTTTCTAAAAGGGGCATTTTCAAACTTACAATTTAAAAAACAACTTCACCTAAATATGTATTTTTAAATTGTGAGTTCAGAGACCCCAAACTCCACATCTCCATCTGCTCTCAATAGGAAATTACTCTTAAAAGATATTTCAAGGCAATCCCCATGTCAAACCATGGGATAGATAGGCCCTGCAATAGTAAAAAACAAATGTGGCAGTATTTCACTATCAGGACAAGTAAACCACATCACTACATGTCCTACCTTTAACATACATTCACTCTGCCTGTGGGGCTACCTAGGGCTGCCCTTAGGGGTACCTTACATTTATATAGGTCAAACTGCCCACACAGACACTGCAGTGGCAGGTAGGAGACATGTTTACAGGGCTACTCGTGGGTGGTACAATCAGTGCTGCAGGCCCACTAACAGCATTTGGTTTACAGGCCCTGGGCACCTCTGGTGCGCTTTACTAGGGACTTACTAGTAACTCATATATGCCAATTATGGGTGAACCAACTACTAATCCAATTTAGGCAGAGAGCATGTGCACTTACACTGGTCAGCAGTGATAAAGTGCCCAGATTCCTAAAGCCAGCAAAAACTAAATTCAGCACAGGATCAAAACAGGTCAGAAGCCAAAAAGACAGGGGAGACCACACCAAGAGCTGACAGGTCTAACAATAAGGAGTTTAACAACAGTCATTATTTGCACATCCCTGAAATTGTCGGTACCCATAATAGCAGGTGAATTAGAGGGCATTTCTCGAAATGTGTTCTTTCTTACACACTGGCTTATATTTGGAAGGCACAAATGCAGAGAAATGCAATTGTAATGACACTAGTTCTGATATTCTATACTCCCCTAAGTCTTCAATAAAAATGGTACCACACGTGTGTGGGTAGGCCTAGTGCTTGCTATGGGAAAAGGCCCAAAACACAACATGGACACATTACATTTTTCTACCGAAAATTTACCTATTTTTGCAATGTGCCTACCTGTGGATTTTGGATGCTAGCTCAGCCGGCATCTTGAGAACCCTAGCAAACCTATACAATCCAGCGAGAATCAAGGGTGGGGTGACTTGTGGGCTCCCACCAGGTTTTCGTACCCAGAAGCCCTTACAAACCTCAACCCTTGACTAAAAACCCAATTTTCCCCAAATTTCGGTGATGCAAAGTTCTGGTATCAGGAGGAAGAAACTAACTGCCTACCACCTACCATTCCCTCCAAGTCTCCCAATAAAAATGGTACCTCACTTGTGTGGGTCAGCTAGTGGCTGCAACAGGAAAGATGTCAGAATGCAATGTGGACACATCATGTTTTTCAACTGAAAACTGACCATTTTTTGCAATTTGTCTAGCTGAGGATTATGGGCACTAGATTATCCAGCACCTAGGAAAACCTAGTAAACCTGTAAATTTTTTAAAACTAGACTTCAGGAGTGGGGTGACTTGTGTGGCTCCCACCAGGTTTCTCTACTCAGAAGCCTTTGCAAACCTAAAACTGTGACTAAAAATACATCTTCCTCACATTTCTGTGATGGAAAGTTCTGGAATATGCAGGGAGCAACTCATTTCCTATCACCTACCATTCCCCCAAGTCTCCTGATACTAATAGTACCTCACTTTGGTGGTGAGGGCTAGTGGCTGTGACAAGAAAGGTGACAAAACGCACCATTGACACGTCATACTTTTCAACTGAAAACGGACTCTTTTTTGCAGTGTGGATAGCTGTGTTTTTTTAGCCCTAGCTCTGCGGACACCTAGGGAAACCTAGCAAATTATACACCTGGAGGAATCTAGGGTGGGGTGACATGCATGGTTGTCACTAGATTTTCCTACCCAGAAACCCTTGCATACCTCAAACCTTGCCTAATATTGCACATTTTCCTTGCAACATGTTACATAAATGTCTAGAATCAGCAGGAATCCACAAAATTCCTTCTTCGCAGCATTCTCTGACTTATCCCAATAAAAATGCTGCCCCCACATGTGTGGCTGGGCGTAGTGCTTGGACAGAAACAGATTAAACCAAGGTCAATGAGTGTCCCTTTGTGAGGACTCAATCCGTGATCCATTCCTGTTGCAAGCACTTAGCCCAGTCACATAAGTGGGTCAAAACTTTTATTGGGATAAGTAGGGAAACGCTGGGTGGTAGAAATTTTGTGGATTCCTTCTGATTGTGGAAGAATATTTCACAGAAATGCAAGGAAAATGTGTGATTTCGGTCAAAGTTTGAGGATTGCAGGGTATTGTGGGTAAGTAATCTTTGTGGGATCCATGAGAGGCACACCACCCTGTACTACTCTGGGTGTATATTTTTCAGAAGTACAAGTTACTTACCTTCAGTAACGCTTTTTCTGGTGGATACACTAGCTACCTGTGGATTCCTCACCTTAAGAATTCTCCCAAAGTGCCCGCATTAGACAGAAAATCTTCTTTCCAGTTCTCCATGTCGACGAGGAAGTCACAATTGCACAGCTCCGCAAGCGACTCCGTCTGACATTAACGTGGCAATAAGAGGTCCTCGCCGGCGTGCTGACATCAGTTTCACCCTTTTTTTTTTTTTTGTATGTGCCTTTGAGGCGAACAGGTGAAAACCAACCTCACGACAGCTCAAATAAATACATACATATAACCATACTGATGTAACATAAGTACAACAATTATTTATATAGAAATCAATCAAAACATATATACACATAAAAAAGTCTTGGTATGACCAGACTGGCAACGGGAAGGCGGGTGGGACTGTGAGGAATCCACAGGTAGCTAGTGTATCCACCAGAAAAAGCATTACCAAAGGTAAATAACTTGGTCTTCCGATGGATACAACTACCTGTGGATTCCTCACCTTATGAATAGAGTCCCAAAGCAGTACCCCCCTTGGAGGTAGGTGCCTGACTAGTCACACTAAGAAATCCTAAAACACAGAACGTGCAAAATGGCCATCCCTTCTGACTTCCGAATCCAAGCAGTAGTGCTTCACAAAAGTATGAAGGGAAGCCCAAGTTGCCGCTTTACAAATATCTACTACTGGCACACTCCTAGCCAAAGCTGAAGTGGCAGCCTTAGCCCTGGTAGAATGAGCTCTAATACCCTCAGGATGAATCTTCTTTGCTAACGAATAACAGATCTTAATGCAAAGAATGACCCAACTAGACATAATTATTTTAGCGACAGCTCTGCCCTTCATCTTTCCCACATATCCAACGAAGAGTTGGTCATCCAACCAAAAGTCCTTTGTTCTCTCAACATAGAAACTGAGAGCCCTTTTGGGGTCCAAGCCATGGATTCTTTCTTCCTCTTTTGAAGGATGAGGAGGAGGGTAGAAAGATGAAAGCCGCCCTGGTTTTCAGCACCACTTTGTCAGCAAAGAATGATGTAAAGGGAGGTTTGACACTAAGAGCCTGAAGCTCATTCACACGCCTAGCAGATGTAATAGCTATAAGGAAAACTGTCTTAAAGACCAATAATCTTAAAGGACAAGAATGCATGGGTTCAAACGATGAACCCATTAAAAAAGTTGAAACCAGATGATTTAAATTCCACTGAGGCATAAGAAATGGAGTGGGAGGAAATTTATTTGTTTAACCTTTCAAGAACCTAACAACAATAGGTGATTTGAACAAGGAAGGTTGATCCTGAAGGCAAAGAAAGGCTGACAGTGCCGACAAATAGCCTTTGACAGTCGCAACTGCACAACCCTTCTGTGCTAAAGTTAAAGCAAACAACAGAACATCAGACAGATGGGCTCTGAATGGATCAATTTGTTTCTCTCCACACCAAGCCACAAATGTTGCCCACCTGCCGACATAAACAGTCTTAGTGTAGTGTCGTCTGGCCGATAAAACAACATCCACTACCTCTGGTGGGAGAGAGAAAGAACTCAGATTTCCCCGTTCAATCTCCAGGCATGTAGGTGCAGGCTCTGGTGGTGGGGGTGTAGAACCTGCTCCTGCAACTGCGAGAGGAGATCTGCCCTGAGAGGGGAGATGGAGCAGAGGGCACAGTGAGAGTTGGAGAAGGTCCGTGTACCACACCCTTCTCGGCCAATCTGGAGCTATTAAAATGACTTGAGCCCGATCATGGTGAAGCTTCCTCAGAGCCCGAAGAATCAAGGGTATGGGGGGAAACGAGTAAAGCAACTGTTCGCACCAAGACATCTGAAATGCATCCCCCAAAGCTCCTTGCACTGGATACCGCAGGCTGCAGAACGCCGGGCAGTGCGCGTTCTCCCGAGTGGCAAGTAGGTCTATCTGTGGAAAACCCCACATCCGAAAGTGTGAAGGACCAGATCCGGATGGAGACGCCACTTGTGAATGGCCGAGAAATGCCGACTGAGACTGTCCACACGTACGTTGAGAACTCCGGCCAGATGATTTGCTGCCAAGCAAATCCTATGGTCCTGGGCCCAGGACCAGAGCTGCAGGGCCTTTTTACAGAGAAGGTACGACCCTACTCCTCCCTGCTTGTTGATGTACCACATTGCTGTAGTATTGTCCGTCAAGACTTGAACTGACTGACCGCAAAGGGACGGGAGGAAGGCCTTGAGAGCCAGACGTATCGCCAGCAATTCTAACAGATTGATATGAAAAGTCTGTTCCACTGGAGACCAAAGACCTTTCATCTCCAGGTCCCCCAGATGAGCTCCCCACCCTAGAGTGGAAGCATCCATTATGACCATAGCCACCGGAGGCGGTAGTGAAAACGGCCTTCCTTGGGAAAGGTTGCCACCCACAGCCCACCATCATAGATCTGCTGCAGCGCCTCTGGAGATTGTTATCGACTCCTCAAGATCCCCTTTGTGTTGAAACCACTGCCTGCGGAGGCACCACTGACGAGCCCTCATGTGCCAGCGTGCATGAGTGACCAACAGAATGTAAGAAGCGAACAGACCGAGCAGGATCAGGACCTTGAGGACTGGAACAACCCCTCCATTTTGAAACATTGGAATCAACACCTGAATGTCCTGGATCCGCTGAGGTTGGGGATAGGCCCAATTCAATGTTGTATCCAGTACTGCCCCTATGAACAGGAGGAGCTGAGAGGGCTCCAGGTGAGACTTGGGCACGTTTATCGAAAAGCCCAGACTGAACAACAACTGAGTTGTCATTTGCAAGTGATGCAGCACGAGCTCTGGAGACTTGGCTTTGATCAACCAATCGTCCAGTTAAGGGAATACCGATATTCCCTTCCTCCTGAGACTTGCTGCAACCACCTCTATCACCTTTGTGAAGACCTGAGGTGCTGAAGTAAGACCAAACGGAAGGACCGCAAACTGGTAGTGTTTTGACCCCACCACAAACCGGAGATACTTCCTGTGCGACTTGAGAATAGGGATATGAAAGTAAGCATCCTGCAAGTTGACAGACACCATCCAATCCTATTTGTTCAACGCCAGAAGTACCTGCCCTAGAGTCAGCATTTTGAATTTCTCCTGCTTGAGGAACCAATTCAAAATCCTCAGATCCAGGATAGGTCTAAATCGACCATCCTTCTTGGGGGATCAGGAAATATCTTGAATAACAACCATGACCCCTTTCCTGCTCTGGAACCAACTCCACTGCCCCTTTTGATAACAGGATTTGAACCTCCTGCTGCAACAACAGGAGATGGTCTTCTGAACAAAACGAAAGATGGGGAGGGATAGGAGGGGGAAAAGGAAGGGCATATCCTTTTCTCACAATATTTATAATCCAGGAGTCTGATGTGGCTAACTCCCACTCGCAGAGAAAAAGACGTAACCTTCCCCCTACAGAAGAAGTGTGACTCAAAATGGGTAGAAAACTGGGGCTACTTCCCTTGTTGTTGTTCCCCAGCATGAGGATGATGCAGGGTGCTGCTGGGTGGCCCCTCTTGTCCTAACCCTCCCCCGCCCTCTAAAGGAACTATATGGGAGGCTGGCAGGCTGTTGGACTGTGGACTGGGGTCTCCCACGATAAACGGCTCCACGTCCAAACCCCCCGAGCCTCCGAAAGGACCTGAAAGGGGTAGTAGTGGAAGCCTGCAGACCCGAAGGCTTCGCTGTGGCCCTACTGTCCTTAAAGCGCTCTAAGGCAGAGTCAGCTTTGGCTCCAAACAGCTTTTCTCTGTCGAAAGGTAGGTCCAATAGAGTGGTCTGGACATCTGTAGAAAAGCCAAAAGACCTCAACCACGCATGCCTCCTGGTAACGACTGAGGTACCCATTGCCCTGGCCACTGAGTCTGTAGAATCCAGACCAGACTCGATAATCTGCTTAGCCACAGCCAGAGCGTCTGACAGGAGCTCACCGAACTGCCCCTGCATAACCTGCGGTAAGTCTGGAACTACAGCTTTAGCCGCGTCCATCAGGGTGTGTACATATCTCCCTAACACACAGGTAGCATTTACCGCTTTCAGGGCCTTACTGCAGGATGAAAAAGTCTTCTTGGCTGACTGCTCCATGTCTTGGACTCTCTGTCCGAAGGAATAACAGGGAAGGAGCCTGGTGAAGAACGTGCCGAACATGAGGCCTGGAACTACTAAACTCTCTAGAGTCGGATGCTTTGATAAAAATCCCGGATCTCCCGGAGCCACCCTATACCGTCCTGCAACAGATCTATTCACAGCCGGCGATGACACAGGCTTCCTCCAAATCTCCAATATAGGCTCTGTAAGCAAGGGTTCTGCTGAAGCCGAAGAAGGATGAAGGACCTCAGTCAAAATGTTTGTTTTAACCTCAGCAGCCGGCTGCGAAATTTGCAACCTTCCTGACCACAGAATGGAAAGAGGCCACTTCCTCTGTAAACTCCCCTGGAGATGAAAGATCCCACTGGCTGAGTCTAGGCCCTGATAATCCGCCAAGGGCTCAGCAATCTCTCCTTCTTCTAGCAGCAGTCTTTGGTACTCTTGTTCTTCTAAGAGCCTCGGTGCTCTTCTCCACGACCTCAAACTGGCCTCCAATCTCAGCGTCGACATTGAGTTAGCCAACATCGATGACACCGGATTTAGGACCGATAGACACGGACCAGGAGAAGGAGACACACTACTATCCAATCCGGATCCATCGTGCCGGAGCAGATCCCATTGGTGCCGTAGACACCTGAGGTTCCGTCATCGGCGTCGACTGTGTATGAGGCGACATCACCGGCGCTGCAAGCCTATAAGGCGATGTCATTGGCGTCGTAGGCCTATGAGGCAATGTTATCGGCTCTGAACCGGCACCCTCAGCCGGATAAAAAGGCATGAACAACGCTGACTTATAAGGGGCCGGAGAGCCCAATGAGAATGCCAAAGGACCCATGGGACCAGCCGGTGCACCAGCAGGGGCCACAGCATTGAACATGTTGAACATGGCATTCAAAAATGCCGCCGGATCCGCTTCCGGAGCAGGGAAGGCAGGATACCGCTGATCTTCCTGCGGCACTTGCGCCGGCTTGGCATCAGAATCCTGCACCCCAGGCGAAAAGCAAGGACTCTCTTGGGGTGCAACAACCTCGAAGACCGATGGCACCGGAGAAGCTTGAGGGCTTTGAGGCTGTGGCATCACCGTATGACTAACCTTCCAAATCGCACAACGCCGTTTAGATGGAGACCTGGATCGTAAGCAACCCCTAGCCAACCTACGCCGAGAGTCGTGTCGGCGCCGCTTATTATACTTCTTCAAAGAGGTATGTGAAAACGATCTGTGATGACTTCTGTGCCCTTTCTTCGCCTTAGCCAGAGAGAGTTTGGCTTCTCTCTCCTTCAGCGCTTTCGGATTCAAGCTTTGGCAGGACACACACTCCTCCACGTCATGCTCCAAACGTAAGCACCAAAGGCAGTCTTCGTGAGGGTCCGTAACCGACATACAACCCTCGCACTCCCGACAAGGTTTAAACCACGACTTTCTAGGAGGAGACATTGTAACCAGAGACAAAAAGGACACCTTCGAAACAGTAACTAGAGCTAGGAGAAAACCGTTAGCGCCGAAGGCACAGAAAAAAGGGAACTGACGTCAGCATGCCAGCGAGGACCTCTTATTGCCACGGTGACATCAGATGGAGTCGTGTGCAGAGCCGTGCAATTGTGACACCCTCGTCGACGTGGAGAGCTGGGAAGAAGATTTTCAGTCGAATGATGGCGCATTGGGAGAATTCATAAGGTGAGGAATCCACAGGTAGTTGTATCCATCATAAATGCCTGGGTTTGTGGGTTTTCTTGGGACGCCCCTGAACGCAGGCCCAAAACCAGCAGCTATAGCACTTTTATTGATGTTGCCACATTGCTTCTTGGCCCCGCCCTTATGTAGGTACTAGGTTCACCCACACAGGTGAGGTACCATTTTTATCAGTAGATATGTGGGAACTCTGGTTGGCAGGAAGTTTGAGGCTCCCAGAAGATTTCAGTACCTTGAGGGATCCACACGAGCCACCCTGGAGCCCTCGATGTCTAGCTGACAAAAATATCTAGAGGTGTTAGATTTTCCCTAGAGACTATGTACACCATCGCAGAGAAGGACAGAAAAAACAAATTTTACTTTACAACCATCTACTCCTCAAGTACACACAAACACTGGTTGGATTTGGCACAAGGGTGACTGAAAAGTACAAAATGTAAATTTTATTAACAAAAGATTTCACAAAAATTAAATGCATTGTTAATAACTGAAAGCTCAGAATTATGAACCAATGACTCAAAGCTTGTGAGCTGTAAAGCCATGTCAAGGCACCAACCGCTTTACAGGCCATTCACAGACCTTACATACATGACACACACAAAACCATTGAAACAGACAGCTGTGGGCCCAGCACATTACAACACTCACATCAATAAACAGCCCCATTCAAGGGCCCATCACTTTCATGAGCCCACAGGACTGACTGACACAGCAATCATACCACCTGGCAGCTGACAGAGGGTGTGGACTGGCGTTTGGCTGGTAATCAAATCGAATGACCAGCATCAAGTCACTACACAGACACACTGCTAGCCAAACACCAGTCCACACACACCGCCAGTCAAGCACCAATCTAAACACTGCCAGCCAAGCACCAGTTCACACACACAGCCAGCCTAGCACCAGTCTACGCACACCACCGACCAAGAGTCAGTCTATGCACACAGACATGTGCCAGTCCACACACACCCCCATCTAAGCACCAGTCCACGCACATCGCCAACCAAATGTCTGCCTACACACACTCCCATCACATTTTTATTTTTAACAAGCAAGAAAATGCTAACAAAACTGTAGGAGATGAAAAACCAACTATGACTACAAACACAATACATCTAAATAAATACATCATACAACCTGCAATAGTGAAACTGAACAAAAAACATAAGATGATACAGACCAGTCAGTTCACTTTTACCATTACGGTTGCTCCCAATACTTGACTTGTGCATGATACAATTTAAAACATGCGGGCACACATAGCCCTGGATTAGAAAGACAGTCGGGGTAGTACACAAGACTCTCCTTACACAGACTCTACATCTCCTACAGGGAGAGTATTTTTTGGGATGTGAGAGGAATGTAATTAGGAAATTGGAGATCTTTCAATCTAGCCATGTCCTTCAACACTCACACTCTAGAAACACTAAGCTGCTCAACCACAACAATACTGCCTATTACAGACTGCCGAAAATGAACAAAAGCCATCTTTGAATATGGAGAACAATCCTTGAATACAAAAAAAGCATTTATGGTTGCCAAATGAAACAAACGAACTGCCAACTTAATATCTTGATTTACCACATATATGACTTACAAAGAGCTCTGTAAGGCTCCAACCTCTGATCTACTCTATCTACACAATCCATGTGCTTATTTTAATCGAAAATGCACACAAGTTTCCACACTTCAGCAACCTGACCCCAAACAGTAACAGGTGAAGTACTTTCTTCATGAATGGTTGTCAGCAAGTGGACATCACTCCAGTCTGGAAATTTCAAAGCTAGAAGTTCATCACTAAGGGGTTCTTGAATTCTCAGATATTATCAGTTCTACTCTCAGACAGCATATGCATTCTAATTTCATAACATGCCCTGCTACTAGGAATGTACTGCCTAAAATCCAAACAGCCATTAGACAGGACCAAAGACATATCCACAACTATTTGTCTCCCTGGAACATAGATCTCTGAAGAGCAATCTTCGAAATGATCAACAACAGGCTGAATCTTGAAGAGGCAGTCACAATCAGGGTGATCTTGTGGCAATGCTGAACCAAAATGCAGCATCTGAAGCGGAAGCAAATACTGACCACGACTCTTAATTGCAGGCAATTTAGCAGTTGCTATCAAGGGACTAACAGACCAACATGAAAACAGGGATGGCTTCCTTATCAAACCCATAAAAAAGTTGAACCCTAGAGTCTCTTCAACTCATCCAGATTTGTGGGAATCCACCAGCTAGCTCTAGAGTGGGGCTTAAGTTTGCCATCATTGTCCCTCCAGCATACAAATAAGTCTGGTCAACAATCTCATCCAAAAGTATATCGTCCATAAACAACTGAAAGAAAATTCTAGGCAAAAAGTTTTCAGTATTTACTCTACACGCTGCAACACCAATAAATGCAAGCAACACATGCTGCACCATGTCTGGGGCAACCCAGAGTTCAGCTCTTCCAAAGCTAACCCTTTCAGTCCCAGACTGCAACCCAGATTCCTCTTGCTGCACTACTGTGTAAAACCTTCATCTTTATCTTCTTAGAACGCTGCCAGGATCATGAACATAACCTCAGTGTCATGAACATATTCCCCTTGAAGAGACATTTTCTAAGTTAGCCTTAATAAACATTGCATTAAAAAATACATAAGTACATTCATGTTTATGTTTTACACTGTTACATTATTTATTAACGAATGCAGTTGTCATAGTTAGACCCTTGTCCCTAGGCAAGACTGCTGGTTTAGGGATAAAAACACTTTTGTTTGTAGGCAACGAGGGCAATCCTACAACAAGTCGCAACTGTCTGGCCAACCCTCCCGGCTCACAAGCAGTACCTCACGGAAAACCCAAACAGTAAAGAATATTTCTGGCAGCCGTTACGCATGGACTCCAGAGTGCGACATCTCAGGGGAGTTGTAGTTAAATGGAGAGTACCCTTTTCTCACACGAGCAACAAGTCTCAGTCACAAACAGGCAATGTTAGAGATGCAGGAAAGTTTTTAATAGATTTATTAAAAAAGACTGCAATCTGCGATAAAATGCATGAGCTGCAATGAGTAGGATAATGCACAGAAGCATAAATGTGAAAATGAGAGTCATGAATACCTAGTCCCCCACCATCTTGCAATAAACATAAGATGTGTGAAATAGGCCCTAATACCCTATCATGGAGAACCTAATCTCTAATGTAAAGAGAGATAGGTGTGATAAACCTAATCAGCCAGTACCGTGTCCATGAGAAGCGCCCCCAGTCCACAAAGGATATATTGGCCTAAAAACGGGTGCTCTGCCCTCAGGGGCAGGGAAGAATACAAAAAAATGGCTAAGGGGAGTGATCCATGCGACCGAGAAACCAGAGATTATGTTTGGAAGGGGAGCGACCCCTTGGGCAAGGGAATTCACAATACAACAAAAAAAAAAAAAATCCCCAAAGGAAAGCAACCCTTACCCAAGGAGTTGCTTCCTGCAATTTCATAGAAAAGTATCTTCCCTTGCATCTAGTGTGTTTCAAGTCCCTCCCCTGGTGGAAGAGCTGCTGAAAAAACAGCCCAAACAGCCCAAGTAGCCCACAGAGGGGGCCGAAACATGGTAAAAATGCCTTGCCCCCAAGGAGAGTGACCCTTGTCCAAGGTATCGCTCCCCACCATTACATAAAAAAATATCATTTGTGGTGTCTAGTGACTTTCGACCTCACCTGGAAGGCAGATCTGCCGAGACTATGGCCGCACTAGCCCTCCGAAGAGGGCTGAAACATGGATAAGATATATTGACCCCAAAGGGGAGTGACCCTTGTCCAAAGAGTCACTCCCCATAATAAACATAATCTCTGGCATCTAGTGGATTTCGACCCCTCGATGGGTGCATATTGGCCTAAATAAACTGCCAAAACATGGATTATATTTGCCCCCAGGGGGAGCGACTCTTGCTTAAGGGGCCTCTCCCCCAACAACAACAAAAAAAAACTGTTTGACTAGTGGTGTGGATTCCTGCACCACGAGCACAACAACTGTAGAGCAGGAATCCACTACATACAGACACAAGGAAAGGATTTCCTTTCCCCCTGTGTCTGTGTGGCCCCCTCACCCCCACGTTGGCTTGCCATGTGCATGCTGACATCATCAGATAGCTGAGTGCGGGGGAGGGGAGGTTGAGGTGGCAGCAGAAGCCCTTCTCCTGCCAACTCCAATGGAGACATGTCAAGGGGTGGGAGTTTGTGAGGGGAGTGACCACCATGGCTAAGGACAGCTCCAGGCTGTCTTGAGCAGCCAATGGGTACTCTACATAATTTTTCTTTGCATGCTCTCTGGCTCGCAAAATAGAACTGTGCCCAACAAGCCAAAAAAACCCTCTTCCTTATGTACTCCAGTGCAACAAAATGGAAAAGCGACCTAGCAATGAGCTATACAAGCTACTATACGGAGGACTTAATAATTGGCCATTAGGAAAACAAATATTTATCTTCATATTATAACGACAATGACTGGCTTTCATTCACTTTTTATGGTCACATAATTATGCGACATTATAAACAAATGCATAACCAATACAATAGACAGAAATAAGTCACTTTAAATCTGATTGCCTCTCTGTAGCTATAATTGGTACTCCCAAAGATAGAAATTCCTTGGATATTACCTCCCTAAAAACGTTCCACCTGTTTGGCGAATCACCACAACACTTGTAGCATCTGGTAGAGTGGCGACTTATAGTGTTGTTTGGTTAACAAGTTAAAAAGAGATTGTAACAAGGTTCGCTACTTGTAATAATTTGAAGGAGGTGGATAAATTGTAAATGAAAGTTTTAACTATAACATTAGAATATTTAAAGTTTGTTTAGTTTAAACTTGGTTTGTATACGGAAAGGAACATGTTACTTACCCAGTACGCATCTGTTCATGGCATATAGTGCTGTAGATTCACATGCTTAGAATAATCGCACCATATAGTGTTAGGCTCAGAATTATGCAAGTTGTTTTTCTTCAAAGAAAATCTTTTGAGTCTCGAGTTAGTGGATCCTCCTGTTTCTGGCAATGCACATGGGCATCGACTCCATTGTTAGATTGTTTTCCCACAAGGCATAGAAAGATGTCCATGCCAAATGAATGTGTGATAACCTATAAAAAGCAACTATAACACACACAGGTGTCCAGGGAGGAGGGTGGGCACAATAATCTACAGCACAACATGGCATAAACAGATGCTTACTGGGTAAGTAACATTTCCCGTTCAAGGCATGTGGGGCTGTAGATACACATGCTTAGAACAGAATGAACAGCAGTCCTTATAAATAAGTGGTGGCTAACCTGTGGGGGTTACAGTTGTTTCAAATAGTGTACATAGAACTGCTTGGCCAACATTAGCTTGTTGACAGGCCAGTACATCCACAGAGTAATGCTTGGTAAATGTATGTAGAGTAGACCATTTAAGTCGCTTTACATATGGCAGCTACGTGTATATTTCCTAGGAAGGCATTCTTTTAAAGAATGGAGTGTGCTATAGGAGGGATAGGTAAAGTTATTTTAGTTTTAGCATAGCATGTTTGAATGCATTTAACAATCCAACGTGGATGGCCAATTAAGACACTGCCTTTCCTTTCTGTGGTTTTGAAAAGGCAAAAAAGAGTAGTTTTGTTTTTCTAAACGATTTAGTTCTGTCAATGTAATATAGCCTTAGAGCCCGTTGTAGCAGGCTATACCGGCCATTAAAGGCCCGCTCCAGCGCTCGGCTCAGGTAATTTATTGCTGGTATATTCCAGCTATGAAGGGCTATAAGGCTATTAGAACATTCTGCCACTAGAGGGGAGAATGTTCTAATATAGCCTTAGAACCCGTTGTAGCGGGCTCTACCGGCCATTAAAGGCCCGCTCCCGCGTTAAAGGCCCGAGCCGAAGACGAGGGCCTTTAACAAGGGAGAGGGCCTTTAGTGGCCGGTAGAGCTCGCAACGGCAGGTTCTAGGGCTATTAGAACATTCTGCCACTCGGGGCAGAATGTTCTATTAAATAAAACAAATTTATCACGAAGCCCGACGGGATTAAAATCCCCATGGGGCTCCGTGAGGCTTTGTACGCAGCTGCTGCTGTGACAAAGAGAACATTGGAATGCTGGCTCCTTACCGGCCTGTAAAAGCCCGAAGCACTCCATTGTCTCCAATGGAGATCTGAACATTCCAATGTTCTAATACATAAAGGCTCATTTTACATTAGAATTGGTATGTAGTACCACCCTATCACTATGTAGTTAGAAGGGATCTTCTAAAGTTAATGCTTGAAGCTCACTCACACATCTCAGTGAAGTTATTGACTAGAAATTAGACTTTTCCCAGTTAAATCTGTACTGGGCAGGACTGAAGTGGCTCAAATGGAGGGCCCATTAATCTTCTTAGTACAATATTGATTCCATGTAGGTGCAGGTGTCACCCTAGAAGGAATGAGTCTTAAGACCTTCTTAGATGGCTTCAATGACCGGAATCCTAAATACTGTAAAGAAGTGTTTTGCGTGTTTTGTAGATATGTGGCCACTGCCGCTAGGTATAGCCTTATAGATGTAAAAGCTAGACCAGTAGTACATAAATGGAATAGATAACATACAATGTCCAGAACATTATGTTTTAATGGATCTATTTGCTTGGAATGACAGCAGAGGACAAATATTTTCCAATTTGAAGCATAACAAGCACAAGTAGCTGGTCTGCGTGCTTCTTTATAAATATCAATACATGATTGTATCATCCATAGTGTGTTTCCCTTGGACTGTGGGAACCTGGAGGCAAAGTGTGGGCATTTGCCATTTTCTGCTGTGGTGAAAAGGTCTATTTCTGCCAGAAGTATGGGAGGAGGACTTGCAGGTGGAGTTCCCACTTGTGGACTTGTTGACGCCTCCTGCTCAGGAGATCTGCTATTGTCCACACCTGGAAGGGACTCCGTTAACTGGTGAATGTTGTAAAGGAGAGCCCACCTGCAGATGGTCTGGGCTTGAAGAGACATTTGATGGGATCTGGTGCCCCCTGTTTTTGGAGGAAATACATTTCAGTCATGTTGTCTATTTTGACCAGGACTTCTTTGCAAATCAGATGAGAAAGGAAGGCTTTGAGCAATAGATGATAAGCTAGCAACTCCCGGTGACTGAGATGGAGATGTCTCTGGCTGAATGTCCAGCATCCATGGACTGTGAGATCTTGTGAATACGCTCCCCAACCTGTGAGAAAGGCACCTGTTATGGTTCTCTGTGGAACTGGGTCTAGGAACAGTCGTCCTTTGAGGAGATTGTTAGTGTTCCAAAACTGCAGAGGGTGGCAAACTTAACGGCCTACCAACACTAGATTGTCCAAATGACCTTCCGCTTCAGCCCACGAGTGCGCTAGGTACGCCTGCAACGGGCTCATGTTTAGTCTATCATGAGGTACTATGACTGTGCATGAAGCCATTATACAGAGATGCGTGATGTCCTCACTGTTACCTGCTGGTGAGGCTGGAACTGTGGAATAAACGCCTGGAAGGATTGAATCCAGGCAGAACTGGGGTAAGCTATTCTCTCTGAGAATCGAGGATGGCTCCCAGGTAGAGTTGTATTTGAAGGGACTGGAGGTAGGAACTGACTGCATTGACTGTAAATCCTAATTGATAAAGTAGATTTATGGTGGCTTGAGTGTGTCGAAAGCATTGTTGAGGAGTTCCGCTTTTGAAAAGCCTATCATCTAAATATGGAAAAATGTTTTGCCTGCACAGATGAACTCCTACTACTGAGAGGCACTTCGTGATTACCCTGGTGCAGCTGTGTCTCTGAAGGGGACCACTGTGAATTAGAAATTATGTTTGTTTAATATGAACCTGAGGTATCAGCAATGTGCTGGTTGAATAGGACGTGGACATAGGTGTCCGACACAGTCAGTGCTGCCATGAAGTCGCCTTGTTGGTCCAACGCAATGACATTTTGAAGAAAGACCATGTGAAACTGTGGGGATGTATCGGTTTAGGGGTCTGAGGTCCAAGATTGGCCTTAAGGACAAGCCTTTTTTGGGTAAATGGAATACAGCAAATAAACTCCTGTGCCTTGTTGTTGTATCAGCATTGGTTCTATGGCACCTTTTTGAGAATTGCCTGAACTTCCTCCTTGAGCAAGTGTTTCTGGTCTGTTGAGAGTATGTGTTTGCAAGATGGGAAGTTTGGATGTGTGGATGTGAGCTCCAGAAAATAACCATGTCAGACAATATCCAACACTCTCTGATCGTAAGTGATGTCCCGCCATGCAGGTGTAAACCTTTGTAGTCGACCCCCAACAGCTTTTGTGTAATCGCAGGAAATGGTAAGTCAGGGTTTGGTGGAGGAGGAAGAGTGTTCAGTGAAATTACCGTTGCCTTTATCTCTAGAATTGTTGCCCCTATAGGAGCCCTGGTAGTACCCCTGGATGAGGTGGTGTGTGGTTGGGGATGCTGATAAGGTATAGAGGGGTCTGTAGAGGTGCACTTCATTGCTACACAACAGAGGGAGCACCGAAAGGAGGCGTGCTGCAATGGTGTTTGCCACTCACCCATTGCTTATTTTCCTTCTTAATTTTGTCTAGTAGAGTGTTCACTTGAGGCCCAAAAAGGTGTTCACCATCAAAAGGAAGTGCAAGGATGCATTGTTGCACTTCTGGTTTGAAGCCTTAAAACCCTAAGCCATGTGTGACATCTGAGTAACATGCTCAAATTAATGGCTCTTGCTGCTGTCAGTTGCATCAAGGGAACAGTGAATGGAAGCGTTGGCAGTTAGTTTACCCTTCAAAGGGATCTTGTATGCCCTTTCCTTATGTTCCTCAGGGAGGTATTAGAGTAGCACCTCCATCTCGTCCCAATGAGCCCTGTCGTAACGGGAAGGAGACCAAAGGACCTTGCAATTTTCCACTAGCTGGCAGACTGAGCAGCCACTCTCTTCCAAACAGCATCTATCTTTTTACTCACTTTATCTGGAGGAGGCACCTCAGCAGATCAGGCCATGGAAATTCTACTCACCCACCTATGGCGAGTCATACTTTTATCAGGTCGAACTATTTTTAGAACCTACTGGACCCTTCTGGTGAGTTTACAAAGAGCAGGTGTTCTGTTCAGTCAGAAAGTGAAGGAGGCCTTTAAATCTTCTTCTTGGCACATTTGCTCAATGTTTATGGAGAGAGGTCAAAAGTCAGTTTGTCTTACAATTAATTTTCCTTGTGACTGCAGAGTTTCAGGATTTTGAGTTTTTTACTAACAACATTTAAATAGCTAAGTCAACTGTACAAACATTTCAAAATATATTTCAGTAGCTATGAAAGCCACTTGTTTGTACTTCTGTGTAATAAAAAAAAATATTTGAATAGGATGAAAACAAATCAGAACACTTTAGTTGGTGATCTGCACAGAATAAATGGTTTCTGAAACCCGATTTTCACAGATTTGTTAATACGTTGTATAGTTTTATCAATGAAGCTGCAAGTTCATGGAAAGGTTTTTGGGCATTTCATAGAAATTTCCTCTCTGTAAATGACAGTGTGCGACCACATCCTGCTTTAGTAATATATTTATTAAAAATGAGTGTTTAAACGTAAACCTAGAAACACTCTTGCCCTGGTAACAAGGCTATTAGTAAACTAAGAGGCAAGTAATGGATTATGTGTCCCCTATTTGTGGGCTAGATTATTTTTATGCAAGGAGCAAATATTTAGTTCATTTAATCAAACAAAGAAGTTTTGTCTGTACAGAAGAAATGCCGAGATCACATATTTGAAGGTACACTCATATGTGAGAATGAAGAGAAAGGTGACTCTGTATAGTAAAAATATTTGCGTAGGATCACACAATTGAGACCAGTTTACAGGTCAAGTACATTACAGATTTGGTTGAGTACATTATTCAAGTTTCTCGACCTGCAGGTCTAGTAACATTTTTATGATTTTTCAAGGCCTGTAGATGTCTTTGAGTTTGCTATTCTTCTTGCTGTGGCCACTACTAGAGAGTCAGAAGGGGTTTGGCTTCTAACATATGTAGGGTCAGTTGGGGAAGCTTTATAATTCTTATTGACCCTTGGAGAAATTACACAGGCCTTAACTGGATCTTTAAATATGTCAGGAATGTCTAAGCATTGGCAGATATTGTGCTGAACGTTGACTAGAGGAGAGGATCTCTAATAAAGTAATCTTCTGGTGGTTCTTCATGGAGGTAAACCTGGGATATGCATTCGCCCTACCTATGATGTTGTGGAAGGCAGTGGTGTCATCTGGTGGAGATGGGTAAAGGTTGGGGTCTGTGTCAGTAGGTGGGTGTGCTGGTAGTGCAGCGGTCTGTGGTGGTCTTGCCAGGATACAACCTGTTTCTATGTGAATAATCAGGTGTTTTTGGGGTAATTCAATGTCCTATTGCATTTGTTCAAGCACAGGTTCTATAGATTCTGGTTCAACCGTGTGCTTTGTAAAGGTGTATGAATTTGACTCTGACGCACTTTTCAATGCAGAGGCTTTCAATGCCGAGCCTTTTAACGCCAGGGGTTTTGATGCCGAGGGTCTTGGGTCCGAGGTTTCTTTCGGAGCCGAGGTGGAGTGGTTTTCCTGCGCAGACTATGGTAGGAACAAACAATGACTGTGTTGAACCGGAGCAGAGAAGCACATGTCCAAACCTGATGGCGGAAGAAAACAATGTAACAATTAATTTACTGCCAATGCACATTACCAGCAAGAGGCGAAGTCACTACCTCGTGACTGGAAAGACTTTCTTCGAAGTAGAACAACTTGAATACTTCTGAGCCCAACACTACATGGCGCGATTATGCTATGCATGTGTATTCATAGTCACACATGCCTCAAACATAAGTTACTTAACTATAACTAAGCTTTAACCTTTTTGTTTTTCATTGGAAAAAAAAATATATATATTTCACTAAAAACCAATGGTTAAAGTAACGTTATAGTTAGGAGAAAACTTCAGTGACAGTCTAAAGTTTATATGTACAAAATCAATGAAACTTCCCATTTATAATTATGTCAAATAACTATAACTCGTGCCCTTGGGTAACTATAACTTGATCCTCTGCCATGCACAGTTTCTTCATTAACAATTTCTCTACAAATGTTGTGGCGATATTATCAATGATGTCATAGAAGATGTGAGATACTAACTAGTGAAGTTCAGTGGTTTTGTACATTTGAAACATTAAGTTGTCACTAAAATTGTTACCCAACTATAACTTTAACTAGTGGATTTTTTCAGTGCATTTCTAGGATTTTTTTAAACACAAAAAATAATTTATTACCATACATAAGGCAAAACCTCCATGCTGCACTTGGCCTTTGGCAGTGTGTTTCTGGAGACTGGCGGTAGGGTTTGCCTGCCAAACCCATGCAGAGCCTTTAGCATGGGGCTGGGTGTAATGTCTGGCTGCATCCAGACCTTCAGGCAAGCAGGCAGCCAACCCAATGGAATGCATGGCCTTTGGCCGTGTGCATCATGGGTTTGGCCACGCCAAGCCCTGCACCAAACCACTTGCATGAGCAAACAAACACATCAAAAACAGATGTACAAAGTGAAAACACAGTTTACAGTATAGGAAAAACTGATCAGTGTCTTTTTGAAATATAAATATGATGCTTATGTAAAGATAGATACAAAGATGATGAAAACTATGTAGTGAATATTCCTGAGTATGTTAGTTAAAACAACTAAGAGGTTGAACATTCTCCGCACAATCATTGTTGGAGTGGTTAGTTTCTATGTATTTATAAATTATTTTTTATTTAAAAAAATGCTTCAAATTCACTGAAAAACCAGAGGTTATAGTAACTTTATAGTTAGGTGTAATAAAAGTATGTGTTTTTGTAGAAATACACTGAAGAAAAAACAAAGGTTAAAGTAACGTACGTTAGTTTCTCAGTTAGAACGTTAACGTTTGAACTAAAAGTACCACAGAAATGCACCAGTTGTAGTTAGCAGTACTAACTATAATTTGTGCCCCCACCATGCACTGCTTATCACCTCACATATGACATCACTCATGACATGTTCTATGACATCATTTATGACATCACTGATGACATCTCAAATGACTTCACTGATGACATTCCTGATAACATCACTGATGACATCAGCCAATGAGTGTGCTAGCTAGATTGTTTTACAGTTTACGCAGTGGAATATGACTCCAATAATAGTTTTTCCATCTTATTTTGTACAGAGTAGATCCAGCTAATGGTTGTGTGTACAAAACACATGTACACCTAATACACAATAGACGTGTAGAGCTATGGTTCCCAACCTGTGGTCCGGGGACCCCTGGTTGGTCTGCAAAGCCTCCAAAGGGGGTCAAAGGCTGCTTAGTAAATTGAATAATATTAACAGATTAATTAAGTTATAGAAATAAAGTTGCTAAATGTACAAATGAAATTTTGAAACATACTGTAAATATCAAGGAATTTAAAATTGAAGGCTAAAAATGTAGTTAGCGTCCTCGGATTGACTCATGGGAGCAGTGCAAGTGCATTAAACAAAACAGTCTGGACGAAGTGTGGCTTCAAGTAAATTCAGAAAAGCTGGAACCTACCTATCATTTTATTTTTGTTATTAGTAATTTATATTTGTTTGCAAATTAAATAAAAAGTATTATCATTTGTGTATGTGTTGACTGGGGGGCAAGCAAGTAGTGCCTTTTTTTACAACTGGTGCATACAATGTACATTGTTCTTAGTAGATTATTCTGACTACTCTGTGGTGCATTTTCCATTAAAATGTCACTGTTTGCAAACAGTTTGGTAGTAGCATAGAATCAACTCTGTTCATAAACACTGTTTATAGTACTGCGTTCTCCCCTGATGTGAACTTTATTACTTAATGTAGGGTAAGTGTGTGTCCGAGGTTTGATACAGATAGAAGCTGTCCCTACTAGGGCATTTTTTTTCGAATTGGCATTCACTATTTTAGCTTTCTTGGACCAGGTATATAGATATTGAAAAAAGTGTGCAATGATGGTTTCCCATATATTTGTTGTTGATTGTTAATGTGAAGTATGCTTCATGTAAAGTGTTTGATATAGGGTCAATGTTGCACATAATGCTTGCTTTCAACACCCAGGGGAGTTGTTTCTGGGATTGTAGAAATGATGCCCGATCTTGTCCTGAGCTATTTTGTACTTATCGTCAGACCTGTAATGGTACAGTAATTTATATAAGTTTTCAGGAAAACGAAGTTTGGATGATGTAATCAGTGATGTCATTTGAGATGTCATCAATGATGTTATAGAATATGTCTTGAGTCATGCCATGTGTAAGGTCATAAGCAGTGGTAGGCAGAGGAGCAATTAGTAGTTAGCGCTGCTAACTATAATGAGTGAATTTCTGTTTTGTTTTAGTTCAAAACATAATGCTGTCGCTGAGAAATTCACCTAAAAATATTGTTACTTTAACCTTTGTTTTTTTCCCCAGGGAAAATACACATATATAAATACATATGACGTGCTTGGGTCCATTTATGTTGTGCTGTCGCTCGAGGGTGTTGCTTTGTGCAGCACCCGGTTTGTAAAATAAAAATAAAAGGACTGCGTGTAAACAAGAGTCACGTGCACTCAGGATGATGCAAAAGAGTGAGACTGAGTGAAGGTATGTGATTTGGAGCCACAAGTAATATAATGTACTAACTAGCCCACTATATATTGTGATATCATTAAGGCGACAACTTCAAACTAATTGAGAAAATCATAATAGCGGTAAAGATATACAACTGAAAACGAGCACCAACAGAAGACATTGCTACCGATATTGCTATATGTGAGAATTAGAATTACAGTTAACGGATAATGTATAATCTAATACATTCCGATAAATTAAAGCAAACCTCTTCACACCTAACATGTTTTCCAAACCTATTTATAAACCTATTTGTCAATATGCAGAGAAACCTCTTCTGTAAGAAATTAACCAAATATGGAGCAGAGGATGTAGAAAATCACGTGTAGTGATAAAATAAATATTTACATTCACAGTTGTATCAAGAGCTCCAGTAGCTAAGGAGTGTGCAATTACAGCTTGGCTGATCTGAAAGAAAAGGAATTGAACAGGGAATTTTTACAATGGGTACACGGGAGGAAAATGGGAACAGAAATAACATCTAAATTGAAACACTTACCTAGACCAAGCCTAGGCCTCCTTTATGGAACAATGAGGAATGGATTTAGGAACTGTTAGAAGCTAATGTTTCCAACAGTAGAGAGAAACACAAACTAATATCATTAAAAATGTAAATGGCAAAGCATATTTTTGTGCCTGGTTTTACTGGAGCCAAACACCCATGTTGCCGTAAAGAGACCATCAGCGGTATAATCCGACATTAGATCCCAAAACCCCAGCTGACATCATTCATCACACAAACATTATAGAATGCCTGCTGTTGGTAATTGTCATTTATGCAAAATTGGGCAGAGAGATCTGATTACTATCCATTCCGGATGGCCCTTTCATTTTTTTCCATTTAATGGAAGTAGGGAGTAGGAACGTTTTCTAGGAGGATAAGGTCGTTCCCGGGTCACCTCCTCCCAGTCAAGGAGTGGCTTCAAGATGATAGAAGGTTCATAGAGAGGTGCAAAAAGACACGGAAAGAGCAAGAGGTGTCAAGGCCAAGCATCAGCGTCTGTAAGCGACAGGCATTTCTGCAAGATATGCAGTCTGCAAGTAAATACAAATTCACCACAACAATTCTAAATCAAAATAATACCAATAGTCAGAAAAGCGAGGATTATGTCTGAATCAGTTTGATGCTTGCGCATTCGTTAGCAACAACAGTGGTGTCAAAATATGTGATTAATTATTGCACTGAGCAATGAAGACTAGTTACTCCCACCGCACCTCAATATTGTCTATTTTACTCTATCAGGTAAATGTTTCCCTGGTCATTGACAGTATTGGACAGATCTACTTCTCGGTCAGAGTTATTTTATGCAAGAGCAGTGACAAAATTAAGCCAGTGTAAGAAAATGGCCTCGAGTTGGCAGTGGTTTGCACCCTGTCCAAGTAGGGACCCTCGCTCTAGTCAGGGTAAGGGAGTCACAGAGCTAAGAGGTCAGGCCGTGGGCTCGAAGGGTATCTGTTCATAGCCACCATTGTTCCCCCTGAAACTTCAACACGTTTCTGACCGCCATCTTAGGTGGTCAGCAGTATAGCCTTTTTAGCTTCTGGGCTAATTTTTGCCCAGATGCACGCGTCGTGCAGCGGAAGATAAGGTACTGTACAAGCACCTTTTCTACTGCTGAGAACGCGCAATTGTAATCCACTCAGTCCACCCTAAGATCAGGCTTTTTATAGAATATATTTAAATGTTTTTAGCCTCATTTGAATCTGTTTAAATAGTGAATTTTTATGGGAAGCAACACTGTATATTTATGCATATGCTCATCAGCATACAGCGTCATTTTTAAAATAAGGATCATCCTCCCGCTGCAGCCTGGCCCGTGTTCAGAGGTCAGGCCATGGGCTCGAAGGGTATCTGTTCATAGCCACCATTTTCCCCCCTGAAACTTCGACTCTTTTCTGACTGCCATCTTAGGTGGTCAGCGGTATAGTCTTTTTAGCTTTTGGGCTATTTTTTGCCCAGATGCACGCGACGCGCGCCTAAGGCAAGCTCGTCTGCGCCAGGACAAGCCTAGAGCCTGAGACTTATGTCTCTAGCACCATAGATAAGGTAAAAATCAAATATGAGAGGGATGCTTTACTTACTTTAAATATGTCCTCCCAGAGCTCTTGTGCCAACATCATAAATCCAAGTAATAAGGAACATGTATGTCCTATATGTCAATGGGCTCCACAACTACAGGCGGACGTGCCTAAAGGAAACGAATAAAACAAATAAACATTCAATTCTCTTAGTTAATTGCCACTCTTTAGGAGCTCATAAACATGATATTTACTTACTCCTCACGGATCTAAACCAATGATCCTTTTTTAACGGAAACGTGGCTCAATGAAAGCTCAGCACCTGATATTGTGATGGCATTAACTACGGGTTACAAAATAAGTAGACTTGATAGACCCACTAGGGGAGGGTGAATTGCAATTATCTATAGAAATACCTGTTCTATCACAATGTACCCCTTACAGATTATTGGATGTGAAAGTTCGCTTTTTTCCATCAGCTTGAGTCCCCATTAAGCCTTCTCAGGTGTTCTGATGTACTGCTCTCCAGGACCTACCGAACATTTTCTGCCTTCTCTGGCAGAGAACATCTCCAAATTAGCCTGCACAAAACCCAATTTGACTTTATTAGGAGATTTCAATATACATTCAGAAAAGGTAGATAATATATCAAATAAGTTGCTGATGGCAGATATGAAGGCCTGTGATCTAGTACAGTTAATTAAAGGTCCTACACATAATAAAGGCCACACGATTGATTTAGTCTTTTCGAATGCCCTGGGATTAATACTGTTGACATCACATCCTTTGGCATGGTCGGACCATTTCCTGATAGAAATGGAACTGACTATCCCAAAGCACAGGACATTGACCGCTAACACTCCTTCCCCGACGAGACGCTGGCAGAAACTCAAGGCCACTGAATGGATCCATACACTCAAAAAGAATCAACCAAAGAATCAAAACAATGTAATTGATCAGGCAAATTCATTTAATAAATGGATCGCGGATAGCCTAGATGAACTTCTACCATTTTCTGCCTCGGTTGAAAGACGCAGGAGGCGGAACTCTCCTTGGTTTACATCAGATCTACTTGAACTAAAAAGAGAGTCTAGAAAGTGTGAAAGGAAATGGAGAAAATCTCAAAATGAATCATTAAAGGACAAATATAGGAAACTGATTCGGTCCTATCACTCGGAAATAAAAATTGCACAGACAAAATACTATACTTCAAAAATAGAATTAGCGGGCAACTCTCTGAAAGACATTTTTAATGCTTTTAAAGAAATTATACATCCTCCAGATGAACTGGGACCTATACATGCACCTCAGGACCATGTTGACAACCTGGCAGCTTCCTTTCAACAAAAAGTGCTGGACATTTATGCATCCTTCCCCAACATCCCGAGTGCAGAACACAAAGTCACCAAGCAAGAACCTAGGGAAGTAGCGGCCCTATCTGATTTTTTGTTAATACAACAAGATATAGTAATGTGACAACTGGGAACCATTAAATCAGGCTCCCCTCTTGACCCGCAACACCTCAGATACTATATATGGGAGGACCAGTGATTGGCTCGGTAATTGCAAGTTTAATTAATGCCTCACTTACTTCCGGAGTGGTCCCAGATTTATGGAAACAAGCGATTATTAGACCTCTTTTAAAGGAACCTAATCTAAATCCTGAATTTCTGATTAATTACAGACCTATTTCATTGCTACCTATTGTGGCTAAAATAGCTGAAAAACATGTACATGCCCAGCTCTCTTTCTTTTTGGAGGAGAATATGGTGCTTCATCCTACTCAGATGGGTTTCAGGCCTTTTCATGGCACTGAGACTGCACTAATTGCAGTCATGGAAGAGGTATAAAAACAGCTAGACAATGGGATTGAAACAGCAATTATCCTCTTGGACCTTTGTGCTGCGTTCGACACTGTAGACCTTGACATTCTAAAGAATAGAGTACGAGAGACGGGAATCTCTGGAACCGCCCTAGAATGGAACACCTCATTTATCAATGGCAGATCTTTTCAGGTGCTAGATAGATCACACATGTCAAAACGAACTATGGGCTGCTGCGGAGTCCCGCAGGGGTCTTCTCTTAGCCCCTTGTTATTTAACATTTATATGTTGCCGCTGGCGGAGATTATTCAATCCTTTGGCCTAAAGATAGTATCCTACGCAGATGATACACAATTAATAGTCTCATTCTCAAGAGTCTCTGGGCCTTGGGACAGCATTCGGACCCTGCCTCCAAGCAGTTGCTGCCTGGATGACGAAAAGCAAATTAAAGCTTAACGATGACAAAACGGAGGTGATGTTCTTTGGGCATCCCAAAAAACCTCAGACAATTTCAGCAACAGCAGAGAGGGTGGGTATTCTCCCACCTCCAAAAGATCTTATCAAAAGTTTGGGGATCTGGTTGGATCCTCAACTTTCAACACGAATAAGATAGCAGGAGCCTCCTTCGTCCTTCTTAGGATGCTGAGGAAGGTCTTCACTATTCTACCTTTTGCTGCTAAAAGATTAATTATTCAGGCATTGATTGGAGCATGTATTGATTATGGGAATGCCTTGTTTATCGGGTCACCAAGCTATGTTATCAACAGACTGCAGAGAGGTCAAAATGCCTCGGCTCGACTGTTATTGAACATCCCTAAAAAACAATCCATAAAAAAAGGAATTTCCCCATTGCACTGGCTCCCGGTGGCTAAGAGGATACAAGTTAAGGCACTGTGCCATAGATACAGACTACTGCACAATCAAGGCCTAGAGATGCTCAGATCTCTAGCCTCCTTCCACTCACCAACCAGATTACTCAGATCGTCCTCTGCCTTATTAGCAACAATCCCGAAAATAAGGAAAGCAAGATGGGGTGGAAGTTCATTGACATATCAGGCAGCTAAACTCTGGAACTGTCTCACTTTTAATATTCGGTCTATGACACAAGAACTTCCTTTTCGGAAGGCCCTAAAAACATGGCTATTTAGAGCCTGAGCCTGGGTTTTTGCTGAGTGATGTCACTGTTGTGTGGTTTTTCTGAGCGCTGCGAGGCCCTTGGGCAGTCAGGCACTATATAAAAACTTATAACATATAACATAACAAAACCCCAGGTCAATCTCTTGGTAGCTTGGCTAAAGCAATTAGGCTTATCTCAGAGGCAGTGTGTACAGTATTTGTACGCATACACAGTACCACAGTGAAAACACCACAAAAACACTCAGCACCAGCTTAGAAAACTAGCCAATATTTATCTGAGTAAAATAAGATCAAAATGAAAAAAAATCCAACATACCCAAGTAAAGATATCACTTTTTAAAAGCTGAAATGAGTCTTGATCCATAGGAATCAATGATTGTTTTTGACGCATCCCAGGTACTTTGTGCTAAAAATATACAAAGACCATGCGCCAGTTCTTTATGGCGCAGGGGAGGTGATGAATTGATTTTTTAATTTCACTAGAGGTGGCAGGGGAGGTGATACGTTGATTCTTTCCATGCAGGAAAGGCGATGCATTGATTTCTAGATTCACAGCCTCGGTTCCTTACTGTGATGCAGGGTTGATGGAAAATGGACACCCCGGAGATGATGCATGGGAAAAACCAGATGCGCTGTGTTGATGAAGCTGCGAGGAATCAGGTGCTGCGTTGGGTCTGCAGCCGCAAGACAAAGCTACGTTGATTCTTCAGCCATGGCATAGGCGCAGCGTTGATCTTTCTGCCATGGCGCATCGGTGTGTGGATTTTCTTCACGTCACCAGCTTACACCTCCAAGGACCCAGGGACTGGAGTTGATACCACTTGGCAAGTCAGAACTCTCAGAGGTAGAGCCCAGGCACTGGCAGATGAGGTCTTTGATGTCCCTGATACTTCTTAACAGGAGGCAAGCTCAGTTCAAGCCCATGGAGAACCTTGGAAAGCAGGATGTAGAAAGTGAAGTCCAGTCCTTTCACTCCCAGGACAGAAGCAGCAGGCCAGCACAACAAAGCAACAGGCAGAGTGGCAGTCTCTCATAGGGCATCCAGCTCTTCTTCCTGGCAGAATGTCCTCAGTCCAGAAGTGTTCTAACTTTGTAGTGTCAGAGGTCCAGTACTTATACCCATTTCTGCCTTTGAAGTAGGCAAACTCCAAAAGAAAAGTCTTTGTAGTGCACAAGACTCTGCCTTTTCTGCCCTGGGCCCAGACACACCCCAGGGGGTTGGAGACTACTTTGTGTAAGGATAGGCACAGCCCTATTCAGGTGCAAGTGTCAGCTCCTCCCACCACTCTAGCTCAGGAAGACCCATCAGGATATGCAGGGCACACCTCAGCTTCCTCTGTGTGACTGCCTAGAGTGAATTCACAACTAGCCCAACTGTCATACTGACCTAGACGTGTATTCCATAGCCAGGCAGAGACACAGAATAGTTTAGCAAGAAAATGCCCACTTTCTAAAAGTGCCATTTTCAAACACCCAATTTAAAAACCACCTTCACTAAATGTATTTTTAAATTGTGAGTTCAGAGACTCCAAACTCCACATCTGTACCCGCTCCCAATGGGAAACTTAATTTAAAATATATTTCAAGGCAATCCCCATGTTAACCTATGGGAGGGATGGGCCTTGCAATAGTGAAAAACAAATTTAGCAGTATTTCACTACCAGGACATGTAAAACACACCAGTACATGTCCTACCTTTAAAATACACTGCAGCATGCCCATGAGGCTGCCTTGGGCCTACCTTAGGGATGACCTACATGCAGTAAAAGGGAAGGTTTGGGCCTGGCAAGTGGATGCCCACACACACAGACACTGCAGTGGCAGTCCTGAGTCATGTTTACAGGGCTACTAATGTGGGTGGCACCCAACTGTGGGCACTGCAGGCCAACTAGCAGCATTTGAGTGACAGGCCCTGGGCACACCTAGTGCACTATACTAGGATCGTACTGGTAACGCAAATATGCCAATCATGGATAAACCAATCACCAATACCAGTTAGACAGTGAGCACTTGCACTTTAGCACTGGTCAGCAGTGGTAAAGTGCCCAGAGTCTTCATGCTGGCAAAAAACGAAATTCAGCACAGTATTAAAAATGGGAGATCAGACACAAATGTTTTGGCAATAACCCTGCAAAAAGGGCCACTGCCAACACAGAATATTTGCTTCTATGCCAGCAAATTGTTAAAGACACTGCCTGCAAGCCACTACCTAAAGATACAGATATATGCTTGCATAAAAGGGAATGGAGCATATGGTATTTTCACCAAGACAAACATGACACAAATTGACTTCTTAACAAGAGATGAGCACAATGTTTTACAGTTTGCAAACATGAAAAATAAATCAGTTGGTTTCACTTTTATTATATAAGGCAGGAAATAAAGCGCAAAATAAATTATCTCGACTTTTATTAAAAGGTTATTTATGGACTTGGGTGTATTTGTTAAAGCATCAATTCATAAGTTAATAAACAATTATATATTGTCTGAAAAATATTCTCACAATTTCTTTACAAAATTGCTGCGATTTAGACAATTGTCTCACTCAGCTATTGTTTGAGTTTAGTACCAGCTACATTTCTTAAAGACACTGAACTATAAATGGACACCATTTTATAACTGTCAAACAAGGCTGACAAAATGAAAACCCCCTACACGTAGAGTCAAATGTGACAAAACACACTTAAGGTACACAACTTTAAACAACTCAACTTCGCAGACTGAGTATTATAAAAAAAACACAGTGTTTATTATTAGATGCAAGAGAACCGTAAAGGGTGCTATCAATTGTAAGCATATAACAAAAAGGGGAAAATATTGTAATTGGCACAAAAGTGATGAGGTGTTTGGTATGAGAGGCACATAACACAATAGGGTCAAGAGATAACATGTCCTCAGGCCTCTTTTCAAACGAGCAGCAGCCTTTACTTCACAGTGCTTACTTTCTGTGCAAACATGGTAATAAAGAAATATCCATATACTGATATTCCTAAGAGAGATCAGGAAGCCAAAATTAAAGCTTTAGTCCCCTACAATGAATAGACTTCTGACTAAGCGATCAGAAGCTTGATCATACAGCCTTCACGAATAATCTCAGATTCACCCAAGTGTTGTCAGCTTGTCAATTAAATCGTCAATAGTGTACACAAGAAGCTTGATGTCATCCTTTTCACTCAATCGATGTTGACCATTTTTACGAAGGATAACATCCACATCAGGGCTGAGAACACGTTCAGCTATTTGCATAGAAACATGCCAAGGCACATCTTCATCCTTCATGCCATGGATGAGCTTTATAGGGGAGGTGATTGGAATTGGGGTGTTTAACAAACAATGGTTTTCTGCTTCTTTAATGAAGTTATATGGAATGTCATAAAACCCCTCTTCATTATATTTTGTAGGAATTTTCCATTGTCCTTTATCTTCAATTGATTTCTTTACCTGTAAAAAAATAAAAAATAATAATGTACAGTAGAAATGTTTTTTCTGAATGTAAACATGTAAAGTCAGCAATTAAAAAACAGGATTGTGCTAGCAAGGTATTTTCGCAATTTGTATCATAATAAAGAAATGTTGGCTAGGCCAATAGGTCTGGCTAGTAATTAAGTATTTTCTGTTACTGATAAGATAAGGCACTCAATGTCATCACAAATGCACTTTGACACTCATCCTTGCACTTGTGCATTCTTTCATCGCATTTATCTACTTACATGCACAATAAAACAAATACAAATGTTCAATATAAGTAAAAAAAAAAAAATAATACATCCTCTCCATAAAAGGAAGGTGTGCAATAACAAATACAGTTAAACATTGCAGAGGGAAGCAGTCTTGCAATATTGTACCAAGTAGATTATTTTTTACATTTCCAACACAGCCTCCAAGTTTAGGTTTCAGGTTTGAATACACATTTATTTGGACATTAGCCATTAAAAACCGATACAAATCAACACCACATTCTTTAATCGCCTTCAATAAAACATCCATTTAACATCTTGTGGGATTTAAGTCATAATTGTCCATACTTCTCATAGAACATAGAAAGCATTCTAAACCCATAATTTCTTCTGAAAAATTGAACACTGGTTAAAAACATTAATTTAAATGAAAACAAGTATATTAAATACTATTTAAATATTAATTCATGACAATCCAGTTTCCTCAGAGATTGTAAAAAGCGCTCCAAACCCACAATTACATGCGAGGAACACATACTCATTAACACATCAATTGCAAGAAGGCGAGCCAATGCACAATATTTTTTAAATAATGGTGTTAAAAAATTCCGACGCTTAAGAGAGCAATCAATCAGTACATAAATAATAGTACATTTCCTTTGTAAAATGCATAAACAGTATCCCTTATTTTTTCTAGTCAAAATGAGGAACAATGGATATAGCCTTGAAAGTATTAAAGCATGATCTATTTTTTTAAATTTCTAAACAAAATAAAAGATCTGGAAGATAATAAAGATATGGACCGTATCCAAAAACCCCATGGAAGACACTGTCATTTGGATTTAGGATTTCTGAGAGAAGCACTCCTTATCTTTCAAAAAGTCAAAATTCAGGCAGCTTTCCGAAGTAACAACTTATGTGGGAAGGGCTCCCAAATAGAAAAAGCCTCTTTAGATAAAATATTATCTTTGAGTTTTTGTATATTTCCCTTGATAGCCCAAGCCCACTCTAACTTACTCTTTTGTTCAATCCAATATACCTGTACTATCCTTTCAGGGCTATCCAACCGAGTGAGATTACTTAAAAATGTTTAAAAATTTTATTTTTGTCATATTCGTCTAAGAGACCAACTTTACTTCACTACTATTATAACAGACCCCTTATCAATACATAATATTTCAGACCTATAAAGTGTTAAAGGAGGGATTTTGTGCATGAAGGCCGTTAAAAGCCGTGTGACAGACTCCCATACATACTGTTAAACTTCAACAGGGAGCACCTCTAATAAAGCCCTACATCAAATGTCCTGCAGATGTTCATTCCAATTCAACCTGCCACTGAAGTACAACCCCAAATACTTAAAGGACGTATGTTCTTTTATTTCTGTATTAATAATATACCAATTGAAATTGTGTTTTCTTTTTTCAAACAATTAGGACCTTTGCCTTATTTGAACTAATTCTCAATGATTTAATGCTCAGTATGCTGTCACTGCATCCAGTTTTTTTAATGAGACCGCTCGAGGTATAATCTAGAATGGCAAAGTTGTCCTTATACATCAAAAAGGGAATATAAAGTGCTCTTTCTTGGGGGGAGCGGAAGGGGGAAAGATTTGTTTCAGTCAGACATCCAGGCTGAAAAGAATCCGGGCTAACACAAAGCCTATTTTATTTTTTATACTTATAGTGTACCCGACCGATCCATCGTCACCAATTTGTGGTATGTAACACTTAAATCAAGGACAAACTTTCCCTAGTGGCGATTCATAAAAGGTTTTCTGCCAATCTTGTATCCACCATATCAAAGGCTTTTGGGTCCACAAATCAACTGCAAAGTCTTTGATTTATTTCTATAGATATTTCTATTAAAGCCCACAATGCAAAGCGATGATCCACTGTGGAGTGCCAGTTTTTTCCTAAGATCCATTCTTCTCTCCTTTTGAGCAAGACTTTAAAAATATTTTTGCTCACACATTCAAACTACTGATTAGCCTATAATTAGGGCTCCCAGTTTTATGGTATTTATTTAACATTTCTGTCTCTATTCATCTATATTTATTTTTGGGTAATTTTATCTGTATTTATCTACATTTTATTCTGTCGCAAGCGAAAATGACGCTTCAGCTAGTAATGTTTTCACATATATTTAAATAGACAATGCACACTTGGTTGTTTTAGGTTTAGATAGATTTTTGTAGATGGATAAACGGGTTACTGCTTTAAAAAAAAGATCCCTTTGTTACTTGTAGTTCGTAACTTGTAATCCTTCTAATATCACAGTAAGCTATGAAGGGCACTTTGTAGCCCTCACTGTCTTATGTAACACATCCTACACATTGATTTACACATACATGATTTACTGTCAATGTCCAATGTGTATGTGTGATGTAAAGCGCTCTGACAGCCCGCATTGAGATGAGGACTAATAAAAAGAAATAAAACAAATAGTGGTTTCAAATTGTTATTTGCATAAATACTGGGACAGACCAACACATCTAACATTCTTACAATGCATGCATATCACTTGAATTCAGGGACTGAACAAGGTCAAAGGCATACCTCGCTTAAGTACCTGTGATAAGCTGTGTGCATTTTATTTGCTCTATTGTTTTTAGGTGTGCGTCTCCTCCTACCCCTGCCATAGCTCCCAGCCAGGATACTCCAACAAAAGGAGGCCTGATGGCCCCTTAACTTTGGCTTTTGTTATGGACCCATGTGAAATCCGATATGCCCCCTCCGTGCCTGCACCAGAGAGGCTCGTCTAAGTAAAAGCCCTGCAGCTAGAAGTCAATGCTGCACAATTTATTTCATCTGATGGGAGCAGTGCTTCGTCGCAGGCAGTAGCAAAGTGCCTGGTGCATAACTTGAAAGTAAAATGATTGTAGCTAGAAACAATCTCTCTGTTAAACATATTTATTGGTATTTTTATGTTTCTATTTATAAATACTAAGAAATAATATTTCCGAATCCAAGATGGCGGCCTGATTTCCCGGCTGATCGCCACTACCGCTCTAGCCCATCCCCAGACTACACGCGGCTCTCGCTCACCTGCGGCCGCGGATGCCGCGGACGCTGTGCGCCGGCAGCACGGACCGCTGCGGGCGCTTTTCGGCTTTCTGGTGGTCCCTGCCAGGATCGGGGCCGCAACGGCAGGCACCGGTGGGCCCCGCAAGAATATGCGAGCGTGACGCTCGCTCCAGACCCGCACTCTTACCCCTCTCGGCTAAGTGCGATTCCCGCCGCTTCCTGGCAATATTAGTTGGTGTTTGGGGCGTGTGGGACGCTCGGATGGTGCCGAAGATAATCAGGACCCCTCGCTCCTTACGGGCACGGCAGAACCAAGACCCAGGAGGAACCAGAAAGGATAAAAAGCTACCGGTCCCCGGATCAAAGGAGCACAGCAATCTTCAAGTGAAAGGGGGCCCGCACAAAACAACCGACATGGAAAAAGACGCAAGGTACTCTGTTCCAACAATGTTTTCTAGCGTGATGCGGCCTAAGCAAAGGTCCACGGAAAAGGCAGCTTGTGATGCGCAACCAAACGTGTTAGGAGTCAATGATGAGCATGTACCTGTTGCATTTACATCTCCTGAAGCATTCACTCCTATGTTCGATGCAGGGGGGAGGGAGCCACCCTGTCAAGAGACCGCCAGTACAAGCCCAGGAAATAGCGCTGAGGGGGTGGCCCTCCCCCCAATGGGGCGTGCAAAGCTATCTAAGCAGGAACTTAAGGAGTCAAATCAGAGGTCTCAGGAATCCATTCCAGAGAAATGTGTAGTACAATCTAGTCCATCAAGCTGCAAGTTAAATTTGCAACAAATTGACGATATGGCCAAGTCCTCAACGATATATGAGACTACCCCCCCAGCTCCTGCCCAGAGGGGAAAAGAGGCGAAACCAACAAACACCGATCAGGGGCCATTTGATACAGCAGAGAGTTTTTTTTCTCTCTCCGATCAGTCTAAAGACTCAGATTTGGACGAAGAAATTCCTTTAACAGATTCAGATATCGAGAGTAGCTCTGCTGCAAGTATCTGGGTATCGAACTACTTAACATGCAGAAGAAAATCAGTTGAGCAAACTGAAGCCAGGAGCAGTTCAGGGGCCAAGCTTAGGAGAGACCCGATCAAGCCTCAAGAGGAGGATGGTGAAATGCAGTGGGATTATACGGCCACCCAACAGGCCTTTTCGAAAAGGGATTCGGCCTGTATTACTCTGGTGCCCCCCCCCACGGGCGACCTTGCAGAACCTCCTTCTTTGGATCTTATCTACAGGACAATGGTTCAGAATCATGAACAGACTCAGAGGGAGAGCAGGAAAATGAAAGCAGCTAGCAGACAGCTACAACTATCTATTAAAAAAGTGGTCAAATCCTGCCAGGATATTGGTGTACGCATCGCCACCATGGAGACTCGAACGGAGGAGCTGGAAATCGAAGTTAAAGCAGCAACAGCACAGACGACGACACAAGGGCAGCAGATCTCGGATATTCAATGGAAACTGGAAGATGCTGAAAACCGTCAGCGGCGGAATAACTTGAGGATCTTGGGTATAGCAGAGGACCTCGAGGGGCAGGATACTAGGGCTTATATAGCTTCACTTTTTAAGCAAGCATTCCCAGACTTGAATGGTTGGGATTGGGAAAAGGAGATTCAGAGAGCACACCGTTTTCCGTTAATGAAGAAAAAACAAGCTTTGACTGCTACTAATAGAGACCAGAGTTACCCACGGGCCATTTTAGTGTATTTTGGTAATTTTTTACTGAGACAAGCTGTGTTTGAAAAAGCTCGCCCCAACTCAAAGGTGACGGTGGAAGGTGTATCATTCTTTAGTAGGCCAGACTTCGCACATGCCACTGTAGAAAGACGGTGGCGACTTAGGCAGATGATTGCTCAATTTCAAGAGTTGGGGGCGGAAGCCTACTTGCTAAGCCCTGCGCGTCTAAAAGTTGTCTACAAAACAACTACAAGATTTTTTCTTTCAGAAATTAAGGCGGGGGAATATGTACAGCAGCTGAAAACCGGTCAAGTGCAGGGGGTACGGGAGAAGGGGGGGGAGGGACTGCCGTGAATAGTTGTTTATATGTAATGTATGTGATACTGATTGGGGTGTTTTTTTGAACATCTATCGGTTAAGGGTTTTGATCGGGAGGGTGAAGATGAGGGGCCGCGTGTGTTGAAGGTGTTTTACGTATGGGTGGGCTAACGGGACTGGCAATTACCATCTTACAGGCTCAGAAGCCTGGCGATTCCATTTGTAGGGGTAAGGGTTGGGAGGTGGGTTAGAGGAGGGTGGAGGGGTCACAGGGACAAAAAGGATAATGGGACACGCAGCAGGGGGTGCGGGGATGGCTCTTATCAGTGGAAAAGGTGTCAGGGTGTGAAAGCAGTAAAGTCGAACAAGGCATACAGGGGAACTAGAAGGATCAGCATCCATAAAAATGGGACAGCAAAGTCAAATACGTATCGCCACAGTGAACGTTTGTGGGCTCAATAATAACAAGAAGCGGCAGTTTGTAGGAGAGGTTTTCAAGTCATGGAATGTCGATATTATTTGTATGCAGGAAACACATATTCCAGGTACACAAAAGCAGCTAATGGAGTTTTATGGGTGGAAGCTAGCAGTTTTTACACGACAACACACAACCACTAGAGGGGTAGCGATATTAACTCGGATCAGTACTCTGGTTATACATAAACAATTTGCTGATAATCTTGGCAGGCTTGCTCTGTTGGAATGCTCGGTTAAGGGACTAAGGTTCACTCTATGTTCTATTTATGGATCTAACACAGATGATCCAGAGATACTGGATTGGCTTAATTTAGAACTTACGAATTGGGCAACACCTATCATAATGTGTGGAGATTTCAATATACATTTAGATAGTAAAGAACCCATTCAGGAACAAACACTCTACCTGGGTAGAAAAAACCAAGTTTTTAGGGCACTTCAGTCATTGGCCATTAATCATGGCTTGATCGACGTCTGGCAGTTGTGTTGCCCGCAGGATTCAGGGTCCACCTTTTTCTCTGCTCCGCATAAGAAATTAGTCAGGTTAGACTACTTTTTTGTGACAGCCTCTCTACAAAACCAAATATGGGTCAATAGACTTCCTAGAATTATATCAGACCACAACCCATTGGTTTTGGCTTTGGAGACAGAGAGAAAGGGCCCGCAGCCGAGATCTTGGACATTTGATAGGACACTATTAGCTGATCCAGTGTATATCCATAAAATGAAGGAATGGATCCCTGAATTTTTTAAGATAAATCAGGGTTCTGCTTCTTGTCAGATAGTTTGGGATACTTTTAAAGCTGCTGTCAGAGGAGAAACCCTGAGTTATGGGTTAAGAAAGGAGAAAATACGCACGGATCAGCTAAAATTAGTTCAGACAAAGCTGGTTAAAGCTGAGCAGCGACTAGGGGAAGTGATCCGCAGTGGAGTAGATATTTCAGACATTCTGTGTGATGTGAATATCATTAAGGCAGAAGCCGCCAAGATTTTCATGGATAAGGCTGCTGCAAAATTTTTAGTATACCGTCAGAAATGCTATGAGTATAGCGGGAAAGTGGGCCAACAGCTGGCCTTAAGAATAGGACAAAAGCAGGTATTTGGGAGTATTAAAAGCTTCGTGAATGAAGAAGGGCGGATGGTACACAACGGTCCTGAGATTATGGAAGTCTTTAGACAATTCTATCAAAAATTATATACCCAGGAAGAACAGCCCCAAGAAGAGGAAGGGATCGATGCCGCGGGCAATGAGATATCAGGTCAGTTAAGAGAGGAAGATAAGGCAGCTTTAGAAGCACCTATGACATTGGAAGAATTGGATGTAGCAACTCGTGCCTTGGCAAGTGGGAAGGCGGCAGGGGGGGATCTAATTCCACTAGAATTCTATAAAGTTTTTTTTGTGGAGATATGTAAACAGCTACTTAACTTATTTATTGAAGTACAAGCAGGGGCTCCTCAACCGGCCTCCTGGGGGGAGGCTAAGATAGTAGTTTTTTTTAAAAAGGACAAGGAACCCACTCAGCCTGGTTCATATCGCCCAATCTCTTTAATTAACAGCGATGCCAAAATCTACGCTAAAATACTTGCTAGCCGCTTGAGTTTGGTAATCTCAGGCTTAGTATCTCCATGGCAGCATGGCTTCATCCCGGGGAAAAGCACGGCAGATCATATAAGACGAGTTATTACGTTACTTGATGTTAGTGCAATAGCCAGGCTTCCCATGGCAGTAATCTTGTTAGACGCAGAAAAAAGCCTTCCATCGGGTCCATTGGCCCTTTTTATGGTCTGTCCTGCGTAAAAATAACATCGGTCCCGGGTTTGTCAAGGCAATTCAACAGCTTTACCAAAACCCAATGGCTACGATACAAGTTGCCGGGCTAAAGTCATCCTCAATCAATATTCAGAGAGGCACGCGACAAGGGTGCCCGTGTTCACCACTGCTTTTTGCGCTATATATTGATCCCTTGATCAGGAAAATGATCCGGAATGGTCGGATCATGCCAGTCTCATTGAAAGGAGGGTGTACTAAGATTTTAGCATATGCAGACGATATCGAGGTGGTGACCACGGACCCCAGGACTGCTATATTGGAAATAGAGCAGGAAGCCCTGCAGTTTGGGAAAAGATCTGGTTATTTGCTGAACAAGAGTAAATGCCAAATATTGGGGAATGAATCAGTAGATTTTAAGGACGAGCGGGTGCTGACACAGGTACAATATTTAGGTGTTAAACTTACAGCAAACCTTGACGAAGTGGTGAAAATAAACATGGGCCCAATTTTAACAAAGACTAGGAAAGATCTCGCTCGCATTAACAATCTACACTTGTCACTCATGGGACGCTGTAATGTGATAAAAATGGTGTTTCTACCCAAAGTACTCTACCTCTTTAGAACAATCCCCCTAGAGATTGGGCAAGATTGGTTCAATTTAATAGAGGGATTGGTTAATAGCTTCATTTGGTCCTATACAAAGCCGCGCCGGGCTTTCCATTATATGACTCTCCCAAGAGAGCAAGGGGGTGGGCACTTCCCAATTTTAAACTTTATTATTTGGCAGCAGTGCTTCAGTATGCACAGATACTTTATGTTACGGATAGACCCGGGCAAGATGCTCTCCCTTCGATATATACCCTGATTCTGGGCAAAGAAGCAGACGCAGTCTTCCTGCGGATTCTGGAACCCAGCTACTATAAAAAGGTTACATTTAAGGTAATTTATGCTGCATTTAAGGCATGGACCCAGGTTAAGCGCAAGATAGGTATAGGACGAATCTGCCACTACACTCCCTTGTGGATTACCCCCACGCTTCCAGCAATATTTAAAGACCACTATTGCTTGAGGTGGAGTAATCGGGGTATTCACAAAGTCGGGGACTTGTTTCACTCTGGCAGCCACCTCAAATCATTTGAGGAACTGAGTGCGGAATTTGCGCTGGAAAAAATAGACTTTTTTAAATTTTTACAGATTAGAGCCTTTTTACTAACTAGTATGACCCAAGGTTGGCACACGGATAAGATTAAGCTAATGGAAGTCTCAAGACACCCCACTAGCTGCGGTATTAAAAACCTGTATCCACTGCTTTTAAATGCTATACAAGATGACCTGGTGACATTGGTTAAAAAATGGGAAGCACGGGTTGGAGCTAAAGAGACAGAGGTTTGTGAGTCTATGGAAATGGCACGGACTGTTTTAGTGTCTGCTGGCCCGCAAGCTCAACATTTTATGGTATTGTATAATTTATATTATACACCTGCTAAGATTGCGAGCTGGGGCAAAACGGCGGGAATTATGTGTCCACGATGCGGTTGCCCGAAAGCAGATCTATGTCATATGTTCTTTCAGTGTGTAAAACTGGGAAGTTTGATTACTGGGATATCCGATATATTGAAGAAAATCTTGAAACAGACTATCTATCTGACACCTCAAATGGTTTTACTGGGAGTTGATCATTTAGTCTGCAATAGTCGAGATAGATACTTTCTGTTCATAGCAATGTCAGTATTTCGTAACTGCATAGCATCTCTGTGGCGTGATGTTGATCCCCCACGGTTCAATCAATGTTTTTCACAACTCTTATCTATGTATCACCTGGAGAATAGCCTGTATGAACTAAAAGGAGCAGCGGCCTGTAAGAGATTCACTAGAGCTTGGGCACCTCTCTCTGTATGGCTCTTGGGCCCCGAGAATGTGCCGACTATGTAAGTAAATTTATGAGATTCCTAAGAGTAGAAACTATTATCATTAACTCTTGTTTAGAATGTTTGCTTCACCTGTACGACAATATTGATGTATTTATGCTTCTTTTTTTTTGTTTTTTTCCTCTTTATTATTGCAAACATGTAACCCGCTGCGTGTCCTTAAAAAAAAAAAAAAAAAAGGAAAGTAAAAAAAAAAAATAGAAAAAAAAAATAAATAAAAAATAAATATTTCCTCGTCTGTATTTATACGCAAAAATCTGTTAAAACGGAAAACTAGAAGCCCTACCTATAAATAATTGTAATTCTACCATCTTCTTTAACAGAAGTTTTATCACAGAGCCCCTCCAGTATTCTGGGATAATTCCTGTTACGGCTATCCATTGATACAGATACTTCAGATTCCCTGCCCACCAATCAATATTAGTTTTTAGGATAATTGCTGTAATGTTTTCTGGTCCTGCGGCCCTACTTAACTTTAACCCGGCTATTGCATTCCTGATCTATTCTTTAGAAAATATCCAAGGATTCTCTGGGTCAGTTATATATGCATATCTCTAAAGGTTTACAGAGGGCAGGCTGTACATTTTGTTGACATGTAACACCCAATCTTCGGTAATCATGTCAGAGGGGGACAGCGTCCGTATCTGCTATAGTATTCACCAACTCCCAAAATTTATTTGATCCCCAGGCTGTATAACTCCTGAAAATTTGCTTCTGGAATATTATACATCTCCAATATGATCTACTTTAGTATTGAGGTCACCTGCTATAATTAAAACACCATCACTAAATTCAGTGATGATCAATGACAACTTTGCTTCCAAGTGTCCCGGAAAATCTGACAAACTGGCCTTAAACTCCTTATGCAAATAAACATTCACTATCGCTAAAATTCACCATTGCCTTTGTTCTGCCTGAATTTCAATCACTGAAAATCGGCCGACAAGCCTACAGTGTCTATCCTTCTTACATTTCTTGCAAATCTGGTGGAGACAAATGTTAATAAACACCCACACAATCTGCCATCACCCCTTGCATGACCTTCAATACCTAGTTACACAAAACTGTTTACTTTTGGAAACTCTCAGAGCCAAGTCTTCTGCAGAAGGATAATGTGATTTTTCTAAAAGAAGTAACTTACCTGATCTTAATTACTAAACACAGCCATGTATATTCCAAGTGCAGAATGTTATGCTCCTCTAGAAACCAGTATCCTATACAAAAGAGCCCTGGCTTGTCCAGAGAACGGATTCAAAATATTTGCTAAGGGGAGAGAAACAACTGGACTGATTACATTTAGAGGACTGGATCAATCCTCATTTTTATGTCTCTCATTGGTAATCACAAATGTCAATTTCTCTGTAGACGTACTAAAATGACTTGGCACGCAATTGTAAAAAGGGTTCTGCTCTTGGTTAAAACAAACCTGATTACTTGTCAACCCCCCACGATGCCTCAGGCCCCTTGTAGTTGACCACTTTGTGATTTTATTACCTGACCCAGTGACACTGATTACCCTAAGTAGTTCAAACTCCATTCTGCTTTGTCAAATTTAGTTGTCAAAAGAGAAATAAAATCAACTTTAGTTAATTCTCTTCCATCATTAATTGTCAAAAGCCCCACAGATTTTATGTCAGTGGTCCTGATGTCTGATGATTCAGAATTATTTGAACAAGGAAAGGAGTTTTGCTCTATTTAAAGGTCACCGTTTTCTTGCTTTTTTTCCCTTTTGCAGAGAACATCAAACACCAAGGGGTAAGGACCATGGTCCTCCTGTATCTGGTAAGTCAAGTTTGGGTGATTAGAATATTTTGTTTCTTCTTCTGGTTCCAATATCTGACTCTTTCCTTTTTTTTTGTTCCTTTGGGCAGCTTGGTTTGTAATTTTTGACATAATTATTTTTCTGAAGGATAGTTTTGAAGTGTGTAGAATTTTAACTTTCACTTTTGTATGTCCCATTGTCAATATAAATACCATTGTCAAATTGCTCCAGGGGTTGTTTACTTGTCTCCTTTAATTTTCTGGCCATTACCTTACCTGTCTGAGTAAGGGTATTTTCCTTTAATCTTCCTCTCCTCATTTGCTATAATGCTGTGAGTTTTTGACATAACAGCCTTCTAATAGAAGACTATCATGTTTTATATCTACCATTACAGTCTCTCTGTCCAACTAGCATAGGATGCTAGGCAATATATTAAGAGCCCTTCTAGTCTTCAATATTATCTGATGTTCCCCTTTCAAGTTTAATTGTCATTTATTATTTCATCTTTTACTCACATTTATTATCACTTCCACATGTGTGAACTCTGGAGCATTTTGTTACAGGTCTTATAAGAGTAGGTAAGCAAATATTCACCTTCTGCAATTCCACATTTATGTTTGGCAGTAAGGAAGTATGAGACTGCTGAGTTTTGTTTAGCACAATCAAGGCTTCCAAAATGCCTTGAGTATGCAGGATTACATTCTGTAGAGTAGATGACCTTGTCAGGTTTATAGTTTCTCCCACTGTCAGTAAAGATGGTGAGGGAACTTTATCTTCACTCCGCTTATTATTAATGCCACATCAACTAAGTTTACTGGAACCTTAAACAACGCTGAGCCTGTACTTTCTGTAAATGACTTTCCGTTTATCAAGGGATGCAATGTTATTTCTTGTAGATATGGTCAGCATGATAATCTTGGAATATGGGATCCTTCATATAAACCTTCATATAATCCTGCTAAATATCCACACTTTTCTAAGCCCTCAAATTAAAACTTTTATTTACAAACTTATCGGATGGAGTTATTTGTTGACTTGTCTTTCCATCCTTTGCTGCAAGAAAATATTTTGATACAAATTTCCTTATTTATTCTGATAGTGGTGATCTAAAATCCTTTGCTTTTGGGGGGCAAACAGATTAGCTCCAACACAGTATCCTTAACTTTGCTGGCTGACAATAGAATTACACTCTCCTTGGTTGGAGGGATTAATTTTTCAGTTCACAATAGAATGGTCCCATGCTGTGATGTGCTGGTGCCAGCACATACCGGGGCTAGTTGTGCTGCACCAGAGTCGGCTGAGAAATAACGACGAAGACACTGGACCCTGTTAGTGCCGGACATAACTGCTCAGCAGCCACGCCCGCAAGCATTTATTCTCCGATTCCGGTGTGCATAGAACACAACCACTAAGCCTCCGCACACAGAGTCTCTCCGGCTCACTCCCCTGCATGAATGGATAACATGGTATACTACACCATGCACTGCCTTCGCTGGATTCTGGAACACCGACTTATGGACACCACAATCGATCAACCCCATTTTAATGGTCACCAAGGATGGGTACCCAACCTGGGAGACCAGCACGAGGAGAAACTGAGCACAGTTCCAGAACGGAAACCCCAAAACCAGGGCACAAGTACATCAACCGCTACCAAATAGCAGGTGAACCTATTTGGTCTGCAGCTGGGCACTATAGGAAGGATCAGTCACTCGTCCACTATGGGATACAATCTTCAGAAATATGGAACTTGATGGCTTTGCCCTGCAGCAAGATCTGTTACTCCCCCTACTCAAGCATTATCCTCCTTAGTGCCAGAGTACACCACAACCGTCGTACACAAACTAACAAAGCAATAAAGGCAACCTTTGGCCTGTAGCCTGAGATGCCTAAAGCCGCGACACCCTGCTAAACTACTAACCTTCCACTGAGACCAATCTGGGCCCTAAATGGTCTGTCTATGTGGACAGGGAGTACAATCATTCAGGTTAACAGCAACAGCTTACTCTTTCCCGCTTTTGAACTTGCGAGGCCCCATGCGACTAGTGACGCAAGGTGCCAAATATACAGTTTAATAAGGATTAGCACAGTTAGGGGAAAGTTCAGTTGTCTGCTTTTTTGCCCTTCTGCCAATCGGGACTACCTGTCCCAAAAGACCTTACTGCAAAGGGGAGGGACTGACACAGATTCCCCAGTGCCGCACACTGAAAAGCGACCTCTAACTACTGCAGCGCAGAAAGTTCAGTTGTCTGCTGTTTTGTCTGTCTCAGAAGACCTTACTGTAAGGAGGAAGGGCTGACATTGATTTCCCCGCGTGCTGAAAAGCGCCTTGCACCTACCGCAGTGTGGGCTGTGCCCAGGCCAAAGGTAGGCCCATCCTGCGCTGGTCAGCACCAGGAGGAGACAGGGCAGGGTCCTCACTCTTAGCTCTACACTCGATGATGTGGTATGAGCTAATAATTTAATTTAATTCCATCCTATCTTCGGCATTGACCCTCCGCATGGGGACCGTTTGCTAGGGGAGCTCTCTGTGTCGGACCCTTAGAGGAGGTGCTGTGCTGTTGCAAGTACCTGGATTGGGCTTTTCAGCCCACAGACATCCCAAGTGCCAACAGCCAGAGGTGTGACAAGTGGATGTGAGGTGGGTGAATTAAAATTCTGTGGAACGGAACGTGCACCCCGGTAGTGGTCCTTGCTTGAGGTTTTTGAAACCAGTTTTTCCGGGCGACCTGGAGAGCTCTCACGTTCTTCCCTGATGCTGCCTGAAGTGGTCTGACATTGTTCTGCCAGGTGGGATTTGTCTGCCTGGAGGCACTTTTTGCCTTGTCTTGCCAGCTGGGGGTAGAGGCCTCAACGCTTGCCTTGCGCTGTAAAGCATTGCCTGTGCTCCTACTTGGACGAGGTTGCTAGGCTAGGCTATGCTAACCCATGGCACCACCCCTGAGGCCCTTTCCTTCACTGGAGACATTACAACATGGCCAAGCACAAAGCTTTGACTGTGTACCCCCCAGGTATTGTTTACAAGGGGACAGCAGATTTGGGAAAACGCAAAGCAACAGAAACACTGCAAGGGAAGAACAACAAAAATTACAAGCTATTCTGACTGCCACCCCTGTTGGATCCCATGCTACAACAACACTCGTGGATATAGACATCTTAATTGAGGAAGTTGAAATTCTTCTGGGGGCGACAAAGCAAAAGGCTTGCGCCAAAGTAAAAGAACATACAAAGTCGTCCCCATATTTTCCAGGAAAATTAGGTCTAAATCTCTGAGACTTAATGCAAATTCAGCTCGTGCTGACACTTTGTCACTTGTTAGACCCTTGGATGCTACCACTACTACTTCGATTTTATGTTCATACAGATATGTGGTCCTTGTGAACACCCCCCTATCCATCCCCCCCAAACTATGTACTGGTCCGGATGAGGGAATTGCAATGGTAGAAGGTGGTTCTAACCTGTTGATTAAACCTACTGTAGTTCCTGGACTGGCCTCAAGTGATGTCAATATGAACTTTGCTAGTATTGTTATGTTGGTGAGGACATTACAGGCCAAGGTAATAAATCTGAGAACACAATTGGTAATACTATTGGCAGCAACTGGGGAATTAAAACATCCCGTAAAGCCATTAAGAAGTAGATCCCCTTCCAACATACCACCTCGTCAAACACCACTCTAATAGATAAGAGAAATAGGTGGAAAAATAACAGTGTTAAACCTCATCATGAACTACAGCCTACACATTCACTCACCTATGACCCACATACTACTCAGCTGCTGAAGACCCCTTCACTTGTTCCTACCGGGCTACAGGCTGTTGTGGTGACCCTAAGTATCCAGCCAATGGCCACAGGAGAATAATAAAAGATGGTCCCTTTTCCCAAGAAATGAAAAATGAAGGCACACAATAAAGGGAGAGGGTGGCTCAGACCGGAAGTCCAGGTTATGCCTATATGATAAAGGTCCCTAAATTGGTCCCTTTGGCGAGAGAGGATGAAGATTCCCTAATAAATAAGTGCATACACTGGATCAGGTCTGTGCAAAATTGCTATTCTATAATATGCTCTGATATTACACATGCTAGACGACTTCATGATTCATCAGTTCAAGAGGGGACTCTATCATATCAAGTTAAGTCTGAAGACTACTCACTTGGTAGAAGGGTTAGTGGGCCTCAAACGACGTAAGGATCCTATATCTGGCACCTCAATTTGGTTCAAACTCATTCCACATTCCTCTAATATCTCTCATGCGCCTCACAGCCACACACTCTGTAAATCTATGAAAGACTTCGGCACTTCAATATTGGATTGACTGGAAATTATGGCCCACTCTAGATTCAGTGGGGAAAGGGAGCACCTAGTAACTAACTAGGTAATACTGCATGAAACCAATCCGAAGTGACCAGTTCTAACTTTTGTTTACCAACTGTGGTTACTCTGATCTTTAACCAGAAACAGGTAATCAAGAACCCAAATATAATTGACATCTGTCTTGGAATGTGGCAAATGCAAAAATCGAAGTTTGGTGATCCTGCCTCTGGCGCCTTTACGGATCATATGCCTCTTCCAAGAAACCTGGAGCCTTGATCCCGTCCACAGGTCTGGCTAAGTTAACTTCTTTGTCCCTGCTTGTTATAATGGGAAGGGACAAACTTCTGGGGGTCTCCTTGCCTGAATATGAACCTCACAATGTCAAACTGTGCCCTCTTATCCTCGCTGCCCATGATATTCAAGGCATAACCATAATATGGGAGGACTTTCATATGCTCTATGTATCCATTTATAACTGCAGGGTTAGGGGGGAGGTGAAACACTGACGTTAAAACAATTCATTGCACACAGGGACCTTGTTGCAGTACACCCCAACCCCAATGGCATGCCTGGTATCCCCAGGGAATTCCCAGTCACCTGCAACCACGGTGAAACACTGCCGTGAAGCAGCGGTTACCTATGATGCTTTTGCTTGACTTAAACAGGCCTTTCTGGACAAGACCTGCCCTCCTTCTACCTGGGACCCGGCTGGGTTGTTCATGGTCTCGCACCCTGCTGTATCCCCCGAACAAAAGGATGATTCACGCAGGGATCCTGATGATGATACCGTCCCCTCGAGGTCTTGGCTCCCATCCTCTTCTTCGCGATAGTGTGGTTGAGGGGTCCGACATGTGGTACACTGATGACATCCTCCATCCTCGGTCTTCCGAATGGGCTCCATCTGAAAAAGTGGCAAATGATGTGGAGAGGCGTATCCAAAAACCGATGGAGAAGGAGTCCCATAACTGCCTAAGGGTGGAATGCCCTTGCCCTTCCCTGAACAGCAAGGTAACCCTCACACTTCAGTTGGACCCTAGGATGACTATCATCCTCCAAATGTTCATGAAGATCCCACAGAAGGGTACAGATAGATCTTAGCATGCAAATCAGGACAAACTCCTGACGTCTTTGGCCCATTAACAAAGATATTGCACATGGCTGAGGATGCGGGCTCCTTAATTTCCCCAGAAAGCCACACAAACTGCGCATTATCGACTTATAGCTGCTGCTCTTTGCTAATAAAGGTGGACCCGAAGCTTGGGGCCCATACAGATTCTGAGGCGGGGCAGCAATGCAAGGGGGACTCTTTGGGGAACCTTTTTATTAAAGAGTTAGGAAAATTCATGAACCCATTCACTTTGTTAGACAAGGCCCAAACCTCCACTAAAAGAGTGCTTACCCCCCGGGTTTTCCACAGGGCAGGTCGAGGCAGGCACCGCTCAGCTGGCCGGGCACACAAGCAGTACCCTTTTCGAGGACAAGGCTCCCGGAAAGACCAATAGCAGGATCAAAGACACTTCACCAACTTCTATTCAACAAAAGGCCGGCGTGTCCAAGATCGCGGTGGCAGAGGAGAAGGCGCTTCCTCCAATTCTGGTGAGTGTTCTCCCTTTTTCCCTTCTAAAGGTAGGGGACGTCTGGAGAATTTTACCCAGGCCTGGGAATCAATCACAAGGGATGCTTGGGTCCTGCAAATGATCCAGGGCTTTCAAATAGAGTTTTACAGCTCCACCAGTTATGACCCATTCAGTTTTCTTCTCACAAGGCCAGGCTCGTGGACTCGGAGATCGCAGTATTGCTTGCCAAGGGTGCAATATTTCTCGCACTACCGCACCCCCACGGCTTCATCAGCAATCTTTTCCTAGTCGACAAAGCCGACGGGGGATCAACGACCAGTCATCAACCTGGCTGGTATGTTGACATTTCAAAATGGAGGGGATCCACCACCTGTGGTATGGCTTGCGTCCGCTCGATTGGTTGGTGCATCTCAACCTGAAAGACGCTTACTGGTCTATTCCAATTTTCCCACCCCAAAGGCGGTTTCTCCAATTCTTCTGGTGCCAGCAGACTTTGGAATTCCATTCAGGCTTTCCTCTGCATCCTGGCGTTTCATGAAAGTTCTTCAAACCATTTGGAAAATACCTCAGGGCGCAAGGGGTACGCCTGATTGTATACCTCGATGACATGCTCTTCCTGGCCCAGTGCCCTTGGAAGTTGTCCCTCCAACTGCAAATGGTGGTCGATCTTCTGCAACAAATCAGGTTTGTCATAAATGAGAGCATGTCCTTGTCGATCCCATGTCAGAAAGTGTTTTTTCTTGGATTCATAATAGATTCTACCAAAGCCACTCTGAGTCTTCCGTCTCGACTTGCGATGCACTCTGTCCAGGCAGCAGGTTCACTACGGCAAGTCGCTCGTCTGGTGGGTCTTCTCTCATCCTCCATCCAAGCCATCTTTCCCGGTCCTTTTCACTACTGGGTGTTACAGTGCCTGAAAGCCGCCGATCAGGGCAAGGGCCTCACATACTCTCAGGTGGTCACCCTTCCAGAAGAAGCACCAGGAAGAAATCCGTTAGTGGCTTTCTCATATGGACGCATGGATCGGTGTAGGACATTGGCTCTGTATGCACTATTTCAAAGTAAGGAATAGTATGCACAGAGTCCAAGGGTTCCCCTTAGAGGTAAGATAGTGGCAAAAAGAGATAATACTAATGCTCTATTTTGTGGTAGTGTGGTCGAGCGGTAGGCTTATCAAATGAGTAGTGTTAAGCATTTGTTGTACATACACAAGCAATAAATGAGGAACACACACTCAAAGACAATTCCAGGCCAATAGGTTTTTGTATAGAAAAATATATTTTCTTAGTTTATTTTAAGAACCACAGGTTCAAGATTTACATGTAATACTTTAAATGAAAGGTATTGCAGGTAGGTACTTTAGGAACTTTGAATAATCAAAATAGCATACACAGTTTTCAAATAAATCACATATAGCTATTTTAAAACTAGACACAGTGCAATTTTCAACAGTTCCTGGGGGGAGTAAGAGTTAGTTAGTTTTTGCAGGTAAGTAAACCACCTACGGGGTTCAAGTTTGGGTCCAAGGTAGCCCACCTTTGGGGGTTCAGAGCAACCCCAAAGTTACCACACCAGCAGCTCAGGGCCGGTCAGGTGCAGAGGTCAAAGTGGTGCCCAAAACGCATAGGCTTCAATGGAGAAGGGGGTGCCCCGGTTCCAGTCTGCCAGCAGGTAAGTACCCGCGTTTTCGGAGTGCAGACCAGGGGGGTTTTGTAGGGCACCGGGGGGGAAACAAGTTAGCACAGAAAGTACACCCTCAGCAGCACGGGGGCGGCCGGGTGCAGTGTGCAAACACACGTCGGGTTTCCAATGGAAATCAATGGGAGACCAAGGGGTCTCTTCAGCGATGCAGGCAGGCAAGGGGGGGGGGGGGCTCCTCGGGGTAGCCACCACCTGGGCAAGGGAAAGGGCCTCCTGGGGGGTCACTCCTGCACTGGAGTTCCGATCCTTCAGGTCCTGGGGGCTGCGGGTGCAGAGTCTTTTCCAGGCATCGGGATCTGGGAGTCAGGCAGTCGCGGTCAGGGGGAGCTTCGGGATTCCCTCTGCAGGTGTCGCTGTGGGGGCTTGGGGGGGGGGCAACTCTGGCTACTCACAGTCTCGTAGTCGCCGGGGAGTCCTCCCTGAAGTGTTGTTTCTCCACAAGTCGAGCCGGGGGCGTCGTGTGCAGAGTAGCAAGTCTCACGCTTCCGGCGGGAAACGCAGTTGTCTCGAAGTTGCTTCTTTGAAACAAAGTTGCAGTCTTGGGTGAACAGAGCCGCTGTCCTCAGGAGTTTCTTGGTCCTTCTAGAGCAGGGCAGTCCTCGGAGGATTCAGAGGTCGCTGGTCCTGGGGAAAGTGTCGCTGGAGCAGTGTCTTTAGAAGTGGGGAGACAGGCCGGTAGAGCTGGGGCCAAAGCAGTTGGTGTCTCCGTCTTCTCTGCAGGGTTTTTCAGCTTAGCAATCCTCTTCTTCTTAGGTTGCAGGAATCTGAGTTCCTAGGTTCTGGGGAGCCCTTAAATACTAAATTTAAGGGCGTGTTTAGGTCTGGGGGGTTAGTAGCCAATGGCTACTAGCCCTGAGGGTGGGTACACCCTCTTTGTGCCTCCTCCCAAGGGGAGGGGGTCACATTCCTATCCCTATTGGGGGAATCCTCCATCTGCAAGATGGAGGATTTCTAAAAGTTAGAGTCACCTCAGCTCAGGACACCTTAGGGGCTGTCCTGACTGGCCAGTGACTCCTCCTTGTTATTCTCATTATCTCCTCCGGCCTTGCCGCCAAAAGTGGGTCCGTGGCCGGAGGGGGCGGGCAACTTCACGAGCTGGAGTGCCCTGTGGTGCTGTAACAAAAGGGGTGAGCCTTTGAGGCTCACTGCCAGGTGTTACAGTTCCTGCAGGGGGAGGTGTGAAGCACTTCCACCCAGTACAGGCTTTGTTACTAGCCACAGAGTGACAAAGGCACTCTCCCCATGTGGCCAGCAACATGTCTCGAGTGTGGCAGGCTGCTAGAACCAGTCAGCCTACACGGGTAGTTGGTTAAGGTTTCAGGGGGCACCTTTAAGGTGCCCTCTGGGGTGTATGTTACAATAAAATGTACACTGGAATCAGTGTGCATTTATTGTGCTGAGAAGTTTGATACCAAACTTCCCAGTTTTCAGTGTAGCCATTATGGTGCTGTGGAGTTCGTGTTTGAAAGACTCCCAGACCATATACTCTTATGGCTACCCTGCACTTACAATGTCTAAGGTTTTGCTTAGACACTGTAGGGGCACAGTGCTCATGCACTGGTGCCCTCACCTATGGTATAGTGCACCCTGCCTAAGGGCTGCAAGGCCTGCTAGAGGGGTGACTTATCTATACTGCATAGGCAGTGTGAGGTTGGGATGGCACCCTGAGGGGAGTGCCATGTCAACTTACTCGTTTTGTCCTCACCAGCACACACAAGCTGGCAAGCAGTGTGTCTGTGCTGAGTGAGGGGTCCCCAGGGTGGCATAAGACATGCTGCATCCCTTAGAGACCTTCCCTGGCATCAGGGCCCTTGGTACCAGAGGTACCAGTTACAAGGGACTTACCTGGATGCCAGGGTGTGCCAATTGTGTAAACAAAAGTACAGGTTAGGGAAAGAACACTGGTGCTGGGGCCTGGTTAGCAGGCCTCAGCACACTTTCAAATCAAAACTTAGCATCAGCACAGGCAAAAAGTCAGGGGGTAACCATGCCAAGGAGGCATTTCCTTACAAACGGGACAGCGCTTTTTGGCTCTGCCAAATCTCGTCATAGAATCTGACACCAGCAAGTTTGGATTGGGTGTGCAGTCTGGAGATTTTTCCACCAGAGGCTTGTGGTTGCAGAGCGAACAGAAGTTACATATAAACTGTCTGTAGCTTTTAGCCAACTCCTTTGCGGTCCAGTGCTGGACCAAGGACTCGATTCAGTTGTGTGTACTTCTGAAAAGAGACAACGTCTCAGCCGTCCGCTATATCAATCAATTGATCCAAGACTCTCTCCAATCTTGCGACCAGTTCCTAGAAGTATTGACTGGACCGTCAGATCTCGGTCACAGTGGAGTACCTCCACGGTCAGGTGAATCAAGTAGTGCATTATCAATCCCAACATTTCCTGGTTTCCAGCCTGTGGAAGCTCCACCCGGAGGTTTTTTCTCCAAGATCGGTGGGGACCAGTCTCAGAAGACTTGTTAGCGTCCAGGTTGGACCACCAGCTGCCCAGGTTTTTCCCCGGGAGACTGGACCCACTGGCTGCGGCCACGGACGCTGTTCTCCAAGATGGGAGTTGGGAAACTGGATATTCTTTTCCCCCCTTTGAGATGTTCATGCAAGCATCAGCTCAGGTCAGGCGCCAGCAGTCCAATCTGGTGATGGTCACCCTGATCTGGAAGTCTCAAGCTTGGTTTTCTTCTGGAACTTTCTTGGGATTCTCCAATCTGCCTTCCCATGTTTCCGTCACATCTCCTCAATCCAGACCAGATTCCTGATCAAACGGTTCTGATCACTTTTGCTAATGGCGTGGTAGATGACAGGGGACAATGGCTGGTTCCAGGCCTTTCGAACCAAGCTGAGGACTTCCTGTTCAAAGCATGGGCCGACAGTACAATTAAGCATTATAGATCAGCCTGGATTCTGTGGACCCGTTGGTGTTTGAGAGAGGGTCTTGGTTCCTTGTGTGCTGATGTGGTTCATGTCCTTAACTTCCTGGCTAGCTTGGCGATGGACGGACTGGAATCGTTCGGATATTTCAGCAGGACATATTCCGGTGAAGGGCTCCTTGCTGGGGGAACACCAGGGTGTCATCTTCGTCCGGGGATCCGACTATCCCGTCCCCTGGAACCTCACTATTTGTGGCACTTTGGGATGTCAACCACAAGCTTAACTTGTTTTTTTCCTGGCAACCCAACCACTTCTTGTCCAGAAAGGAACTGTCAGCTAAGCTGTCTATGCTACTCTGCCTGGTATTCTGTAAAAGGGTCTCAGATGTGTGTGCCTGTAATATCTCTGGCAGGACCTTTTCTCATTCCGGAGTATCCTTCCCTGTAAATAGTAGGACGGAGTGTAATACTAGAGTTATTTCTTATCTGGCCTGTGTGTGGTGCAAGCCCTCAATCATATGAGATGTCGGTGGAATTTCGCTCTGCGGGTGAATGTCTGCTCCTCATTGCCCCGTGGAAACTGCATAAGGCGGTGTCTTCCCCCACCACTGCTTTTTGGGTGGGATGGGTGATGACGTAGGTCGGAATCGACCTGTCTCACTTTGGTGTGCATTCGGCATGTAGAGCCATGACCTCAAAGGCATTCAGTTTGGGTGTCCACATGGAAGACCATCATGAATGAGGCTGACTGGTCCTCAGACTCTACATTTAGGAGATTCTATTTCAAGTCAACATTGGATATGGCTCAACTGGTAGTGAGCATAATCCTCGCTTTCCGTCCTGACATAGAATGAAAAATGTCCTACCTATTGTAATGGAAAGTTTCAATTCTATTAAGGACTCGGAGGCGAGGATTATCCCACCTTGTCAATTAAGATATGAAGAACTCTCCCTGTGACTAGTAAGTATTGAGTTTATTATGTTCTGTATATTACAAGAATATCTCATGCATTTCATGTTCTGTGGATAGAACTGTTGTTTTTCTGTAGGTTAACAACACTGATCCTGGTAGTCTGCTAAAATTGCCCTCTTTTTATAGGAACAGAGATGGATAAACAAGATGTAGGAGAACAGAGCAACAGTATAACTCACACAATGAAAGAGGCCGATAGTCCATATGGATTATATGATGGACTGTTGATAGCTGATTGGCTGATGCATGGAACTGTTCTACCATTGGGTGTTATTGTTCTTTTTACTTTATTCCCAATGTTTCATGGGAATGGTAGTTATTCAATAAAGAAGGTGTGAAATGGGTGTTATTCAATAAAGTGAAGAAAGGATAGCATAATCCTCGCCTTGGAGTCCTTAATAGAATAGAAACTTGACGTCACAACAGCTAAGAAATGTTTCATTCTTAAAACAGGAGCCTAGGATGCCAGAAACTGGGGTGCAAGGATCACTTAGAATCTCCTTTCTGATGGGGATTGGGAAGGGACAATGGCACTTTATAAAGGATAGAAAAATCTGTCCTCTGGCCCTAATCATATTCATGTTTAACAAGCATAAAAGAAGCATTTTTGAAACTGTAACTGTGATACTTTTATGTGCATTGTACAATTAATAGATCGTAACATTGTACGCCATAACCAAGCTATAACTTTCTTTGGTGGGGTTCCTGAATGAAGACATGGGTTGTATGTGGCATATTTAATGTGTGTAACTGTATCATTATTACCTTCTTGAGTGCTGCATATGCCAATTTGCACTTCACAGCACTACTTCTGAAGTGCCTGTGATGAGGAAAATGCTTCTGCTACTGGCCTACTACAAAAGACCCTGCCAATTACCAGTGAAATGAAGGACAAGTTACTTACATTCGGTAATGCTCTTTCTGGTGGATACTGTAACTGCAGATTCCTCACATTCAGAACATTCGCCAGACTGGGGGGCTCATTAGGAGTTCAGCAGACTACCAGGCTACCTCCCTGCCGGCCCCAACCTGAGTTTCTGCCCACTGGCCTAGCCGAAAACAGTCTACAGCATTGCAAAGCAGACAGTGAACATTGCAATGGTGGTGACCGGGTGGGGGGAGTGTGTCCTGCACTGCCCATGCCAAGTGCATGGGTATGCAGGGACCCCTGCACCCATTCTCTGCCAGCATTTTCTGGCTAAACTGCTGTCGGAGAAGGGGGTCATAATCCCTAGCTTGCAGCGTTTCCCTGACAGATTAGGACCACAGCCACTTCCAGACCGGCGGAGCTGGCGGTACCCTGGCGGCCTGACCACTAGGGTTGTGATGAGGTGCTTGTAACACCCCATTGACTGTCCGCCATTCGCAAATCTGGTGGTCTAGTGACTGCGAGACTTTTAATGGGGCCCTGGATCTTAAAAAATTCACAGCAGTGCTCCTGCACCCTCATAAGTGGCGCTGTGTAGCTGGCATTGGCTTCATTCTACATCGATGTCAGTTTCTTGCTTGATTCTTTCCGCACCCTCTGATGCAGAGCACAAAACTATTTTAATTTTCCAGGGTCAGATCTCTAATTTGGGACTTTTCTAGATTCTAAAAAGAGGCCACTCCACAGAAGAGGAAGTTTGGAGGGCAGAGGGGAATATGTGGTTTGATAAATTATCTACTGGAAAGAGTTACTGAAGGTAAGTAATTTGTTCTTCCGATGGATAATTCTAACCTTCAAGTCAGATTCCTCACCTTTAAAATAGACATCAAAGCAGTACTGACAAAGGTGGAGAATCTGTGACGTGGGTGCAGCCAAAAAGTTCTACAGGGATGAATGGGTGAAATGCACTTCCCGTAGAACCTGGCTCTCAAGGCAGTAGTGATTAGTGAACGTTTCACAACCTAACATATGTCAAGGACAGGCACTCCCAGTGCCAAAGCAGTTGTGGCAGAACTGGTCCTGGTAGAATGTGCTTCAGTCTTTCCATGTTTTTTGGCCACTGCAAAGCAGACATTACTGCAAAGGATTATCCATCTTGATAAGAGTCTTTCGACTCTGCCTTACTTTTCTTTGCTCAAGAGCAACCAACAAAAAGCTGATCTTCCACTCGATTGTCTTTGTTGCGATCAATGTAAAAGCTTAAAGCTCTCTTGGCCCTCAACCGTTGGAGCCTCTGCTGCTTTCAAGGAGTGAGGCAGGCCAAAAAACGAGGTTGAAGGATTACCCAACGAGAAAGGGAGTAACAGCTTTAGGCCAGAGCTATGCCCTGGTCCTCAGCAGCAGTTTGTCTGTAAAAAAAAAGGTGGTGTAGGGAAGTGGCATCAAGAAAACCCAGAGTCCACTCAATCGACGAACTGAAGTGATTGAGACGAGAAAGACAGTCTGTAGTGTCAGTAGACACAACTAGCAGCCCTGTATCAGCATGAAGAGAGAACACTTCAAGCCAGGACCAAATTAAGGTTCCATTTTGGCATCACAAACAGTATAGGAGGGAATGTGGCTTAAACCTTCAATAAGCCACATCACAATAAGTAACACAGAAAAGGACAGTTGGTCAAGTAAATGCAGAAAAGCCAAAAGTGTTGATAAATAACCTTTAATGGTGCCCACAGGTCCTTGCTGGGCCAAAGACGAAACAAATAACAGGATATCTGACAGCTTGCAGAGGGCAAGTCCAGTAGCCTCCACTCTAATCCACAAATTTGTCTCAGCGTCCTGCAGAAACAGACCTCAGTGACAGGTGCCTAGCATCCACAATTGGAGGTGTCAAGTCAAATATTATCAACTGCTGCTGCTCTAAGTCCAGTATGAAGGTATAGATTGCCTAGGTTCAGCTGGAAAACCCAGCCCTACTGCTGAAACATAAGATATTCCTTACTAGGCAGACTGATTTGGGAGGAGGTGGACATGCTAAAAAGTTCCAGGGATCACACACTCCTAGCCCAATCTGGGGCCACTAGAATAACTTGGGCCCATTATTCCTTATTTTCTTCAGAACTCAGGAGAGGCGGGGGAGGCATACAGTAGTACTGTGTTTCTCCCCAGTCAAAATACATCTACTAGGGATGACGTCCATGGAAATCCCAAAGCACAAAAATCTGGACACTACACAGTCTCGCCAGTGGCAAAGAATCTAGCCAGGGCCCCCTCACTATTGCCAGAGTACGCCTTGTGCCACGTCTGGATGTAGTCACTATTTGTGATCCTCCAGGTACCATTATTTGAGCTTGCCTTCCCTCATTCTCTATGATACCACCAGGTGGCTCACAATAAGGGAAATGCCCCTATGTTCCAACCACCTCCACAGGCATTTAGCCTCCTGGCACAGGACCAATAACCTCATTCTACCCTGCTTGTTGCAGTACCCCATGCTGTAGCCTTGACCGTGAGAACCTGGACAACCTCTCTTTGATGAATGGCAGGAAAACATTCAAAGCCAGATGAATTGCTTGTGCCCAAAAGATTGATACAGAGGTGGTTTCCTTCCGGAACCAGAATTCTCTGATCTCCACTTCTCCCACATGACCTCCTCAAACCAGAATTGACATGTACATCACCAACGTCAGCAAAGGATGGGGAAGGGAGAAGGGTCTGCCGCTGGTCAGGATGTGGTCGAGCAGTCACCGCTGCAGATCTTACTCAGTCTTCTCTGAAACCTGCATGACATACAACACGTTTTCTTGGTGCCCAGCCCACTGAGACTTCCGATCCCACTGTAGAGACTGCATATGCTATCTGGAGATGTGGACAAGGAAGATGCACAAGGCCAGCATCCCAAGAAGCCTTGCAGCTGCTCTCACTGACATCCAGGACAGAGGCTGAAACATTGGGACAGTAGCCTGAATGTCCTGGGCACATTGTGAGAGGAAAGGCCATAAACTGCATTGTGTTCAAGAAAGCACGTATAAAAGAAAATCTCTGCAAAGATGCCAGGTGTGACTTCAGCTCACTGATCAAGAACCTGAATGTGTTAGGAGGGTGGCTGCCATCTGGAGGTGGTTTATGAATGACTGCCATTGAAGGTACAGGGCTCCTCTTAAAGCTGCTCTGATGTGGGAAGAAAAGGTGGTGGATTATATGGAATGCAAGGCATAGCCACGCTCGCTTGTAATTTGTTGGATGTAATGGATCGGGTTGAGGGGGCTGTAAGCCAAGGTAGTTGGGGAGGGGGGCTGGTGTTGCCTGTATGCCAACCCTCTGGAGCAGCCAGGGAAGGACAAACTTATGAGGAAGCTATCTAGTAGGGGTTGAAATGCACTGTGGCCATACTAGTTTTAAAGAGCTGTAGAGCAGAACCCCCTTTTTTGCCAAAATAGGAGGGATCCATCAAAAGGTGTCTCTGTAAGGGCTGCTGACACATTTCCAGGAAAACGTGTGGATCACATTCACACATGGTGACAAAGCACCAAACTAGTGCTGACTGCTCGCCCCAAGCAATCTGTACTATTCAGATCAGCACAAATGGCATATCTGGATGCATCCTGACCATTTTGCATGATCTGAGCTAAGGGCGCCCTAAACTCTTCCAGGACTGCTGGCAAGATCTTGCTGCAACGTCCCAAATACATTTAACGACACAGTAAACAACCCACAATGACCGATCTCAAGACTAAGATAGCTGAAGAGAACATGTGTTTCCGTTCAGTCTTTTTCAACTCCCTGTCAGGGGGGGGGGTCAAGGGAAATTAATTGGGATTCACCTTGCTGGTGGAAGCTTGGACAATCAAATTTTCAGGAGCAGTTTGCTGCTTAGAAAATCAGGGCTGCCAGGCCCATTGCCTGTTCAATGATGGACAAAAGCAAGGCTTAAACCAAGTGCCCATAAAAGCATCAGTTAGCCCTTACTCCCTTAAGAGGGAGTAAGGGCACAAAGGAAGCAGGCCTGGGATATAAAACTTCAGTAGGACGTTTGTTTTAATTTCAACAGAAGGTAGTCGTAGATTCAGGACCTAGGCAGCATGTCTGATTACTACAGCAAAGAAAGCACTCTCTTCCATTGGCAGCCCAAGGGAAGAATTCAACCCTGTATCAGGGGAAGTATTAAGCACACTGGCCTCCTGCAAATTGTATGTAAATAGTCAAAGTATCGTTGTAGAACATCGCTATTTTCATCTCAGAGTGGTGGTGAACTCTGATCAGAATTAGAACTTAATGGAGCTTCTGAGGTTGGCACTGTAGTAGTAGAAGTGCACTGTTTGAATCATGTCATATGGGTTCCAAGGTGAACTGGAGTGGAGCTGAAGCACTACCTCGGACGAGGTTGGAAAAAATTTGCCTTGGGGTCAGACACCAGAGTTGGCACCAGCAATTTCAGGATCAGTGTTGATGAAAGAGGGACTTGTGGACATCTACGAGCTAGAATGGAAGCACCAAATTTGGTGCAACACCTAAGTTGGGTTCCAGGGGCTCCGATGGTGTGCAGGACTGATACACCAACAATAACTCGATTGGAGGCCCCTGCGGATCCTTGGGGCCTGACAGCACACCAAAGTGAGCAAGACCAGTGCCAAAATATGCAACATAGGTGCTTAAATGCCGTGATCTGCTGCAGCATCATGGATGGCCTAGGGAACTCGGGTGCAGCAGAATCAACTGTAGGATCAGCTCCTCAATCAGAGATCGGAAGTGAGATTGAGTCCTGCTTCTAGTTCTTGTGTTTCCTCTTTGATTTAGATTTCGACTTATCGGATGACTTTGATCACGAAAATGACCTGACATGGGACTGGCCTTCAGAGGGGAGACGGGTCTGTTCTTTCAACTTGGAGTGTGATTTGCGCAAGGTCCATGACTTCTTTTGGTGTTCCGTGACATACAGCTTTTGTCATCAAAAACCAACAATAGTGAGAGCGGACCTCTGGAGAGCAGAAAGATAGGAACTGAGCAGCACACAGAGTTATGCAGCTCCATACAGTCACTTGCAGTGTAGAACAAAGCCAACCTGGAGCTGCATGGCGCCACCTAGTGGTCCATGAACAGTGCTGTGAAATTTTCCATATCCAGTATGATGCCTGGACAATATTTTAAAGATGAGGAATCTGTGTTAGAGGTATCCATCAGAAGGTGGTTGACTAGAAGCTTGCCATGCGGTGCCATTGTCTAGGGAAGTTGTGATATTACCCCTCCTGCCTGCAACTTTCACTTATTCAGTTTTGGAGGTCCTAGAACGAAGAATATGAGTCATGAGATGCTTTTCTACCCTTTAATTGGTTTAGCTCATGGGTACCACTCAATATTCAAGGAAGGGGTGGTCCTAGGCCATTTGAACAAGCCGGGCTGCACACAGCCTGTGGCTAAAGTAGAATGTTGCCCAGCAGCAGCATTCAATAGGGACTCTACTTCCTCTCTACTTGCAATTTTCACTTTAATGATTTCTTGGGTGTTGGACAGAGTAAAACAAATCTCAAAATAAATGCTTTGCCATACTCAGGGTTGCCTCGATTGTGCTCTCTATTTTAACTAATTATTTTTAATGTTTTTGAACTGCTCTACCCAGCATATTTAGGTCTTAGTTTTGTGATTTAGTCAGAAAACAAACATAAGGTAAAGGTTGCTCTTCCATCCCTTTGTTCCGGGCATAAAAGGGCTATTTTAAAAGTAAAGATACCATAACGTAGATAAAGAACTTACTATCTGAGGTAAGTTGTTCCTTAACAAGGGAGAAGCCAGGATTTGCCCTTGAATGGGGAGGCAGAGCAGGGGAGGAGGGGCATTTCACATGCCGGAAAGCAGGAACTTTCCAGGACAGCAACTGTACCAAAAAAAGAATCTAGCTACATTCCAGCTGTAACACCCTCAGGTTTACATTAAAAGAAGCTGACACAAATAGGCTTCATAAGCTAGCAACGCTTCAGCCTTGTACTACAGCTGTCTCAAATTGACCAAGTACAGGTGATCAAAGTGTCAAATTCACTCGTGATTCTGTGTGTGTTCGTTTTAATGTGGGGTTCAGTTGCGTGACCAACTTACAAAATATAAAAAATAAAATAACTTGGCCTCAGTTTCTGTGGGAGTTTACACAGCCCCCAATCTTTTTGATAAAACTGCAGCTTCTACAGTCATGTGCACTGTAAGCTGCTGAGCTCGGGAGAACTTATAGACCATAACAGCAGCTACAAAAAACAAGCATATCAAACAACTGTTGCTTCTTTCTAATGTGCCCCCATCCACTTTATTCATTATTTTTTTCAAGAATTATAAATTCATCCATTTATCAATACAACAACATGTTTAAGGCATGTGGTATTCCATTTATCAACAAAGAACTCACACCTTAAGTGTTGTACTTTTTAAAACATTCATATGGGATTAGCAACGATCTGTATCAGTTAAAAGTTAGAGAGGAGTTAGAGAGGATATAGAATGCAGAAATGGGAAATTAGCAATTAATAACTTCACTGTATTATCATTCTGTTACATACAACTCCAAATATGCTTCCCATTTATATCACTAAATTTCTCCACATTATTTGCACATTTACGGGGACAATCTTCGATATAAGACAGTGTAGAAACCTCTTAAATCCATTAAAAAAAAAATCCAGTTTGATAAACTATTTTTTTCTGCCATCAAAGCGCTTAAGATTCACCAAATTCCCAGTTTAGTAAAAACTTTAATATCCTGCAGGACATTAAAATAATTATTTTCTCCTGCTTCAAATTTGTTCCTGAAACTATATACAAATAGCCGCTTCCTAGAAGTGATGAGCCACTTCCATACAACAAATAAATACAGTACATTCGAGGCATGCTCTGCATATCAAAAATCATTTCTAATAAATAGAATTTAAAACATCTTTGGGGAACGAGCGCTACCTCCAAAATACAGTTTCTTGAATGTATCGGTTTAAAGTATGGGGCCCAAGTTCCTCATATCAGAACATGTTCTGAATCATGCAGATTTAGGCATTTCTTACCCATAGGCCAGATGTACTAGTTGCAAAAACTGGTAGCAATTAGTGACCAGGATTTTTATAAGTGTGGAATTTTACAATCGGACCTATGTTCTAATAGTTCGGTTGACAAAATTCTAAATTGCAGTGGGTTGCAATCCGACCTAGCTCATCAATATTCATGTGGTAGGTCACAAATGATGACTCACTATAATTGAGTGGTAACACCAGCATTGTGGGTCCTAGACCACCATGAGAGTTATTGTGTTTTAATGAAGTACATTCTTTTTAAATGGAGCCCAATTTCCTTAGAAGCAAATATGGCTTATTTAAAATAAAAAAAATGACATGAAATGTTTTATAAACTCTTCTAGGAGTAAACAGTGGTTCCTTGGAACATTGCCTATTCTAAAAAATATTTTTGCCAATATTCACAAACGGGAAGGGGCCTCTTGGCTACACCATACTGTTTGCAAATGAGTTACTAATACCTATGTTTTGTTGGGAAAATAGCAATGGTCTGTGCCAATTTCAGTTGCAAAACATTAACATATCCCATAGTGAATCGTTATTTGGAAGGAACACACTAAATAAACTCCTTCCAAATAGCAATGGGTTTGTATTTGCAAACTCCAGCTGCGATTCAGTATCGTGTTAGTGAATCTCTGTTTTTGTTTTTTCAGAAAGGGGTAAGGGGTCCCAGAGGGGTATGGGTTAACAACTTTTTTGAAATCCCAGTAAAATATTAATGTTTTGCGACTGTTTCGGTCTCAAGACACAGATACACAACATACTGACTTGGTATTTGAGGGGGATATCCAAATAATATATCAGTATCCATTTCTAAACACATTTAGCGATTTGGGAACAATTTTCTGAATTGCTAAATGCATTTAGTACATAGGAAAAACTGGTTTAGCATTGACAAACCCTCTGATTTACAGATTCGGAGGGTTTGCAAATGCTGAAACTGTGTACACCTTGCCCTAGGTTTTTAAGTTCAAAAGAGTCTGCATTTGTTTTTACTCCATCTTTTCTTCATATTAAAGTTTTTGTAAAATATCTGGACCACTATAGAGTTTTTGTTTTATTCAGTTTTTTTTTTTAATGGTTTATTCTTATTTCACAAAAACAAAAATCTACAAATATAAAAAAAGAGTGTAGAGTCGGCATCTGTATGGTGACTTTGGCATATCAAAGGGTTGAAGATTTGGTTACGTACCAACACCAGGTTTTTTTTTTAATAGGGATTTGATATGAGAACATTTGGGAAGGAATACAGCATTTACTCTGCTGTGGCTGTGTGTTATGGTGATAGCCTGAGTGCTATCACCAAGACAGACAACCTAGATTACGTGATTGGAATACTGTAAAGAATTTTAGGATTTATTTTTTAGTAGGGACTATTTGAAATATAAAACATTACCAGATTGTAAATCTTACTTGGATGTGAAATATTCTCCATAGAAAAAAGGTTATCTGTTTGGGATTTGGAAACCTTCGCCCATAAGTCAAGTTACTAGCAGATGGAAAAGAAGAAATAAGACATCTAGAGATATTGAGGACTGCACTGTAATGATTATACAGTGTTTGCTCTGCTGCTCCTTTATACAAGATTGAAAAAGCATTTCAGAAGGTTTGACATTAGTACTACTGAGGGAGGAAGCAGTGTTTTGTCAGTGGGTAGACTCCCAAACTGTAGTTTTCTCCTGTTGCCATGATCAACAAGGTGTGGCATATCGGTCCTTAAAAAGAAAGTGGGTATTATCCTTTGCTGCTTACATATGCCACTGTTTGTGTTTAGTGATCTGATATCAGGCTCTTGGGGTACTGAGCTGTGTATAAAGTTGTGTTACATATCTTACATATAGCTGAGTGAGCTACACTATATGATTTATTATAATCTAACTAAACGTAGCTATCAATCCATCAGCTTCATTGATATATTTCTCTTTAAATAGCCTACCTCACTGTTCCTGCTGCTTTGTGGTGAAGTGGACTAATAAAAAATTATGAAAAAGTTAAAACGGGAATCTCTTACCAACATGGATTGACTTTCGAATTATCGAGACATCCTCTGGTCTTGCCATATGGTCTATCATGAGGAATTCGTATTTAAAATCTTGTAGGGAGCTTCCCACTAGTAAATTAGGAAGGAAGTATATTTCACAACTGTTCTTTAAAAAACAAAATGAAAAAACAAAAAAACTGCTCTATAAGGCTGCTCACCCACTGTGAGGATATACATATGTTGCACAACAGCAAAGGTTAAATGATACTGTCCTAACTCTAGCACACATCCAACAATAAGCTCCCTAATACAGATACAACTACTGACTAAAAGCACACGTGTTTCCGCAGTTGTCACTCTGCTATAGTGGGTATTGATAGATGGTAGACACAGCCGCTGTCAGCTGTTCAAGAACAAAGGAATGGGTCAGTGAGCATGAAGCATGTGTCATCAGTTTATGTCATGATTGCATTGTCTAGCATTCCTTAAAGTAGCCCTGGCCTGTGGTAATGCTGATCTGATGTGCATTTCTGGGGGATCCATTAAGCTGTTGCAGCTATGATGTTAACTCACTGGAGTGGATACACTGCTTTAGAAAGGCTGAGAAGTCCTTCTTCACTGCTGCTAAGAGCGTATGCGTTCACTGCCGCTGTTGCAAGGGATTAATATGCTTGTTCTTAGCAGGCTGTGCAAGTTAAGGAGGTCTTAGCCTCTGGATGGTAGAGTAGAGATTCTAAAGAGTTCACAAGCAGTACAAGAAGATGCTGAAAACACTCAATGAGAAGCCAAGGGACACAAGGAGTGCAGGATTAGAACCGTAAAAATAAAGGATACAGCAGGATGATCTAAGTTGGCTGAATAAAGTATTTATGCAAAGCGGTGTGGAGCAGTGGCTGCTCAGTAGTACAGTGCAGTTTCGACAGAGGAGAGAAATAAGACGAGAGCTGGGGCACTGGTCTCCTGAAAAGGCTGCTAGGTCCATGGGATGAACAGTCCAATCACGGCTCAACTGTGGAGATGGTCTGCAGTATTTACACTTGTGAGTAGTGTGATCATGCAGCAGGAGAAAACATGAAAATCAGAGGAAGAGCAAATGGCAAGGGTGCCTACTCTGGCAGCAGTGGTAATTTACCTTCTACATACTATTGGCGTTTTAGGAGATAGATGTGGTGTCTCTTGGAAGACATGGAGTGACAATTTTGCACTGTGAACAGTGCTATACAGGTAGGATTAGCTAGAAATGGAACATCATAGCACTAGAAAACTATGCTTGTGGACATCTCAAAGAAAAAGCAGTAATCTAAGCATTTGGACTCTCACTACCAGGGATACTGACAAGGTGAGCGGAGAAAAGGGCACATGACTTGCCTATTAACATTAGGGATACTCACTGGGGCTCCTCTTCAGAGTCATAATATTTAGAATAATTCCCAACAGTCTGCCAGTACCCTAAAAATAATTAATATTTTATGTTTACATTTTTAGCATATATAAACCATTGTTTTCTACGCATCGTTTTACACTTTTTTATTAATTCAAACAATAGAAACACTTTTAATAATGCATCATCTAGAAAAGTGGTGACCGTCATTTCAAAATTAGTCTTTAAGGCAAGTGTGGCTTATTTTGGGCCGTATAACTTCGCACCAGGAGCCATTGTACCTCAATTCATTTTTTCAGTGTCAACAATTTTGTCAACCATTAAAGATGGGAGGACTGATTATGAATCGAAGAAGAGACCCTTCCCAAATTCACAATCCTTGGGATACATGCAGCACCTCCACCTAAAGGAAGAGACATTTGAGGTGCTAAGCAAAATTAATGGTTGGAAGGCGCCTGACCTACTTAGGAATTAGTTCTTATGACCGAATACAAATGGCAACGAGAGCAGAAGGTATAGTCAATCTCCTGCTCTAAAGAAATCAGTAAAATACACTTTGCGGAGGGCAGATTTCTGTTTCTCTGAATTAGCTCTCAGAGTTGTATGATTTTAGGTAGGACAATGTTAAGCAATTAATCCACCTAGAAAGACGGTTTACTTAACTGCTTTACTGGTATTACCTTGTGCATAAGAAACAATTGACCTCACAGTGAATTTTTTTTCTCTCTCAAATTAAAACCAGAAAGCCCTTTTCAGATCGAAAGTAGAACAGCTCTACTAGCAGTAAATGGTTTTGGTGAAAAACATGAGATTCGAGATGTTTGTTTTATCACTTTAGCTAAAGAAAGTAGGGTGTGTTCTAAGCCTCTACTTTGTCTGTGAAAAAGTGCAAAAGACTCAGACAACAAGGCCTGTGTCTCGTTTCCCCGTCCGGAGGTAGCTATAGCCACTAGAAACGTCACTTACAGGACACATACTAGACTCTGCATTTATACAATGGCTAAAAAATTGTTTCCTTAAATTTTGATAATTCCCAGGAGGGCACAGTCACAATGAAAAAAACACTTTTCAAGCCTTCCATTAAATCATTTCAGTAGAAAACTAACAAGAAAACTTTGAATACGAGTTTTAGCATTCACTAATTGTCGACACATAATTCTAAAAGAACTGTGCTGAAGGCCTCCTTTCACAGCTATTACAGACAGAGTACAAAAGGCCTACCCTTGTTAAGTTAAAAGGTTACGGTCAAGGGCAAGTGCCAAACAATCTTTTGTACTTCAACTCAAGTGCGATCTCTGAAGAATTGCCTGAATGCCCTTTAGAATTTGTCTACAACTTTCTAGAGCAAGGATCTTCAATCTAGGTACCCCCAAGTGATCCCAGGGGAATGCCAGGCTCTGGCCAAAAGAAGCATTATTCTAACAACAGGGCTTTGTTTTAAGCTGAAAACATTAGCAGCAGTAATGGGCCATCACTAGCATGTTTTATCATGTATATCCAAGCTGGGAGTATTTGTCAAAAGGGAAGGGACTACAAATACTCCTCAAAACCACTGTGGCTACTTTTATACGTTAATAAGCCTGCCAGACAAGAATAGTGTGTTTGGCATCATGTATTTGATTACATTTTCAAAAGAGTAACGGAGAGTAACGGAATGTAACTGCAATGTTGAAATAAGTCTAAACATATTTTTAAATTGCCAAATAATAAAATAATTATGAAAAATTCCAATGGGGCCTGGATATTTTATTTTCGGGCGGGGGGGGGGGGGTGTCACATTGAAAGACTGAACACCATTGTTCTAGAGGTTATAAATGTCTATTGGGGGGGACATCTGAAGTGAAGGGGTTAAACTGAGTGGAGGAAGGCTGGTTACAATCAGTTATAATATATCATGGTAATACACTTGCCTCGCCGAGATTTAAGCTGTGAGAATCACTGCTGACACAGATTCCTGAATTTCCTCAAAGCGATTATGACTAGGTGAATGAAACCAAAGCATACAAAAAACTGTGGCGCCAGCAAAATGAAAGTGAATTTTCCAGGGACCTTCGATCAGGGTGCTTAGCTACGGAGAGTTTCTATTTCTTGTTTTCTTCACTTGCAAACAGATCTTCCAACAGCGCTTCCAAGAATCGAAAAAAACTGCACAACATCTTCTGAACGTGTGACACTCAATCTCCTCTAAGGGGCTGCATAAATCACCTACTTTTTAAAATATTGCAGATAGCTGACAGCTGCTGGACTCTGCCAAGTGCATCTTTTGATGAACCGACCAGTGCCACAGCTTTTAAATCTTCATGAACCACACAACCAACCTCATTCCACCATGACCCCTAACGGAGAACGCACTGGGTGCGTCACCTGGAAGAGGATGGATTTCCTCCACAGAGAAGTCTAAAAAGGTGACCTAATAGATTTTAACTTCAGGTTATAAATGTGCTAAAGGGATCCAGAGGAGATTTAAATGACTGTAAGGAGAGATCATTCACATGTGCCCTACCCCAATGGACACGTGTTCCCACATTGTCATGAACAGCTAAAGTGAAACCTTCTCTCAAATTCTCCACTTTTGTATGGCAGAGAGGAGACTGCTTGTTCTTACTAATATTAGTACTGTGATTTCCCACGAGACCTGGGGCCAATGTGACTAGAAGCACTCCTGCAGAGGTTTCATATAGAGACCTGCATGCGTAATTAGGAAAATGCAGGATGACATCAAACTCAGAAAAGAAGCTGCCCAGCTGAATGAATTGCTGTTTCGAGTAAAGCCCTAGTTTTTCCTCAGAAATGCCTGACTTATCTCTGGTGAACAGAATAGTTTGATTAGTACAGTATACAAAATTGCCACCACAAACTCGACACATCGTTGAGGAATCAAATTGGATGGACATTTCTTACTTTAGGGTCAACCAAAAGTTGTGAAAGAGGTTAATAAGTTACTTATTTAGCTTGAGAAACTCTCTTGCTGTAGGACACCTCAACTGCAGATCCTCATCTTGGGACTCTCTCCAGGAGGAAGGCTGGATGTGGAAACATGCTGCAATTCCTTCTCCATGTCGACAGGTGGTGCCACCCATGTTCCCTCATTTTATTATGGTATGACAGAGAAAACTCCAACAGTACCCACTGAGTGCCTCAAAGAATCTCACAAAGGTATGTCCATAGAAACAAAGGTCCCAAAAGGTTTATGAATAATTGAGCGAGACCTTTCAGTTTGGTTTAAAGCAAGTGATCTTTTTCTCCCTGTTTAGATGTGCGCAGAGTGGTATGAAATTTCGAAGGCACATTGCATGCAGGTCAGTTAGAGAAAGCACTTGAATACACTACTTCATTGATTTAATCAAGATGTGGCTGTTAGAAGCTGGGTCTCGCTGGCAGGGGTATGCACCCTGTCCAAGTAGGGACCACAATCCTTGTCAGGGCAAGTCAATGACACCACATAAATTAGCCTGTGCTCACCCTCTGGTAGCCTGGCACAGATCGGTCATGACCAACATGGAAGGCAATGTGTAAAGTACTTGTGCAACACACACACAATAACCACAGGAGATACACAACAAAAAGAAACTCAACACGGATGCAGAAAAAATAATGCTTGTTTATCTGGTTAATTTCAGATCAGCACAATAAAGAGCTCATAAATAGCAGACTCAAAAATAAAGAAAGGTTGATTAGCGAATGTAGAAATCCAGGACTAGCTCACTGAGCGACATAGAGAGCACAGAGTGTACATCTTGCATTTTGTAGGGTGGGCAAAGGAGTGTGTGGAGATAGGTGCAGACTTTTTACTATTTTTTTTCATGTGAGAATATAAGGCTACTTGGAAGCACCACCTTACACTAAGTAAATCATGGTGAAATGAACACCAATAGTGGATCGTTGGCCAAGTTTCCTTCTAGCTATAAGATGACCTAGGTCTGCCACGGTCCGCGCCTGCCTATGGTTGTGACGAGCTGCAATTACTGACTATGCCCCATCCCCCCCATGACCCCTGGTCTGGGAGTCCATATCACTCTGAGTGGGTTTGACCACAGGAGTTTGTACTACTCTGAGTGGGTTTGACCAACTTAAGATGATGGCCGCTTAGACGAGGTCTAGTTGTTCAGGATCCATCAGACATTTAACAGATTTGCGGCTGCCACATCTTTCAGATGCTAGTAGTGCGTAGCTCGGAGAGGCAGAATCTAAGTGTATGCACACACCACCTCGGTTTAGTCAAGTAGATTGACTGCGAATGGAGCAGGACATTTAGTGTATAAGAGGCGTTTCTTCTTGCTGATATTGAATAGGATTATGTTTCAGTTTTCTTTTATGACAGAGGGGATGCGAATTTGGGGGTGCGCACCAGGTAGTATTTACAAATACTCATATAAACGACTACTCCTATGTAAGTCTGATCACAGGCTGTTAGCCGCGTACGACACCACTTGCGGAGGAACAGGTTTTAAACCTATCCGTATGATATTTTACAGAGTATTCACACTGAATAATGGAATAGTGAGCAGCTTGGGCATTGGATGACCATGCACATGTAAGATTTAATTCTTTGCATGAACCACATAGTGGGCACTAATCTGGCATGAAGAACCACTTGAACTATGGAGTTGTTTCCACTATGATCCTTTACATGTTTTGGCTACAAATTGAGTTAACTGATTGTAAGACATATGTTGTTTTGGTCTTCACCTGCATGTGACACCTCACAGCATTTTCCGCATGCTGCACTTTTGGCTGTGGTTAGGCATGTGTACTGAGTGATACATATGCGATACAAGGTACTGAAGTTAGACTGAATGACTATGTTTGTACCAGACAGTGGAGAGATTATTATACTCCGTTTTAGATGTAGGAGATATAAGGTGCTGGTGTATTATTTAATTTGGGTTTTTTGATTTTCTAGGTGTGTTAGGTGGATGACTGTCTCCTAAGGAGACCCCTAGTCATTTGGGGTCGAAACTTCGACAATAGTCTCCCATATGGTTGTGATTTTACTAAAGCGTGTGGTTTCAGCTGATTGTTGGGGCTTCCCATAGGACTTACCTCCAGTTATAGAAACTATTGGTGAATGTACAGTATGTCATTATATTGTATGTATTTGAGTTCTGTATGTTATGTGAGCACTACATCATCTTCACTATCAACTTTTCATGATACTTTGTTTGTATATTGAAAAACGAATCAAATATAAAAAAAAAGATACATGTACAAATTTATTATGCATCCAGCATTTGTATCAATGTAATAAGATCCATTATGAATTTGATACAGGGGCACTTAAATTGATTTTCAATGATTTAATGTAGATCACAGAGGATAACGGACTTAGGGGGTTGCTAGCTCTAGCTGAGTGAGCCCACATGACAATTGCTGTGCTATTGGTTGTACTATTACCCCATCCAGTGGGTGTATTATGTGGTCCCTGCTGTATTTATGGGATTGTGTTGGCATATCCCTGCCATTCACATCAGGGTGGGATAAAGATAGTGGCTAATCTTAGGGCTTGTTGGCCTGGATAATCCGTGGGAGCTGGTGCAATGTAGCCAATTCACTGCAAATTGATCTCGATTTATTTAAGCCCAGAACCAGCTTAGTCACTGCATTCTGTAATCGCTGCAAACTATGCAGGAGATACTTTGGCAAGCCTACCTATAACAAGTTTCAGTAATCCTTTCTAAATAGGATCTGGGCCTGGACCAGGTCCTTCCCAGATGAGGCAGGAATAAAAGGGAGTATTTTCCTAATGGCTTTCAGCAATATGAACCTACAGAGACGATTTTAATACAATCCTTAAAGATGGCTCAGATGCCACCCAAATTCCCAGATTACAAGCCTGATGGGATGGAGTTAGCAGGGCTCCCAACGACTCTGGTCACCACTCTAGTGAACAAGAGGCCCCTGACCCAAATACCATGATTTCAGTTTTTCTCTGCAGAGCACCAGAGAATTTGCTCTCATGCAATCTACATGTTCCTGGAGAAGGCAACTCCAGATGTTACCAGCCATCCTACTTGGATTTTCTTCTAACATGATGGTCATTTGTGTATCATTGGCAAAAAAATAAAATGTAATGCTGGTTGATAGCCTCGGATTCACCAAGCAGGCCACGCAAAAACTAAAATAGAGTGTGGCTCAAGACAGATCCTCGACAGACCCCTGTAGCGGTTAGGGGGTTGATCTAAAATGTTCTAGTGGCGCTGACTCCATCTGATCTTTCAAAAAGGAGGAGAACTACGCACTGCCCTCAAGACCAGTTATTTTCAATATCTGTAACAGAGTGGAGTGGGAGAGGGTGTCAAAAGCTGCTGACAGATCTGATAAAATCAGAGCCCACACTTCTCCCCCCACCAATGATGTGTCTAATATTCAAAGTAGTTTTGGCCAGCGATATCTCGGTAGAGAGACCTTTTCAGAAGATTATACTTTGTCCAAAAGTTGGTGATTTGAAACATATAGTTAGCTGTTTGTTCACTGCAGTCTAAGTCAGTTTAACAAACATCAGGATCAGCAAGGCAGTCTGAAAGTTGGCCATGACCGTGGGGGTCAAGGGAAGGTTTCTTTAAAAGAGGGTTATTTATGGCTGTCTCCATTCCTTTGGTACAGTACCCAAAGAGGGAGAGGAATAAGGACAGCTAACATAGGCATGTGTTTATGCCTCCCTGCTTTAAGAAAAAAGCTCCATGGCTGCTGATAACATTAGCACTGATGTCTATTGGCTTAAAGAACGAGAGTCAACGCGGTGGCTGTGGAATAAGTCTGCATGAAAATATGGCTATAAACTCTGCCAAGTATCAAAGGAATCCAGTGTCATAGTGTTTTGAGATAACTTGTACAATGAAGGTCGCAATGGATTTACATGATAAATGCATCAAGTAGATCACCTGGGATCACACTAAAAACCTCAAAGCACTTTCATTTGTAAATATACAGAAATCATAATTACCTCCACTGTAAGCTGATTGAAAGATGTTACAACATGGTCCGCAGCCGCAGCTACACCAACTAGAGCGGCAACCTTTTCTGGACGTGCGATTGCAGCAAGAAGCATCAGCCAGCCTCCCAAACTAGATCCCACCAAGATCTGAAAGAGGAAATCGAAAATCGCATAAAGCCTATGTGATTTACAGGTTTACCAGAAATCCAGTTATTTTCAATTGTAAGATTTTAATTAAGTTTTTTCTTTTCCCGGTTCACAGAGCAAAAACTTATGTTGAGGCAGAGATAACCTCTGAAATGAAATTATGTGCAGACAGACCTGCAAAGGAGCCTGTAGTCGTGTTCCTGGTCTTAGACGTAAGACTGGAATCCTGTCTCTTGGATGGTTGTATAAAGTATTTCTGCAATATTCTCTAATCTGATCTGAATGAATAACAGCGAACAGGCAAGATGGCTTACTGAGTTAAATTCTTTCCACTGACATTCTCTAGCAACCAAATCTGGCATAGTATGGAGCCTTATCAGTAGTAGAAGAAATCATATCTTGTATGATTTTCCTCTAGAGTTCCCAAGAATAATATGCCCTTTAAGTATTGCCAGGTGGTCAAATAGGAGCTATGAATTCATCCTCAGACAGAAATAGAGAAGACAACCTCAGTAAAGCTGAAGATATGGTGCACATGCTATTTGGGACTTGTGGCTCGACTCATCTGGGAAGTGTGACCATCACACTGGCGAATAAAAGGACATACTAAGTGGTAATGAGTATCTAAACATCCATGACACCATCTATCACACATAGCAGGGGTAGAACTTTGAGGAACTTCCTATGTCCCAGCTTTCTCGCACCTCTCACAAAATCACTTCCGCATACTTGGCTTTCCAACAAGCCGGTTGGTTTTTACAAATGTGGTTGCTGTGTGTCATGCCAAATGGCCCTTAACAAAACTACAACTTTTTCTTACAATACGGATGCTACCCATCAAATTAAACATTTTATCAACTGTAACACCAAGTATACGGTCTACTGCATTATTTGCGTATGTGGATTGATATATGTGGGTAGCACTATTCGTCCTCTTAAAGAACGAATACAAGAACATGTTAGAGCGATCAGGAATCACACTGTTACTTACCCTCTTGCAACACATTTTAACCTACAGCATGGGGAGAAGGACATTCTTAACATCAGATTTCATGGGATTACCCATGTACACACCTCATCCAGATTGGGGGATAGAACAAAGGATCTAAGCAAGTGCGAGGCAAAATGGATACTAAAACTTCGGGCTGTGGAAATGGGTCTCAATACTGACCGGGAGTTACATGCATTCCTAAGCTAGTATCTACTGTATTATATTGGTCCTTTGCTGTATGAATTTTCTCATATTATCCATCATGTGTACACAAAAACTCTGCATTTCTATATCAACATTGGCTGTTACTTATAAACTGGTTTTCGTTGTTACACTTTTATATTTTCTTAGGATGTTTGACTCAATGTTCATATGTGTCAGCATGGGACATTAGCCACACTTCTTTAGTGGCATTGTAGTAACTATGCTTATTTGCAAATTTTGGTTGCCTAATTTTTCAAAATGTATTTCTTGCTACTGGTTATCGTCTCTGTTTACATACATGTATCAATATTTGTATCATCATGCATATTTGTAGCCTTGGGGCATTTTTATTTGCAAATAGTTGTTCTAGATGTTTGGTATCAAAATATATGGGTAGCATTATGGGACATTGACCACTTTTCTATAAAGGGCTATTGTTATGTTTGCTCATATATATTTGTATTACCTAGTTTTTCGACAAAATTGCTACCCATCTGTACTATTGTTCTTCTTTGTTTTGCATACACATGTTCTCGCAATATGTAATTTCACAGCCTATGGTGCTTTACTTGTAAACTTTTCACTTTGTTCTTAATTGAACTCTTTTTCTTAGACTCTTGTACTCATAGATGTTCCACTCAATTTTGAGGGCTATCCTTCTACAGTAGCGATTCATTTCTCTATGTACTTTTCTTCTTGCACAATGGTGTTCCCTGCTTTTTCTTACAGTTTCTTCCTACCTTTCACAAACATTCACTATTGCAGTTTGTGTCTCCCCACCGTCTATTGTTTCTTTGCACCGTGTTTCCTATTACAATATGGCCGCCACTCAGGTTGCTGTACTCTGTTTTGAACACTGTGTTTTCTGTGTCTCCCGGTTCCTTGGTAGTTTAGTCCGTTAACACTTTCCTTGTCAAACACATAGACCTTAAGTAACGCGTACAACGTTTCACCTATTCCTCTAACTGATTTAGAACAACTCGAGTCTACGGCACTCGGCCGTTTACGGTGAGTCACGGGCCCGGCGCTTATCCAGCTGTGTTTAGAGAACTACGGTCAGGGTTTTTTTTGTTACAGTGCGTCTCTGGACTTGTTTACCCAGTATGTTTATAAAGGAGTACGATGAGGGGGGCCTTGCTACAGCGCGGTTTTGCGCTCACTGTTGTTTTGGACTTTAGCTACCAATATTTACTATTTTGTTACGTGGCCACAAATGGTCATTCAGATTGGTTTCGGATGATTAACCTTAAACTACGTGATATTAATGTTTCTTGATTTCTGTATACTATTTGTGGCCTTTGACACTCAATTGTTTTTGGTGAGTTTTCGCGAACGTTATACTTAGCTGTTTACATACCTTCTTTTTCGATAGGTATCTGTAACAGCGTGTCTCCGTGCTTACTGCTCTGCCGACCCGTATAAACATTAATAGTTTTATGGCACTCGGGCATTACGTGTCTCTTGGCACGGGTTTGGTTTACCTAATTTGGGATATATAAACATTGGTTATATAACCATTCACGGAACATATTGGTAGGCTCTTTGGGGAATTTATGGCTTCTAGCATATCTTTTGGATTAATGGCTCTGTATCTGTTTTTACAATCACGACCTCAGACTTATCAGGGTCCCCTACTTATGGTTACTCTTCATCTGTTTGGACTTTTTCCTACTGTGGCACACTTACACTTAACAGCCCGACTACAGGTAGTTCACTAATCATTACCTATTTGTGCAATAGGTGTTTTCTGGGTACTGCCAAGTACTGGTTGCCCCTTTCCTTAATCTGCAGTAATTTTTGGCACTGCTCCTAGTTATTTTCTCCTTCCAGTTTCAGATAAGAGGAATACACTTTTAATTTGGACTGACGTAATGATTTCGTTCAATTAAATCGTCTTTTAGGTATGGTTACAAGACCACATTTTCTGTTCCTTTTGAATACACATATGACTGCATGTATGGTCTGGTTTACTCCCATCTATTTTTAATTTAGTCTATGTGTATCTTACGCACGTTTTTCTTCGGCACTAATACACAACTACTTCGGCTTATTTTGGTATATTGGAGAGCCTCTCTTTTTCCTTAAACACAAATACTTGGTGTTTCCTCATCAGTCTTATATAAGCCTTATTGATTTGCCATGTCCACTGCTCCTATATCTTGGCTGTCTGTCACATGGAGCTCTTCATTCACCTTCAGGGACCGAGACTCTTTTCCGATTTTCTATCTGGTTGTTTCTATCTTTATGCTATTCAGTTAAGAACAAAATAAAGTATGAATATATATATATATGTTTTTCTGCAGCCTTGAAAAAGTCACCAGCGTGACGAAACACGTGTTGGCTGTGTTTGGATGGATGTTCTCTCTCAGTGAATGTAACTGCGCTTTCAAATAAAGAGACTTTCTTCTAAGAACATGTGAATACCTACATGCCATCTTCTTTTTCTGTCCAATGGAACTCACGCACTGCGGATCCTATTACTTGCATCATACTGCTGTTTACACCGTGTGCTGTGGTCTGTTTTGCTCATTATTATTTGTGTATAGCTTTACACATTGTCTGTGCCTATGGCTAGTAAGGAACTTTGACCACTTGCACCATATTTTATTATTGTATAATTTCCACTACTGTGATTACTTCCCTGGAAGTGCGGCAATCTTCACCCATACTACCCCATCGGTACAGTCCTGAAGCTCTAAAATATCTTGAGCTCCAAGACCCACACACACCAAGGAGCATATGACGTCCCTTAATATAGGCAGGGTGAGGAAGGACTATATAAATCTACTGGGTTTTGGACTAAATTACCAATATCACTGATAGCTTAAGCTTTTTTGTAAAGGCAGTGGTGCTTCCTGAACACCTATATGTGTGTCATCGAGCATAATTCTGCATAAAATATTTTCAGAGCTAAATGTCATGCTATCAAAATGGGTCAACTCACACTCGAGAAACACACTGGCAACACAAACTCCCACATGCAGAGAGGGGCCTAGCTTGGTCACGGAATATTATTTGGCAGCTCAACTACAACATTTGCAGCACTGGCTGATCCCAACATTCTGCAATGAACAATCCCTTCTGGCGGGGTGTAATTGAAGAGTTCATTTGAACACATTACTCATATCACCCTGTGCGACTAGTCCAGATATCCCATTTGTGATATCACTGATATTGCACTTTTGGTTCAGAACAGTAAAGCTGGTGTTCAAACAAATTCCACACACCGCAGAAGCTGAAATATAAGGCTCTATTTCCCTTGCAAACCTGAGGAAACAGGCAGGAGAAGTAACATTTGTCAGGGATGGATGCAGTATAATAGGAAACCTAATATTCAGAAGGTGAGTTTTGACATTTGGAGAGGGTCAGGAAAGCAAGTCTGTTGAGGATAGTTTTTGCTGTAGTCCCAAATTGACTGTGGCTCCAAGGAGAACTGGGAAGGATTCCCAGGTAGACCTCCCAGAAACTAATACATTTGCAGAGCTACATACTCAACAAAAGGTGGTAGGTCAAAATCCCTTTTATAAAGGGCACTCCGCAGAGGCCGAGTAGAAGCAGACCAGACTGTAAAAGCAACATGGTTAGAGGCAACTACGTATTAAATACAGGAGAGGAATGGCAGATGATCCTCCTTCTCAACAAAACGGTGATGAGTAACACTAGATTCCACTACACACATAAATTCATACACAGAGCGCTCCTTATTCCCAAAAAGACCCTCAGAGTGATATAACCTACAAAAACGGGAACTGGTCTAGATGATCTACAGGGAGTGCAGAATTATTAGGCAAGTTGTATTTTTGAGGATTAAATTTATTATTGAACAACAACCATGTTCTCAATGAACCCAAAAAACTCATTAATATCAAAGCTGAATATTTTTGGAAGTAGTTTTTAGTTTGTTTTTAGTTTTAGCTATGTTAGGGGGATATCTGTGTGTGCAGGTGACTATTACTGTGCATAATTATTAGGCAACTTAACAAAAAACAAATATATACCCATTTAAATTATTTATTATTACCAGTGAAACCAATATAACATCTCAACATTCACAAATATACATTTCTGACATTCAAAAACAAAACAAAAACAAATCAGTGACCAATATAGCCACCTTTCTTTGCAAGGACACTCAAAAGCCTGCCATCCATGGATTCTGTCAGTGTTTTGATCTGTTCACCATCAACATTGCGTGCAGCAGCAACCACAGCCTCCCAGAAACTGTTCAGAGAGGTGTACTGTTTTCCCTCCTTGTAAATCTCACATTTGATGATGGACCACAGGTTCTCAATGGGGTTCAGATCAGGTGAACAAGGAGGCCATGTCATTAGATTTCCTTCTTTTATACCCTTTCTTGCTAGCCACACTGTGGAGTACTTGGACGCGTGTGATGGAGCATTGTCCTGCATGAAAATCATGTTTTTCTTGAAGGATGCAGACTTCTTCCTGTACCACTGCTTGAAGAAGGTGTCTTCCAGGAACTGGCAGTAGGACTGGGAGTTGAGCTTGACTCCATCCTCAACCCGAAAAGGCCCCACAAGCTCATCTTTGATGATACCAGCCCAAACCAGTACTCCACCTCCACCTTGCTGGCGTCTGAGTCGGACTGGAGCTCTCTGCCTTTTACCAATCCAGCCACGGGCCCATCCATCTGGCCCATCAAGACTCACTCTCATTTCATCAGTCCATAAAACCTTAGAAAAATCAGTCTTGAGATATTTCTTGGCCCAGTCTTGACGTTTCAGCTTGTGTGTCTTGTTCAGTGGTGGTCGTCTTTCAGCCTTTCTTACCTTGGCCATGTCTCTGAGTATTGCACACCTTGTGCTTTTGGGCACTCCAGTGATGTTGCAGCTCTGAAATATGGCCAAACTGGTGGCAAGTGGCATCGTGGCAGCTGCACGCTTGACTTTTCTCAGTTCATGGGCAGTTATTTTGCGCCTTGGTTTTTCCACACGCTTCTTGCGACCCTGTTGACTATTTTGAATGAAACGCTTGATTGTTCGATGATCACGCTTCAGAAGCTTTGCAATTTTAAGAGTGCTGCATCCCTCTGCAAGATATCTCACTATTTTTGACTTTTCTGAGCCTGTCAAGTCCTTCTTTTGACCCATTTTGCCAAAGGAAAGGAAGTTGCCTAATAATTATGCACACCTGATATAGGGTGTTGATGTCATTAGACCACACCCCTTCTCATTACAGAGATGCACATCACCTAATATGCTTAATTGGTAGTAGGCTTTCGAGCCTATACAGCTTGGAGTAAGACAACATGCATAAAGAGGATGATGTGGTCAAAATACTCATTTGCCTAATAATTCTGCACTCCCTGTATAGTTTAAAGAGATGATTTTATCCTTCTGATATAACAATGTCCAGTGGTTCGTACCTACCTGAATAAGGGAAAGGCACATGTGCACGAGGCAGAAACTGTGTATATTAAGAGTTCACCCAAGGTCTATAAACGGAAAGCTAAAATACAAATTAGATGCCTTAATCCTTCACCTGGCAAAAAGATGAATTGTCATTCATTGATTGAAAGAAACAGGCTCATCATACAACGTCCTTAAGAAAGACCAAGAACTTAGTACAAGGAAGATGTGAACTGATGACAAGGTGCAGGAAAACTCTGGTGATGTGGACAGAAATGCATGCTGTATTGTGTGGTGGAGACCAGACCAAAGAGGATTAAAAATGAGTGCCTTGTAAGAAGTGAAACAGAAGTGTTGTGGTATGTGTTCACCATAAATAATGATACAATTGTTTTGCCTAGATTTGGATTCTACTTGAATGACAAATGTATTTTTTCTTTTTGTATGTTTCTATTTTTTTTAGTTGCTTAGTGCTTAAATATCAATTAAAATGTTTTTCAGAAATAAAATACTTGCAGCAACACTGATCACGAGCTGGAGTGTCAGTGACCAAAATTTTCCAGTCCCACCCAGTGAGGATTAAACCTGGACCTTTCTGTAGCACAGAGGACGAAAACTGTCACTTGCTCTTTAGTTGAGTTGAACGAGGTAGGAGTATTTTTCTTTTGCCAATTCCCCATGGCCTGGCTATGAAGTGAAGCCCTTCCTTATCCGTCAACCATGTGAGACATCTTATGACAAACAGCTCAGTCTCACGTCGTGCACGTCTACCTTACACGTTCTGCAACAAGGGGAATGTCACCTGTCAAAAGGACCAGAGCTGGTGAATGAAAAGAAATGCGGTAAAAAAATATACCAAAAGGAAAGGTATAAAAAAACTCCACCCTGCAGAGAAAGACTGGAACAGGGCATAAACACATGCCTCTGCAGCGTAGGGTGGGCTCTACCCCCTTTATGGGACCCCAACCCTTCAAGGGGCTCCCACTCGTCCCAAAGCCAATTAATATCTGTGAGACTCGGGGGCCCCTGATCACAGTCTTGAGTGATGGGGGCGGGGAGGGGGTGTTGTAACACCACTTTGCATTACACCACTAGATTGGAAAATGTAGCGGAGGCCCTTAGACATTCAGTAAACACAACAGCCTCACCTACCAAAAAAAACAGAGTTTTCCATTTAATATTCTGGGAAAGCCATAACGCCCAGGAACTTTTCTCTGTAAGTGGAAAAAAACTGTTAATCTAACACTCTGGGGTAAGATTTTCATGGTATTTTCCAAAGTTCTTAAAATGACAATCACTTTTTCATTGTCCTTCAGTTATTTTTATTATTTTTCTTCTAAAATGACATTGCAGCAGTGATGTTTCAATCAAATGTACCTTTGTCTAATTAGGTTCATCAAATTATAAAAAAATAACGACAAACACATATCTTATGGATATGCTTTACTGTTATTACTTTCAATTTGAAATAGTTGTATGGAAATTAAAAAAAATATTCTTTGGAACCCAGCACATACCTGGAGATATTGTCTCTTCTAATTACCAGAGAATGCCACGACGCTTCAATGTATCTTGTAGGTTCAATTTTTTAAGTATTGTGTTGCAGCAGGCTTCATAGAACAAGTTACTTAACTTCAGTAACGTTCTTTCTGGTGGATATGCTATCTAACTGCAGATTCCTCATCCTGTGAATATCCACAAAGTGTCACACTGGACCAGGAAACCTCTAAAACAGTACTCTTGAGCCCCTGCAGGTGGCGGCATGCAGGGCCACATCAATGTAGTTGCATTCCAGAAGTGACAAAAGGAGCCACTTTTAGGTGCTACCTATGCATCCTTACATGAGTTTCTTTTGAAGGCTTGTCCACGTCCTCAGATGCAGAGCTCAACAGCAAATTGATATGACCAGTCTGCAGATCTCTAGATTGGGACTTTTTTTTAAATGGAAAAGTGACCATTTGGCAAAACGGGAGTTGAGAGGGTGATGAAGAATCTGCAGTTAGATAAAAGAATCCCCCAGAAAGAGTGTTACTGAAGGTAAGTAACATGTTCTTCTGATGGATACTTCTAACCTCAGATTCCTTATCTTGTGAATAAATACTAATGTAGCACCTCCCCAATAAGTGGTTCTATGGAATAGCACAGATCAAAAAGTCCTGCAGAACGCTTCAGGTGAAATGTCCAGCCCAACAGACCTGATTGTCAAGGCAATAGTGCTTCATAAACATGTGCACTGATGCCCATGTGGCAGCCTGACAGATATCCAGGACAGACAATTTGAGTAGCAATGCATTACTGGCAGTCTTGGCTCAAGTGGAATGAGCCTGTAACCCTTCAAGGGGCTGCTTCTTATATAGTGTGTAGCAGATTTTAATGCTGAGGACTATCCACCTAGATATGTTCTTTCTTTGCACTCAAAAAGATCACTAAGAGTTGGTCGTCCGCCTGATGGTTTTTGTGCAATCAAAGTAGAAACTAAGGGCTCTCTTGGGATCCAAACTTTGGGGGTGAGGGGAGAAGCAGGGAAAATCAGTTCAGAAATGTGATAACCTGACCAACATGATAGGGTGCAATTAGTTTCAGCAGGAATTTAAGTCCTCAACACCAGTTTGTCTGGAAAAAGGTGGTGTAAGGCAACTGACCCAAAAAGTGCCTGCATCTCATTAATGCGAGAACCCTATGTTATCACAAGCAAAAAGTCAGTTTTTTAATGTCAAAAGATGTTGGTGGCAACAGTGCACAAGCTCAAAGTGGTGCACATACAAAAAAGTTGTCAATCTTTAAGAAACCTCATCACAACAGGTGATTTGTACAAGGACTCTTTTAAGAAGCCTCATCACAGCAGGTGGTTTGTAGAAGGAAGGCTGATCTGGTTACAGTAAAAAGTCATAAGAGCAAACAAATAACAGGGCAAGCCCTTGCAGGCCAAATATAAAATAACAAAGTTCAAAATGTGTAATGGATCCATCTGATGCTTGCCACACTAAGCCACAAACTTCTTCCACTGCCTGGCATACACCGACTTTGTGGAAGGGTGCCTAGCTGCAAAGATAACATCCACACCCTCAGGAGAAAGATCAAATGGAATTAACTGCTGCTTTTCAATCTCCCCACCCGGAGGGGCAGGTTGTGCATGGTCGAGTGCAAGACCATGCCCTGCTGCTGCAACTGAAGATCTTCCTTAAGTGGAAGCTTGATCAGGGAACAGATGCTCATTCCCTGGAGATTTGGGTACACATTCTCCTGACTCAATCTGGAGCAACTAAATTAACTTGGGCCTGGTCGTTCATGATCTATTTTAGAACTTGATCCAGGAGCGGAAAGGCATACATGAGTCCCGAGCTCCACACTAGGTGGAATGTCTCTCTGAGAGAGTGCCTTGCTTGAAACTCCGGTGTGCAAAAGTGTTGCATTACCCCTTGTTTATGGTGGGGGAAAGATCGAGCCAGGGTTCTCCCAATTGCTGAAAGATGCCAGGTACCACCTACAGCTGTAGCTGCCATTCATGATCCACTAAGCATTGGCAGATGAGTTTGTCTGCCATGCCATTTAGAAATCTCACCAGGAAGTGCATGAGCAGAGAAATGCCCAAGCGATTCAGCCAATTCCAGAAAGGTAACGCTTCGTGGCACAGGATCCAAGACCCTATTCCACCCTGCTTGCTGCAGTACCACATGGTGGTTATGTGGACTGTGAGAATCTGCACCTGTCCCCCTCTTATGTTTAGCAGAAAGGCCTGCAACACCAAGTGGATTACTCTCAACTCCAACAGACTGAGGCGGAGTTAGGTTCTGGCTGAATACCAGAGACTTCCAATCTCCACTGCACCCAGATACTGTCCCCAACCCAGCAGCAATGCATCAGTCACTAATCTGAGCTTTGGGTGGAGTAAGTAGAGGGGTCTGCTGCCTGCAATATCTCAGCAGAGCAGCCAAAATTGCAGACCTTTTTTTAGGCTCCTCCAAAACCTAGACGGAACCTGATAGGTTTCCCTGGTACTATGCCCACTGGACCTTACGGTCCTACATGCCACCTGGCATGGTCAACCGGAAGGATGTGGGAGACAAACAGTCCCAGGGGCCTCAGAGTAATCTTCACTGAAATCCAGGAAAGAGGCTGAAACAGCACGATCATAACCCAAATGTCAGGGACTCTACACTCTGGGGAAAAGGCTTGAAATTGCACCATATCCAGGATGGAGGGAGTGTCTGTGAAGGTGTCAGAGGAGATGATAGAAGGCTCACCATCGTCTGGAGGTAGTCTAGGACTTCTTCAGGAAAACCAGCTTTCAATAGTCACTGAGGCAGGGGAAGACTGGAACACCCGACCTTTGAAGGTCAGGGACTTTTTCAGGGAAGGATGCAGAACACTGGGAAACTAGTATGCCAAAGGTGAATTTTTGACATTTGGGGAAGGTCAGGAAAGCTTTGAAGCCTGTTGAGGATAGTTTCTGCTGTGGCCCAGGCTGCAAGGAGAACTGGGATGGACTGGGAAAGATTCCCAGGTAGACCGCCCAGACACTTCATAGGACTGCTGCAACCACCGCTATCACTTTCATGAACACTAAAGAGGCACTACTGAGGCCAAAAGGAAGAACAGCAAACTGAAAATGTCCCTGGCTTATTGTCAACAGCAGATAACGCCTGTGGACCTACAGGACAGGGAAGTGGAAATAAGCATCCTGTGGGTCCACCGCTATCATCCAAACTCGAAGAACTAGGGCAGACAGAACCTGGGACAATGTGAGCATCTTGAACCTGTCATTTCGCAGAAAGGTGTTGGGAGGACAAGGTCTAAAATAGGATGGAGGTCTCTGACCTTCTTTGGCACAAAGAATTAGCAGGAGTAACGCCCAATTCCTGCTTCTGAAGTCCGAACCATCTCTATGATCCCTTTGGTCAACAGAGCCTGCAACTCCTCCTCCAAAATGGAAATGTGGCCCTCCATCAGCCGCCCTGATGCAGGTGGAAGGTGCAGCAGGGTAGAAAGGTACGGGAGGGTGTAGCCCAGATGGAAAATCTGGAGGACCCATCTGTTGGAAGAAATAGTTTGCCAACCCTAAAGGAAATGTTGGATACTCTCTAAATTTGTGGAGAGTTCCACAAAATCAAGTACTCAGGTCACTTCCCGGGACGGCGTTTGTGATTTGGAATCCTCATCGCTGAACTTTGTCATGGAATGTGGCCGGAATTTGTAACAAACTTGAGGATGTTGAGTGGGGGGAGTCAATTGACAAATGTAAATTTTACTTGTTTCAGGAAACTTGGGCCACTGCAAATGTTTACAGACAGGGGTACTGCTCATTTTGTAAGGGAGCTATACCGTCTCCAGCTGGAAGAGCAGCGGGGGGCCTCATTACATGGATAAGAATCTCCGAGATGGGAAATGTAAAGGAAATTTATGTAGACTCGCCCGATATATTGACAACATCGATCCAGTTCAATCAAGGTTTTCCTGTGTTGTGTATAAATATTTACAATAGACCAGATTCCCCCAACTATTTATCCAAAACGATCCAGATATTTAATTCCCTGGTGTCAGATTATTTTTCGACTCATTACATCATCATAGCTGGTGATTTTAATGGGTCTCTCGAGCCTAACTCAGTCTTCTCTGAGACCACTCAATACGAAGACTTAATATGGAATATCCCCCACATTCAACACAGATGAAATATCCCAAAACCACTAATAGGGCCCTCCAGATAATCGATTTTATGATAACGCATGGTCTTCACCCAGGAAATGGGCATTTTCCATCAGACAAGCCTGCGAAACCTACCTTTTTGAGAGGGTCATATAGCAGCATACTCGATCTTGTTCTTCTTGATGTCAGGATATGGCACCTTATTAATGATGTTAAGGTGGGTGATTTGCTTAACAGTGATCATGCTCCCCTTCTGGTAACTTATGACAGACAGCTCTTTATTAGGATAGATGTTTGCACCAATTATGATGTTTCTGACGTTATTGAGGTGTCTTCGAACAAGCGGGCTGTAAAATGGGAGTCTTTTAGAAATTCTCATAAATCATGGGGAAAAATGTGTGCTCTAGTAACAACCTACCAGTTTTCTGATGATTCTCTCTTACATACCGCGACTGAGGTCATGACATTGCACACAGAACTCTTCTTGGCCCTCAGAGAGCTATTCCTTAAAACCACCAGGGACAATAAAAACCTAGGAGCAAACTTCATCAGAGGTGGTTTGGTAAGGCCTGTAGAAAGGCCAAGCACACTCTTATAAAAGCAGTAAGATCAAGAGACAGAGGCAAGATATCTTGCGCAAGGCACAACTATACATCTGTACTTAAGCTTAGTAAACATCAGTGGGAAGAGTTGTCATGGCATGACTTAGTACTGTCAGCCAAGGATTCAGATCCCAAGCGTTTCTGGTCCCTGATGGCCAAAAGCGTCCGCAATGAGAATCCTAGACCCATTTGTCACATCTCTCAGGAAACCTGGTCTACTTATTTCACTGAGCTGTACAGTTTAGAGCCTCTCGCCCTCACCACAAATGATAGCAAACCCTCCCACACCTTCTTTTCTAGAGTTAGTTTGACACCTTTCACTCTGAAGGAAACTGAGAATGCCATTAGGGCTCAAAAATCAGGGAAAGTGCCTGGGTAGGATGGTATTCCTTCAGATATTTTTAAATCAGATGTGAATTATTGGGGCCCTTACATCAACAGGGTATCAAATGCTGTCCTGATGAGTAGAATTTATCCTCAGTCATGGAAGGGAGCAATTGTTGTTCCTATACATAAAAAAGGGGAGAAGGGTGTTCCGGGGAATTATAGACCGATTAGTTTACTGGATAATTTGCAAAAGATTTTCTGCTATCAGGTATTGAGTAGGCTCAAAAACTGGATTGAAGAAAATCAAGCCCTCCGTCATCTCCAGGTGGGTTTCAAGCAAAAAATAAGCACAGTTGATCAGGTCATCTGCTTCCTCACTATTAAATGGAAGTTGGTGGATTTGGACGCAGGGAAGCTTTTTGTTGTGCTTGTAGATCTCAAATCTGCAATCGACCTTGTTCCACGCTGCAAATTGTGGGAAGTTATGAGCAGAGCTGGTGTACCGGGCTCCATATTAAACTTAATCAAAGATCTCTACTCTGATAGTTATGCTAGAATTCGCTGTGGGTCAAATGGGGAGCTAACGCCTGAGATTCCAATATGTAGAGGAGTGAGACAAGGATGTGTCCTGGCCCACATCCTTTTTCTTTTGTTCATCTATGGGTGCATCTCCTATCTTCTGGATTGTGATAATGATGCACCTAGGATGGGTGGAGTAAAGACCCCTTGTTTGTTATTTGCAGACAATACTCTATTGCTATCTCAAACTGCTTCAGGGCTCTCTAATTTGCTTACAAAGTTCATGGGCTTCTATAAAGATCACAGGTTGGAAATTAACGCAGCCAAAACAAAGTATATGGTTTTTGGGGGCACAAAGTACAATATGAGGAAACGTATACTCCTGGAGGGTGTGTTGTTAGAAAGAGTCATTGTCTTTGATTACTTAGGAACCAAATTGGAGCACTCACAAAAATGGCAGGCTCATCTTTTGAAGTTGCTTATGAGTTTGAAACAAAAGTCAGGGGGTTTCTTGAGGTATGCTACTAGGTCTCAGAGGTTTGCTATTACCCCTGCCATGGAGATATAGAAGGCCCAAGCCAGAGGGGGAACCTTATATGGTGCTGAGCTATGGGGTTATTGTAACCTGGAGGATCTTGAAAGAGCTGAAAATTATTTTGTAATATCGCTCCTAAAAGTGCCCAGAAGTCCCCACTCGCTGCCGATCCGGATGGATTTAAATCTCCATTCCATTGCACATATTGCGTCCTTAAGACCGTTATTATATTGGATCCAGATCTGGTCAGCTGACAATTATAGCCCGTATAGGGTTTGGCTGAGCGATCTGCTAAGCATGAATGCTATAAAAAAGTCAGGTTGCTTAAATATGTTGAAGGATCCTTTGCCAACCTGGGTTGGGAGAGTACTGGTCAGACCCTTCCTCTTAGCCAAAAAACGCTAGCCAGATCGTGAAGGATGTGTACTGGTTGAATGTACTAGTAGACAAATTGGCTAAAATATCCTCGACCAGCATGACAAACAGTTTTTTATTGTCAAAATGTCATTATGAGTTCTAACATTATATGGATGTGATTTTATCTCCACTAGCACGAGCACTTTACATCAGATTTAGAACAGGGGTGCTCCCATTATGCACTGTTACTTGCAGTTGGCTGAAATCCGACAACCCTTCTAGCTTATGCCCAATGGGATGTGGAACCGCTGAATGCGTGGCGCATGTTCTTTTTAATTGCCCAGCATATTCCAAGCAGAGGGCACGCTGGATCGTACCGATTTGTAGATCTATGGTATTTAGGAATCGTATATTGGCCCTCAGGATCTGCGAAGCGGATCCAAATGTGTCTGTGGCTTGCAGCCTAGCAACATTTTTGGAGGCTATCTGGCATATTAGACTAAAATCTAAAACTAACTTTTTAATGATTTATACTTCATGTTTGATTAACTGTTTTTTAGCAGTTAATATATTTATGAATATTTTATAAAATTAGGGCATTCACGAATAGAGAGCTTTGATAAGCATTTGGATTATGAACCGCATCTATATTGAGTTTTATTGTATTTTATTATTCCTAATCAAAGAAAATCGTGATGGCTTTTATTCATCATTTTTATGCTTATTTAAGTGTTTGTATAGGTGTTTTTATGGTATATTTTTTACCGAAATAAAGCTGAACTGAATTGAATTGAAATGTTGGATCCTGCTTCCTACAGGATGGGTGTGTGCCAGAGAGGTTACACTAAAGTGGTTTAGAAGATGTGGTTGCTGGAGGGGCAGAGGACTGAGAGCCACACACAAACTAAAATGTTTGTTGTGCTGGCGGTGGGATCGGACAGTGACGGTATTGGAAGCTCCTACAGTAACTCCATAATAGACTAAATTGTGGGGGAAATTGTTTAGCAAGTGAAGAGAGAGCCAAGGAGCAAGCTGTGGCGTGACTATCTTTGAATCGCCATATGGCTGAATTTGCCTTCTCATAAAAGAAGCGAGAGCCATCAAATGGCATAGCCATGAAGAATGCCTGGTCATTTCCAGAAATACCCACAGACCTCATCCAAGCATGTTGCTGAAGCGCCACACTCATGCAAATTACCAGATCCAAGCAACTGGTCGTGTGCAGGCCCGATCGGATAATAAATTGAGCAGCATTGCGTTTATTCTGTATCGTTTAGGCTAAAGACACCTGCAAGTCCTCTGTGACCACTGGTAAGATCTGACCAACCATATCTCAATGCATTGGTGTAGAGGCCACAAAAGCAATTGGCAATTACAGAGCGTAGGCAAGTTTGACATAAAAAAAAAATATGCACTTGCAAAACTTTTCCATCTGTTTTGATTCATGATCTGGAGAGGCCGATAATAGTGGACGCCTGAAACACCATTGCTTACTCGTGTGGGATGCTGTGTGAGAAATTCAAGGTCTCCAGGAGTTGGTCAGTAGCGACAAGTGGCGTGCCTGCTGATTGAGAGGAAAGTATTTTCATAAGGGCCTCATTAAAGGGCAGGAGAGTTTCAGGGGCCTAGCAAGGCTGAAGGATCTCTGTGAGGACATTAGTCTTAACGTCCATTATGGAGGGTTGCAGGTCAAGGACCTTTACAGCTCATCTGATCACCACTGCAAAAGATGCACTCTCCTCTGGGGCGGGGCAGGGCAAGGGGAAGAGACCACTTCGGGATTTGGGGAGGTGTCCAAAGCACCTCATATCAATTGTCTTTATCATATTGTGGGACATATTTGCCAACATCATAAAGTGCTTTTCGTCTTTAGAATCGGACCTGAAAATTTGTGCATGGCTGTGTAGTAAGGGTCGGGTCTGTATCAGAATTAGAAGGATTTCTAATAGGCTGGGGTCCTGTGTGTTCGGAGCGAGGCCTCAGCTGAGGGCAGGACAAGTTTCCCTTTGTGTCACAGACCACAATAGGAGGCACTTCCTTTCTCTGGTGTCAATGTTGAAGGGAATAGCGAGGGAACTTGTGCGAGGACTGAAGTTGGCCTTGAAGAGGCTGCAGAACCCCAAGCGTGCTAGAGGTGCACAGACGGCACCACAGGGGAACCTGCCAATCGAACTCCAACTGGAGGCCCATGCTGATTCCTGGGTCTCAAAGATGCGCATCAAAGATACACAGCAAGGTATCCTCAAATCCGTCAACATTCGGTGACATTAACCACAGACACGGAAACTCGTGGTGCATGAGGACCAGACTGAATAGACTCATCAGGACCTCAAGAGCGAGACAGGGTAGCACGCTGATGTCCTTGCGTCTTCTTTGGAGACCAAAAGAAAGGGGCTGATTCCTGCTTGGATTTATGATGATTTTTCTTGCACATACCCAAAGACTGCAAGAAAGACCTGCTGCAGAAGCGACTTCAGGAGCAGAAATGGGTCCTCCTTTTTTATCTCGGGCGGTCAAGGCATGGAGCCTGGTGGTGTTAAGCAGTGTAGAGCTTTGCTATCCTATATGGCTGCCTTTTCAGAGAAGCTACATACATGGTAGGGAATCGGTCACAGATATCTGCTTGTGAGGCTTGATTTAAAAAAAAAAGAAAAAATTGAAAATCTTGTCAGATGAAAGGGGTAGAGCTGCAGATCTACTTCTGAGGGTATGGAAGAAAGGAACTGACATCAAAGTGCACAGATGGGGCCTATGTGGAGCTTCATTCATCACTTCCCAAGCAGAATGATGTCAACATGGTGCCGCATGACACCTAAAGACACACTGGAGTACTGCTAATACATTTTCCAGATCCAGTCCGACATCTGGGGAATATTCACAAGGTGAGGAATCTGCAGTTAGAATTATCCATCAGAAATGAGGTTACTTTCAAAGTACTAAAATACATCAAAACATACAATGTTCCCTGATTTTCCTTAAACAATTTCTAGAAAGGCCACAGAGGAGGGACTATTTTAGTTAGAGGGTCTGCTAGTGGATTAAATAGATACAGTACAGTAATATGAAGTGTGCACATGTAACTACTTCACAATCAACCACAATTCAATAAGATTAGAGTCTAGTAGATAGGGAGTGTGAAAGGGATTTTAAAAAGAGTTGGATTAACAGTGGAAAAAACATAACCTTCATTTTGTGTTTTGGCCAAAACATTGGAAGCAAGGTATGTTTCCCTCACTATAACACTGCTTGCCCTATGTGAAAATCTCAATGTCTAATGTCATTCATTTTTAAAAAAAGTTAAAACGTCTCAAGCAAAAGTAAGGTGGCGGAGAAGAAGGGTGCATATTTGTTTTCTTACAACACAGCAAATGTGACTGGGATTTAAAGGCTTCCCAGGATGAGTGAGAACAGTAGAATGATCTGAGGTGAGCCTAATCAGTTTGGTCTTTCAAAGAAATATGTTATTTTTTGTAATGGTAAACAGAGCCTGACAGAGAGGTCAAAAACGCCTCTATTTACATTCAACAGACATCGCTTATACAGGAGGCAAGCAGAATTTTGTTGGCTTCAAATAGAAAGTTGCTATGAAGCAGGAGAGTGGTGGGTCCAACCATGACTCCTGCCAAACTAAGGAGAGAAGAGTGAAAGGTGGAAATCAAAGATCATGATCCCAGTCATGCCTTGATGCGCACAAGGGGGACTGCTCTGCATTTTAATGTCTTTAGCCTAGATGGCTGGAATCTGCTGGATCTAAGTCTCATGTAGTGTATCCCTATTGCCTTTTACTGCTCTTTTCTTCCTTGTGAAATCTTTGCATCTAGTGGATCTCTGTAAGCAAAATGTCTACATTCAGATCCCACATTCAAAAGGAAATAGTTAAATAGCACACCAACCAGGCATCAAAGGCAGTGCTGATAAACAACAACACAGAAACAACCAAGAAAACAGATTAGCTAGTCCCCTGTGTGCCTAATACAAAACAACTGCCTGAGTTTAGCAATTAAATAAACAGCAATCACAAAAATGCACACTGAATGAATCACATACAAGTGTAGCACAGAGCTGGTGCAACAAGGTACTTGTGCACCAAAAGCACCTTCCACTAGGAAACAATGCATAACGCATAACAGAATATATTTGACAGAAATCGGCGGACGCATCAACACAGCTCAAATATACCCTAGAGTTGGGTATCACAGAGCTCACAACTGTTCTAACGATATTAAGACATAAACAGTCATAACTCTCTGCAAAACACAATGGTCATAACACCTTTGTCAGAAAAACTGCCCATGTTGTGTTAGAAGGTACTAGCAAATCAACTAAAGGACTCCAGGAGTCTGGATTTCAAGAAACGTTCTTGATAGTGCACAGCTGCAGCGGACCTTGCTTGGACCAAAAAGGGATTTTACATGAACAATAGTGAAACAGCCTGACGAGGTACGATGACATCTCTCAGTTCTAATACACTGATGTCGGTCTGATTTGTCCTTTCTAAACCACTTGTGTTGAACTGGCGAGTAATGACCAATGAAACAAAGCAGGGATCCATGCAATACTGTTCACTGAGACAAGAAGAGTTGTTACTGGAAGAGAGTGCCTTTCAACAGGTCTTTCCTCATATGTTGGTTCTCAATCCACTCCTGAAGGGTTCTTGTGAGGTCATATGTTGGTTCTCAATCCACTCCTGAAGGGTTCTTGTGAGGGCTTGCACAGAAAACAATAGATATAGTTGTTGCCCTCAAACCCTGGAACTGACAAAACATTTGTCCTATGTTGTACCGAAGTCAGGCTCTCCTCCTAATGATACCATATTGTTACTTCTGTGTCTAGCAATGGTCCTAGGAACTGCACATACTGCTGGCACTGCACAATCTACAGATTCAGTGTAATTTACTTGAAGCCACAGGTTTGCAGACTTTGTATTCACTCTGAAGTGTTAATGTGCCTTCTATTAGAAAACAGAAAGACACTTCAATATGATTAAAGGTTCTTTTCTTGACAGATCCATCTCAGAACAACAACCCTATGCCAAGGCTGCATCTCAATTATATGAGATCATCGTCTCCTGTGATGCAGTTAACATCTGGTGCCTCAGACATCCTGCGACACTTGAAGGCACATGCATATCTATAGTACACAATTTGTGGTTAAGAATGGACTACTGGCTGGATCCGAGAGATGATAGACATACAGGCTAAGCTCAGAGTATACGAAGAGCAACACAAGGAACCTAGACTATCTGTAGAGAGGGGAAAGCTAGGGCATATGGTGAGGGTGATAGGCTGAGTAGGACCCTTGTACATGTTCTCAGATGCCCTTCGGCCAACTCTGGCATCTTTCGAATTATACACAACATCAAGGTCATACATGAGGCTGATGCCATTCTAGCCGAATTTGTTGAATTTTAATCAGTTATATCGGTTCAAAATGACTCCCACTAAGGCAGATCTTTATTTATTCCTTGACATGAATGAACGAGCACAGCTCTGCAATGTACTTTGGCAGTTTACAGCTGAGCCTTTCTCTAATGATGAAATAATTCAGATCGTCCATAGTATATTACGTCCATAAACCGCTGGGGCCGATGGCCTGACAGTGCAGTTTTAAAAGGAGTATCCCTGGATACTAGCAACCCATCTGCTGGCCATGTATAAAGAGACTAGACAGAGAGGCACAATCCCTCCTTCTCTCCATGAAACCCTGATCTTTACAATCCTAAAACCAGACAAACCACCTTAGCGATGTGAATCTGAGTACCTGCTATTGATGATTAACATGGATAATAACATTTTGGCTAAAGTACATTGAAACATAATCCTTCCTTTACCTCTCAATGTTATTTGTCCTGGCCATTCAGTTTAGATAACTGGATGATCTACATTCCACAACGTTCGCACTATTTTTGCCTTGTTCCACCAACTAGATCCAAAGATAAGTGCTGTAGCGGCATTCCTGCACGCCACAATAGCAGCGAATTCTGGAATAGCAGCACCTGTTCCTAATATTGGAGCACTGGTTCAGTGGTAACTTCACTAGATTGATTAGGCTTTACATCCTTATCTCTCAGTACAAATTCAGTAAAATGGGCTGAAATCCAATCCTATACAAATATCTAGGGGAACTAGGCAGGTATACCCACTCTCCCTCATGTTATTTGCAATTGCTTTGGAAATTACTTCTGCAAGGTTTACACAGCACCAGTCAGAGTCCTTCTCTTTTCTGCCAGATGGCTTATTGTGTCACTTTGTGCTGATGATGTTACATTCTTAGCCAGAGAATCTATCACCAACATTGCATCATAAATAGGTGAATTCATGGGCCCTTTGAAATGGTGCAAATTGTCTGTTAAATATCTTGGGACCTACATTAGTAGGGATATTGATACTACTATATGGGAAAACTACAGCACGGCTGTCTCTCGACTGGAAGACCAGGTCGCCGGCTGAATCAGGTTACCTTTATCCTTGAGAGGGAGACTGGACATAGCTTCTCCTGTGGTGTTTAAGCCTCTCTAATGCAAAGGGAGATATTAACTTTTCCGTCCAACCAGGGCAATGTTTCAGCTCCAGATTTGGAACTACGTTACTAATGAATGTAGGCTCACATCGTAAACTAATGGTTTGATCCCACACCTTTCCAGACACACACTTTAATCGTGGTGGACATCTCTGACCCCATTCCACCACACACAATCCTAGACCTATGACTGAGATGAAATACATCAGAGTGCATTGTTTGAGCAAGGGACAGGCTTCAATGTAGGGGTCAACCCAATCAGACGTGCTCCTTGAATACAAATTGTCAATATTCCTAGCTTATCTCTTACAAGTGAGCTGAAAGTACTTTAAACATCTCCAACTATGCACTCTTGGGGAGGGGGGGGGGGGAAGAGAGGAGAGAGGAGAGAGAGGAGAGAGGAGAGAGTTTTTTTCTTTTTTGATGCAGAGCCCAAAATGCTGGATTTCTGCACTTGGAGTGCTTGTACACAACATTCCCCAGAGTCTGGGATGAGATACTGAGGGTACTGGCTGAAAAGGATGTAGTTATTGTCCCTACTAACCCTCATCTGGCCCTTCTCGCCTATGGTAAAGGACATTCCACCTTCCGTCGGGAAATATACTGCCATAACATTCCTGTTGGTAAAACGAAGAGTGCCAACACAATTAGGACATGATCCTCCTCCAGATTCAAAGACTGACTGAAAGATCTAACATACTGTAATAAACAACTGCATGCCTATTGGGAACCAATCTATGAATATCTGGGGACCTCTCAGAACATATCCTTTGTCATGTTTGACGGCAGAATCTGGTAACGCCACTCGTGGCAGGGCTGCCTAGAAAAAACTGAGGGCCCCGAGGATCTGTGTCACTGGCTGGCCTGGTCGAAGCTACGGTTACACTACAATGAACATATAAGTGTTATTTTGTACTGAGGATACTGATTTTGATGTGGACGTGGGGGAGGCTGTTAGCTTATATACGTATTATGCTAGTATACTTGATACTATAGCTTGTGGCTCTCTGTATGAGAATGGGTTTTGTTCTTCCTCTATTACGCATACGATCTTCAATTAAAATAAATCAAAAAAATTGTGAATTATCATTTTAAGTTTCCGTAGCAACAATGCCTCCACTACCATGTCTGGAGAAGTTGCTTGGATCAATCTCCAATCCAGGAGCTATCAATTACATCCTGTTTCTCCATTCTGAAAACGAAGATAACCCTATGATTGAAGGGATGCCACCATTCTTCATTACCGCACTTGTTTGCTTTCTGGAAATCTAACATAGGCGTGAACTGGATTCTGATCTTTTTTCCCTAAAAAGAAAATAGTGGAAGTGAGAAGAGGACCAAAGGTTGTGCTTGTATGTAAAAGCTGGTCCACGTCAAAAGCATACAAAACTATAATTTCACTCTTTTGCAAAATAAAAATAACTACCCTTTTTATTTTACTGAGTGAAGATGGTACTACATCCCACAAGCATATAGCTTTATATAAAGAGTGTTGATTCTGTAGACGTCACCTCTGTATGAAGCCGATTTAATCTGTAAAAAAAATATGTATACTGTAGTAAAGATTACAAAACTAAACCTTTATTGGCGAGGCAGCAAAAAACCCGCACTAGCAGGAAAAATATAATCGCTTGCTCCTTAAGAAGTGGGTTGTGAAGCTGGTTAATCAATGAGAGTTCAAGGAATAATATCTTTAAAATTGAAAGGCTATAAAAGACGCACTAAAACTTAAAAACATAGCAAAGAAAAATTAAGAACTGAACCTAAGCAATAGAGAGCGCCAGCGTATAGTACCTTCAGCTAGAGAGATGGCTAAGTAAATGCATAATCTCTGCTAATCTGCAGGTCACAAGTTTGATCTCGGCAAGACTAGTTCAGTTACCAACTTCAGATCAATAGAAGGCTCACGTACCAATTATTTTAAAAGTTTTACTTCATTTCTAAGCTAGAATACCTCATTTTAAAACTTGTAAACCTAACCCTATCTTTTTTCAAAGTCTACGAGAAGAACCGAGTCCAGTGTAAACACATAGAAAAACAGCAGCAAGTATACACTACCTGTTTATGAGGACGAGAGCAGAATCAAAGTGGGTATGTGTTAGACTTTTCATCCTTGGCGTGGTCTCCCTTAACTTTTTGCCTCTGTTCCCCAGGTTGTTGATGCGTGCTGGACTCTGATTTTGCTATTTGTTTTACTCTGGGCACTTTACCACTGCTAACCAGTGCTAAAGTGCAAGTGCTCCTTCACAAAATGTGTATGTGATTGGTGTATCCATGATTGGCATATTTGATTGACTAGTAAGTTCCTAGTAAAGTGCACTAGAGGTGCCAGGGCATGTAAATCAAATGCTACTAGTGGGCCTGCAGCACTGGTTGTGCCACCCACATAAGTAGCTCTGTAATCATGACTCAGACCTGCCATTGCAGTGTCTGTGTGTGCAGTTTTACCTGTAAATTCGACTTGGCAAGTGTACACACTTGCCAGGCCTAAACCTTCCCTTTTCTTACATGTCAGACACCCCTAAGGTAGGCCCTAGGTAGCCCCAAGGGCAGGGTGCAGTGTATGGTTAAGGTAGGACATATAGTAATGTGTTTTATATGTCCTGCCAGTGAAATATTGCTAAATTCGTTTTTCACTGTTGCAAGGCCTGTCCCTCTAATAGGTTAACATGGGGGCTACCTTTAAATCTGATTAAAGTGTAGATTCCCTTTGGGAGCGGATGGACATGTGGAGTTTTGAGTCTCTGAGCTCACAATTTAAAAATACATCTTTTAGTAAAGTTGATTTTAAGATTGTGCGCTTGAAAATGCCACTTTTAGGAAGTGAGCATTTTCTTGCTTATACCATTTCTGTGACTCTGCCTGTTTGTGGATTCCCTGTCTGGGTCAGTTTGACAGTTGGGCTGGTTGCACCTCACACTAGACAGTGACAAAAAGGGAGCTGGGGTGTAGCCTGCATATCCCGATGAGCATCTGTGCTAGGAGGGAGGGGAGGAGTGGTCACTCGCACCTGGAAGGGCTGTGCCTGCCCTCACACAATGCAGTCTCCAACCCCCTGGTGAGTGTCTGGGGCCTGGCCTGGGCAAGGCAGGATTTCACATTCCAAAGAGACTTTACTTTGAAGTAGGCCTACTTCAAAGGAGAAACTGGGTATAAGAAGGGCACCCAAAACCACAGACTTTAGAAACACTTCTGAAACCAAGAGGAACCTCTGCCTGGAGAAGAGCTGAATAGCTGAGGTAGAAGTGCTGCCCCGCCTGTGACTGTGCTTTGTGGAGCTTTCCTGCAGTTGCTGCTTCTGCCAGAGTAAGAGGGCAAAGACTGGACTTTGTGTGCCTTCCATCTTGTGAAGAAATCTCCAAGGGCTTGATTTAGAGCTTGCCTCCTGTTGTTTGAAGTCTCAGGGACAGCAAAGACTTCTCTCTGCCAGCACCTGGAGCCTCTGGAGAGACTCCTGCTCTGACAAGTGGTGCCCTATCCAGTCCCTGGGCCCTTGAAAGGAAAGCTGGTGGAAATCCAAGGAAATCGACTTCGGAATACTTCGGACCGACGCCGCTGCTGAATCCGGGGACGCCGCCTGCACCCGACGCCGTGACCTCCACTGGAACGCGACGCTCTTCGCAGGCCCAACGCCGTTGCAGCCCCGCTGAAGTCCACGACTCCGTGGAAGTCGCCACACCACATCGTGACTGACGCTGGTCGAAGTGCGCGGATTCAACGTTTCGCACAGATGCCGCGATCCCCGACTTCGCGCATCGGCTTGTTTTCACTCTTCACAAAAGGTACTGTACTTGGGGGTCTACGCGACTCCGTGTCCGGCACCGCTGGTGTCGGCTTGTTGGGAACGACTCCGTCACAATGCCGTGTTAACAGTTCATCGAAGCATTTTTGTTTCTAAGTGCTATTTTTGAGTTTAATCTTTAAAAATTCATAACTTAACTTGTGCATGTTGGATTTTTGTCGTTTTGGTCTTGTTTTGTTTAGATAAATATTTCCTATATTTCTAAACTGGTGTTGTGTCATTTTGTAGTGTTTTCATTAAGTTACTGTGTGTGTTGGTACAAATACTTTACACCTAGCACTCTGGAGTTAAGCCTACTGCTCTGCCAAGCTACCAAGGGGGTAAGCAGGGGTTAGCTGAGGGAGATTCTCTTTTACCCGGACTAGAGTGAGGGTCCTTGCTTGAACAGGGGGTAACCTGACTGTCAACCAAAGACCCCATTTCTAACAGTATGTATAAAGAGAAAATATGCGTTGACGTGAATTAAGAGACGCGAGAGGAAGTTTCAAAAGTTGGAGAGGGTCACATTGCACGTGAAAAATCGCCGGGAGGTGGTGGAAAAAGTGGTCCTCTTTGGTCAGATCCTATTTAAGTTATGGTGGGTTTGAATAATGCTGTTAAAATGAATGGCGGTGATGAAACGTAGGGAGGATATCCTTATGGAAGGGCCTATCGGTGAAGGAGCAAGTAGGTTAAGCAAATCCAGTGGTGATGTGCATTTCTATGATGAGGGGAATACGATTCTGGTTGCTGCTCCAAGGGTGAACGTCAGAGTGGTAAGAAGTGACATGTTTCCAGATGAATGTGAAGGTGAGTTGAATACTGGGGGTGTTAGTATTGTGGTTTTGAAGGCAGGTGCTGAGAGTATTAAAAGGGATAGGAAAGTGATTAATATGCCTTGGAATTTTGAGAATTATGGCCTGATTTATACGTTGGCACTATGTATACTCTATTGCAACGGCAGCAGAGTATACATACTGCCAACATAATGGACTACTCGCCAAATTTTTATGTGGGTGGATTTGCGGCTTGGCTATGGCAGTGATGACTCCGCCACCGCCATAGCCATAGCCAAACCTATCCGACAGCTTGATCAAGTTAGGGTGCCGAAGAAATGGCTCTATGTCAGACCACTGAATCAGGATGGATGGACATATAGCCATTTTTTTCTCACTGTTCATCATGGCCAGGCAAACCCTGGTGGTGAGGGACAGTTACATGAAAATAATGGTTCCCTCTCCATGGAAGATGACTCCCATGATGGGAAGAGCATTAGCAACCTCTCCCGCCCCCAACGGATCCCCCTCTTGATTCGGGATTTTCTTTTTTTAAATAAACAATGAAAACTGTTTGGTGCAGGTCTGCTTCAAATTGACACAGACTTGTACTAAACAGTGATATGCATTGCCAGGAACTACTGTGATTTAAGCATTATAAACAATGGCCTACAGTAACTTGGAAATCAGTTTACACACTCACAAAGTGCTACTTTATCTACCTGGAGTCCAATACAGACACAACAGTTGGCAAGGTCAATCTCAGTATCTTGTCTGCATATTTTAATTCTCACTGCTTCTGCAGGGTGGCCCACTACTGTAAAGTTGATCAACCTCCGACAAGATACAAAGATGGAGAAAAAATATTTTTTCAGGTAAACCTGCTTTTCCACTCCCACAGCTCCCTTCCAAACCAAGATAATATCCGAAAAGTTCTTGATCAGATTCTTAGTTTGAACTTTCTTGGGATAGTGGTGCTCCCTAACTGGAAGAAGCAGAGTCAACATTCCCCAATGTAAAGGGTGATGTTCACTTGTGATATTTCCTGTTTAACTTTTCTATTACGAAGGGGAATAAGCATGACATTTCAGCAAAGTATTTTAGTGTTACATTTTAATTCGACTTGGCAGCATTAAAAACAGACAGAACACCTCGCTCGCATTTGTTTCATTTACAAGATCATTCACAAAAAATACAAATATATCTGTGAAAAATAAGTTTCATGGCTCCACATATATTCCCAACTATTTTAAAATATCAATAACCCGGTGATGAAACAGCTTCAGAATTTAAGTGTTTTTAAAGGGGTTTGGAAGCATGCTAGTGACCCCTACTAGATCTGTAGCTTCAGGGCCAATTTCTTTAATTTGTTCATTTGTAAAATATAAACAGTAACTATAAATCAACACCTGTTTTTTTTTTATATATGTGCATTTAGTGCCTCAGATGAAAACTATTTTATTAGTAACCTGTGGTCCTTCTGAGAGTTCATCCAAAACAGACAGAACATCCTTCTTCCACCTTCCGACTGTACACTCTTTGATGTCACCTTCTGAACTTCCACACCCAGTGTAATCAAATCTGTGAAATACATATTTAGATGTAGTTACAACTTGTATAAAAATCACTCTGGTTTTAAATATCTGTCAGAAAATGGTTGATTAGCTTATCAGCAATGCTGTCTGACATACTTCTCTTAGATTACAATGTAGAGCAAACAGGTTTAAAAACACAAAGCTTGCAAACTAAACAAATTCATGTGAACTTCACCGCTCTGACTGATCCACAAATGAGTGCGGGATAAAACCACCCTGTTTAAAATTCCCTTGCAACTGCTCCAGATGGTGCAATGCTTAGCAATCAATGCAAGAAGATCTAGCCCAAAAGCAGGATAACATAAAACGTCCAAAGGAGACAATCATGGTTAGTATATCTTTCAGTCCATTGGTACGCATGACGGTGGGGTACTAAATAGTTGCTGATTCTGTTTTGGACGTTTAAACATAGACAATCCTGCTGTGGCACCACGCCTGAAACATGGTATTCCAAGTGCTTCTAAGATTCCAACGCTTCACCTCTACCTACTACATCCGTATCCAGGGATGACCTCAGTCCTGCCCAAGTCTCCCAACCTCACTAATACAATGCAAGTCCAGAGACTGGATAGCACACAAAAAACAGAATGAAGGTTTAAGGAGAAGTAAGCGGTAAAGATCAGTTGGGGTCAAATGGCTGTTGCAAAGACGTTGTCTTTTTACCTTGCTGCTGTTAGGAAAATGACAGCAAAACTGTGAGGTATAGACATACAAGGGCAGCCTGTTTTGGTGCCTGGCATGGGAGAAACCAGGTCTAGGAAGCTGGGACTGACCAGAGAGACCCAGTGTGGAGAGCATCTGGTCTAAAGGAGTGAGGGAATTGCAGGTCTTCATGCACAAAAGGCTTGGAAATGGCTTGCGGGTGCAGAAGCGAGGGAGGTATATTTTCTTGGAAAAATGTGTGCTTATCCAGGTAAAGTGAAAGCAGAAGGCATTTGTATGGGTATGTGAGTAAGGACACTTTTAATAGAAGATAGACTATGTGTATGCATTAAACCAATATGACTTCATGCTGCAATGACTTAAGGCCTGATTAAGATTCAGGTGGTGGGATTACTCTGTCACAAACGTGACAGAAAACCCA